>NC_141009.1:70960964-71482759 GCF_052327205.1 Somniosus microcephalus
GGAGGAGCGAGCAAGGGGGAGTGAGGAGGAGAGATGGAGGGGGAGTGTGGAGGAGAGAGCGAGGGGGAGTGTGGAGGGGAGAGCGAGGGGGAGTGTTGAGGAGAGAGCGAGGGGGAGTGTGGAGGAGAGAGCGAGGGGGAGTGTGGAGGGGAGAGCGAGGGGGAGTGTGGAGGGGAGAGCGAGGGGGAGTGAGGAGGAGAGCGCGAGGAGGAGTGTGGAGGAGACAGCGAGGGGGAGTTTGGAGGGGAGAGCGAGGGGGAGTGTGGAGGGGAGAGCGAGGGGGAGTGTGGAGGGGAGAGCGAGGGTAAGTGTGGAGGGGAGAGCGAGGCGGAGTGTGGAGGAGATCGAGGGGGAGTGGAGGAGAGAGCGAGGGGGAGTGTGGAGGAGAGAGCGAGGGGGAGTGGAGGAGAGAGCGAGGGGAAGTGTGGAGGGGAGAGCGAGGGGGAGTGTGGAGGAGAGAGCGAGGGGGAGTGTGGAGGAGAGAGCGAGGGGGAGCGTGGAGGCTAGAGCGAGGGGGAGCGTGGAGGGGAGAGCGAGGGGGAGCGTGGAGGGGAGAGCGAGGGGGAGCGTGGAGGAGAGAGCGAGGGGAGCGTGGAGGGGAGAGCGAGGGGGAGCATGGAGGGGAGAGCGAGGGGGAGCGTGGAGGAGAGAGCGAGGGGGAGCGTGGAGGAGAGAGTGAGGTGTTGCGTGGAGGGGGAGAGCGATTGTGAGGGAGGAGGAGAGAGCGAGGAGGAGTGTGAATGAGAGAGCGAGGGGGAGTGTGGAGGAGACAGCGAGGGGGAGTGTGGAGGGGAGAGTGAGGGGGAGTGTGGAGGGGAGGACGAGGGGGAGTGTGGAGGGGAGAGTGAGGGGGAGTGTGGAGGAGAGAGTGAGGGGGAGTGTGGAGAAGAGAGCGAGGGGACGTGTGGAGGAGAGCGAGGGGGAGTGTGGAGGGGAGAGCGTGGGGCAGTGTGGAGGAGAGAGCGAGGGGGAGTGAGGAGGAGAGAGCGAGGGTGAGTGAGGAGGAGAGAGCGAGGGGGAGTGTGGAGGGGAGAGCGAGGGGGAGTGTGGAGGAGCGAGGGGGAGTGTGGAGGAGCGAGCAAGGGGGAGTGAGGAGGAGAGATGGAGGGGGAGTGTGGAGGAGAGAGCGAGGGGGAGTGTGGAGGGGAGAGCGAGGGGGAGTGTTGAGGAGAGAGCGAGGGGGAGTGTGGAGGAGAGAGCGAGGGGGAGTGTGGAGGAAACAGCGAGGGGGAGTGTGGAGGGGAGAGCGAGGGGGAGTGTGGAGGAGACAGCGAGGGGAAGTGAGGAGAGAGTGAGGGGGAGTAAGGAGAGAGCGAGGGGGAGTGTGGAGGGGAGAGCGAGGGGGAGTGTGGAGGGGAAAGCGAGGGGGAGTGTGGAGGGGAGAGCGAGGGGGAGTGTGGAGGGGAGAGCGAGGGGGGAGTGTGGAGGGGAGAGCGAGGGGGAGTGAGGAGGAGAGCGCGAGGGGGAGTGTGGAGGAGACAGCGAGGGGGAGTTTGGAGGGGAGAGCGAGGGGGAGTGTGGAGGGGAGAGCGAGGGGGAGTGTGGAGGAGAGAGCGAGGGGAGTCTGGAGGAGAGAGCGAGGGGGAGTGGAGGAGAGCGAGGGGGAGTGTGGAGGATAGCGAGGGGGAGTGTGGAGGATAGCGAGGGGGAGTGTGGAGGAGAGAGCAAGGGGGAGAGTGGAGGAGAGAGCGAGGGGGACTGTGGAGGAGAGAGCGAGGGGGAGTGTGGAGGAGAGCGAGGGGGAGTGTGGAGGAGAGAGCGAGGGGGAGTGTGGAGGAGAGAGCGAGGGGGAGTGTGGAGGAGAGAGCGAGGGGGAGTGTGGAGGAGAGAGCGAGGGGGAGTGTGGAGGGGAGAGCGAGGGGGAGTGTGGAGGGGAGAGCGAGTGGGAGTGTGGAGGGGAGAGCGAGGGGGAGTGTGGAGGGGAGAGCGAGGGGGAGTGTGGAGGATAGAGCGAGGGGGAGTGTGGAGTAGAGCGAGGGGAAGTGTGGAGGGGAGAGTGAGGGGGAGTGTGGAGGAGAGAGCGAGGGGGAGTGTGGAGAAGAGAGCGAGGGGGAGTGTGGAGAGGATAGCGAGGGGGAGTGTGGAGGAGAGAGCGAGGGGGAGTGTGGAGGGGAGAGCGAGGGGTAGTGTGGAGGGGAGAGCAAGGTGGAGTGTGGAGGGGAGAGCGAGGGGGAGTGTGGAGGAGAGAGCGAGGGGGAGTGTGGAGGAGAGAGCGAGGGGGAGTGTGGAGGGGAGAGCGAGGGGGAGTGTGGAGGGGAGAGCGAGGGGGAGTGTGGAGTGGAGAGCGAGGGGGAGTGTGGAGGGGAGAGCGAGGGGGAGTGTGGAGGGGAGAGCGAGGGGGAGTGAGGAGGGGGGAGAGCGAGCGGGAGTGTGGAGGGGAGAGCGAGCGGGAGTGTGGAGGAGAGAGCGAGGGGGAGTGTGGAGGGGAGGGCGAGGGGTAGTGTGGAGGGGAGAGCGAGGGGGAGTGTGGAGTGGAGCGAGGGGGAGTGTGGAGGGGAGAGCGAGGGGGAGTGAGGAGGAGAGAGCGAGGGGGAGTGTGGAGAAGAGCGAGGGGGAGTGTGGAGGAGACAGCGAGGGGAAGTGTGGAGGAGAGAGCGAGGGGGAGTGTGGAGGAGAGAGCGAGGGGGAGTGTGGAGGAGAGAGCGAGGGGGTGTGTGGAGGAGAGAGCGAGGGGGAGTGTGGAGGGGAGAGCGAGGGGGAGTGTGGAGTGGAGAGCGAGGTGGAGTGTGGAGTGGAGTGCGAGGGGTAGTGTGGAGGGGAGAGCGAGGAGGAGTGTGGAGGAGAGAGCGAGGGGGAGTGTGAAGGAGAGAGCGAGGGGGAGTGTGGAGGAGAGAGCGAGGGGGAGTGTGGAGGATAGCGAGGGGGATTGTGGAGGAGAGAGCGAGGGGGAGTGTGGAGGATAGCGAGGGGGAGTGTGGAGGAGAGAGCGAGGGGGAGTGTGGAGGGGAGAGCGAGGAGGAGTGTGGAGGAGAGAGCGAGGGGGTGTGTGGAGGAGAGAGCGAGGGGGAGTGTGGAGGAGAGCGAGGGGGAGTGTGGAGGAGAGAGCGAGGGGAGTGTGGAGTGGAGAGCGAGGGGGAGTGTGGAGTGGAGAGCGAGGGGGAGTGTGGAGGAGAGAGCGAGGAGGAGAGAGCGAGGGGGAGCGAGGAGGAGAGAGCGAGGGGGAGTGTGGAGGGGAGAGCGAGGGGAGTGTGGAGGAGAGAGCGAGGGGGAGTGTGGAGGAGAGAGTGAGGGGGAGTGTGGAGGAGAGAGCGAGGGGGAGTGTGGAGGAGAGAGCGAGGGGGAGTGTGGAGGAGAGCGAGGGGGAGTGTGGAGGATAGAGCGAGGGGGAGTGTGTAGGAGAGAGCGAGGGGGAGTGTGGAGGAGAGAGCGAGGGGGAGTGTGGAGGGGAGAGCGAGGGGGAGTGTGGAGGGGAGAGCGAGGCGGAGTGTGGAGGAGACAGCGAGGGGGAGTGTGGAGGGGAGAGCGAGGGGGAGTGTGGAGGATAGAGCGAGGGGGAGTGTGGAGTAGAGCGAGGGGGAGTGTGGAGGGAGAGTGAGGGGGAGTGTGGAGGAGAGAGCGAGGGGGAGTGTGGAGAAGAGAGCGAGGGGGAGTGTGCAGGAGAGAGCGAGGGGGAGTGTGGAGGGGAGAGCGAGGGGTCGTGTGGAGGGGAGAGCGAGGGGGAGTGTGGAGGGGAGAGCGAGGGGGAGTGTGGAGGAGAGAGCGAGGGGGAGTGTGGAGGAGAGAGCGAGGGGGAGTGTGGAGGGGAGAGCGAGGGGGAGTGTGGAGGGGAGAGCGAGGGGGAGTGTGGAGTGGAGAGCGAGGGGGAGTGTGGGGGGGAGAGCGAGGGGGAGTGTGGAGGGGAGAGCGAGGGGGAGTGAGGAGGCGAGAGCGAGGGGGAGTGTGGAGGGGAGAGCGAGGGGGAGTGTGGAGGAGAGAGCGAGGGGGAGAGTGGAGGAGAGAGCGAGGGGGAGTGTGGAGGAGAGAGCGAGGGGGAGTGTGGAGGGGAGGGCGAGGGGGAGTGTGGAGGGGAGAGCGAGGGGGAGTGTGGAGGGGAGAGCGAGGGGGAGTGAGGAGGAGAGAGCGAGGGGGAGTGTGGAGAAGAGCGAGGGGGAGTGTGGAGGAGAGAGCGAGGGGGAGTGTGGAGGAGACAGCGAGGGGAAGTGTGGAGGAGAGAGCGAGGGGGAGTGTGGAGGAGAGAGCGAGGGGGAGTGTGGAGGAGAGAGCGAGGGGGAGTGTGGAGGAGAGAGCGAGGGGGAGTGTGGAGGGGAGTGCGAGGGGGAGTGTGGAGTGGAGAGCGAGGGGGAGTGTGGAGTGGAGAGCGAGGGGTAGTGTGGAGGGGAGAGCGAGGGGGAGTGTGGAGGAGAGAGCGAGGGGGCGTGTGAAGGAGAGAGCGAGGGGGAGTGTGGAGGAGAGAGCGAGGGGGAGTGTGGAGGAGAGAGCGAGGGGGAGTGTGGAGGAGAGAGCGAGGGGGAGTGTGGAGGAGAGAGCGAGGGGGAGTGTGGAGGAGAGAGCGAGGTGGAGTGCGGAGGAGTGAGCGAGGGGGAGTGTGGAGGGGAGGGGGAGTGTGGAGGGGAGAGCGAGGGGGAGTGAGGAGGAGAGAGCGAAGGGGAGTGTGGAGTAGAGCGAGGGGGAGTGTGGAAGGGAGAGCGAGGGGGAGTGTGGAGGAGAGAGCGAGGGGGAGTGTGGAGGATAGCGAGGGTGAGTGTGGAGGGGAGAGCGAGGGTGAGTGTGGAGGAGAGAGCGAGGGGGAGTGTGGAGGAGAGAGCGAGGGGGACTGTGGAGGAGAGAGTGAGTGGGAGTGTGGAGTAGAGCGAGGGGGAGTGTGGAGGAGAGAGCGAGGGGGAGTGTGGAGAGGAAAGCGAGGGGGAGTGTGGAGGAGAGAGCGAGCTGGAGTGTGGAGGGGAGAGCGAGGGGGAGTGAGGAGGAGAGAGCGAGGGGGAGTGTGGAGGAGAGAGCGAGGGGGAGTGTGGAGGAGAGTGCGAGGAGGAGAGAGCGAGGGGGAGCGAGGAGGAGAGAGCGAGGGGGAGTGTGGAGGGGAGAGCGAGGGGGAGTGTGGAGGAGAGAGCGAGCGGGAGTGTGGAGGAGAGAGCGAGGGGGAGTGTGGAGGGGAGAGCGAGGGGGAGTGTGGAGGAGAGAGCGAGGGGGAGTGTGGAGGGGAGAGCGAGGGGTGTGTGGAGGGGAGAGCGAAGGGGTGTGTGGAGGAGAGAGCGAGGGGGAGTGTGGAGGAGAGAGCGAGGGGGAGTGGAGGAGAGAGCGAGGGGGAGTGTGGAGGAGAGAGCGAGGGAGAGTGTGGAGGAGAGAGCGAGGGGGAGTGTGGAGGAGAGCGAGGGGGAGTGTGGTGGAGAGAGCGAGGGGGCGTGTGGAGGAGAGAGCGAGGGGGAGTGTGGAGGAGAGAGCGAGGGGGAGTGTGGAGGAGAGAGCGAGGGGAGTGTGGAGGAGAGAGCGAGGGGGAGTGTGGAGGGGAGAGCGAGGGGGAGTGTGGAGGGGAGAGCGAGGGGGAGTGTGGAGGAGAGAGCGAGGGGGAGTGTGGAGGAGAGAGCGAGGGGGAGTGTGGAGGAGAGAGCGAGGGGGAGTGTGGAGGAGAGAGCGAGGGGGAGCGTGGAGGGGAGAGCGAGGGGGAGTGTGGAGGAGACAGCGAGGGGGAGCGTGGAGGGGAGAGCGAGGGGGAGTGTGGAGGAGAGAGCGAGGGGGCGCGAGGAGGAGAGAGTGAGGGGGAGTGTGGAGGAGAGAGCGAGGGGGAGAGTGGAGGGGAGAGCGAGGGGGAGTGTGGAGGAGAGAGCGAGGGGGAGCGTGGAGGGGAGAGCGAGGGGGAGTGTGGAGGAGAGAGCGAGGGGGCGTGAGGAGGAGAGAGTGAGGGGGAGTGTGGAGGGGAGAGCGAGGGGGAGTGTGGAGGAGTGAGCGAGGGGGAGTGTGTAGGAGAGCGAGGGGGAGTGTGGAGGAGAGCGAGGGGGAGTGTGGAGGAGAGAGCGAGGGGGAGTGTGGAGGAGTGAGCGTGGAGGAGTGAGCGAGGGGGAGTGTGGAGGATAGCGAGGGGGAGTGTGTAGGGGAGAGCGAGGGGGAGTGGAGGAGAGAGCGAGGGGGAGCGAGGAGGAGAGAGCGAGGGGGAGTGTGGAGGGGAGAGCGAGGGGGAGTGTGGAGGAGTGAGCGAGGGGGAGTGTGGAGGGGAGAGCGAGGGGGAGTGTGGAGGAGAGGGGAGTGTGGAGGGGAGAGCGAGGGGGAGTGTGGAGGAGAGAGCGAGGGGGAGTGTGGAGGAGAGAGCGAGGGGGAGTGTGGAGGAGAGGGGAGTGTGGAGGGGAGAGCGAGGGGGGGGGAGCGAGGGGGAGCGAGGAGGGAGCTGGAGGATTAGAAATTGCGGAGGTTGATTCGAGGCCATCCTGTTTACGGTCTGGGCCGCCGGGTCTTGTATGATTATGCAAGGAGCACAAAGTGAAGGAAGCGCCTGCGGTGACAGCGGCCGTTCTGTTTTCCTGTGAAATAAGATCAGCTCATCGATTCGTATCTAGCCTCACCTCACCAAGTCTGAGCTCGGCCCACCTGCGGAGAGACTGAAGTGGAAGTGGGAAAGCCACCAATACTCAGTGCGGACCACAAGAGATACTATTGTTAAGTCTCTGGGTCACACTATTGTACAAGTAGACATGGGGCAGGGAGAGTCAACTGTCCTAAACACAAGACACACACAGCACTCACCGGAGTGAGTGACTTCACTGAGCCCAGAAGGGGTCTACGCAGACCTGAACTCCTAACAGGACTGTTGGAAGATTCTGAGGGGGATTGACAGGGTAGACGCTGAGAGGTTGTTTCCCCCCTGGCTGGAGAGTCTAGAACTAGGGGGCACAGTCTCAGGATAAGGCAGCACGGTGGCATAGTGGTTAGCACTGTTGCCTCACAGCGCCAGAGACCCGGGTTCGAATCCGGCCTCGGGTGACTGTGTGGAGTTTTCACATTCTCCCTGTGTTTGCGTGGGTTTCCTCCGGGTGCTCCGGTTTCCTCCCACAGTCCAAAGATGTGCGGGTTAGGTTGATTGGCCATGATAAATTGACCCTTAGTGTTAGGGGGATTAAATACGTGGGGTTACAGGGATAGGGTGGGATATGTGTCGGTGCAGGCTCGATGGGCCGAAATGGCCTCTATCTGCACTGTGGGGATTCTGTGATTCTGTGATTCTGTGATAAGGGGTCGGCCATTTCAGACCGAGATGAGGAGGAATTTCTTCACCCAGAGGGCTGTGAATGCCGAGTCTTTGAGTATATTCAAGGCTGAGATCGATAGATTTTTGGACTCTCGGGGAATCGAGGGATATGGAGATCGAGCGGGAAAGTGGAGTTGAGGTCGATGATCAGCCATGATCTTATTAAATGGTGGAGCAGGCTCGAGGGGCCGAATGGCCCACTCCTGCTTCTATTTCTTATGTTCTTAAGAGCAGGGGAGATCCCCCCTAGTATCCCTCAAGCAACCTAACAAAAACAGATTAACTGCTGATTCATCTCATTCGCTGTTTGTGGGGTCTTGCTGTGCATACAAAGGCCGTGACGTACTGTGGGGCATCCTGGGAACATGGAAGGTGCTATAGAAATATAAAATCCTGCCCCTCTGTGGGGAGCCTGGCCACAGTTTGGGAAATCAGACGTGTGCTGTCCCTCTAAACATTCTGTCCGAGGGACAGTGTCGGGCCAGAGAAGCTCAGGGTGATTCTGCCATACTGCTAGGATAGGGAGAGGTCCGGGAGCAGTGGGTATGGCACTGGACTGGCAACCCACAGCTCGTGAGTTCAGATCCCACCGTGGCAAATCGGCAAACTGAATTACATAAATCTGGGCATTCGCGGGCTGGCAGCGCAAGCAGTTTGTTTTTGAGGCCAGATATGAATCGATGAGCTGATCTTATTTCACAGGAAGGTGAAAAACCAGAAGTGGGGCTGTCACCGCTCTTTGTATATAATGATACACTGCTCCCTGAGCTGACGGGTGATCTTTACTCGGGAGCTCCAGGAATGTTTTCACCCTATTGGTGCTGCGCACAATCCTGGCCCGCTCTTGTCAGCGTACACCATGACGTCACTCCTCCAGTGGAGCGGCTGTCGCTATAGCAACCCTCGGCCCTCAGTGCCAACATTTTATAAATAACTCTCAGCAGGGAAAAGGTTCCGAGTAATTAAATCTTGAGGTAAGTTTCAGCACCAGCGCAGGGTGTCACTGCTGCCGGTGACACTCCTCCCGCCATTGGATCCCAACAATCTCTGCCATTTTTGGCCAGTTTTCTGTCCTCCTCACACAGGAAGTACGAGCTGATTTGACCCAATCTTGTGGACTCCCTCCTTTCCTGCTCCTCACCCTGACTTTAATAGTCCGCTCACACCCCCACCCACACCCACACACGCCCGCCACCCCTCCCCCCACCCCACGGCGCAGTGGGATTAGTTTGGGATTGATACAGGGCTATGGGAGAGAGCGGGGCAGTGGGATTAGGGATTAGTTTGGGATTAATACAGGGCTAAGGGAGAGAGCGGGGCAGTGGGATTAGTTTGGGATTGATACAGGGTTACAGGGTGAGAGCGGGCAGTGGGATTAGTTTGGGATTGATCCAGACATCCAGAAAATGAGGAATTACACCTTACTTATTGTCAGACACTAACACAACACAGAAACACACTCAGAACCAAAAAAGAGCAATATATTAAGAACACACTCAGCTCCATGGAGGAATCCATTGATTCCAATTGTTTCTGGGACAACTTGAATACACTACACAAAAAACAACACGACGATTTGGCCATTCAAAATGGGGACACATGGGTAAACCACTTTGAAAAATTATACCAGAAAAACACACTAAGACCAGAGCAACACCAAATATGCAAAAAACTGGAAAAGCTAGAAATGGCCATAAAAGATAACCAAAACCCGCTAGACGCCATAATAACAGAAAAAGAACTTCTTGAAAAACTCAAGGACCTGCGACCAGGAAAAGCTTGCGGGACAGACGGCATACTAAACGAGATGATTAAACACGCAGACAACAAAATGAAACTGGCTATCCTAAAACTCTTCAACTTGGTTCTGAGTGTCAGTTGTTTCCCTGATATCTGGAACAAAGGACTCATAACGCCCATATACAAAAGTGGGGACAAAATCGACCCAAACAACTATCGAGGCATCTGTGTAAACAGTAACCTGGGGAAGGTATTCTGTAGCATCATAAACAAAAGACTTATAAACTTCCTTGAGGAGCGCAATGTCTTGAGTAAAAGCCAAATTGGATTCCTGCCAAACTATAGAACATCCGATCATATCTTCACCCTACAGACCCTAATTGACAAACACGTTCACCATAACAAAAGCAAAATCTACGCATGCTTTGTAGATTTCCAGAAGGCTTTCGACTCCATCTGGCATGACGGTTTATTCCTGAAACTTATCGAAAGCGGGGTAGGAGGGAAAACATATGATGTAATTAAATCAATGTATACAAACAACAAATGTGCAGTTAAAATTGGAGACAAACAAACAAAATACTTCCCACAGGGGCGGGGGGTGACGCAGGGCTCGCCAATCTCACCGACACTCTTTAATATTTACATAAATGGATTGGCAAAACTACTTGAACAATCTACAGCACCCGGCCTCACCCTATATGAATCCAAGGTTAAATTCCTCCTCTATGCAGACGACCTGGTTCTGCTGTCACCAACTAAGGAGGGTCTACAGCAGAACTTGGACCTGCTGGAGTCGTACTGCCAGACTTGGGCCCTGACAATAAATCCCCAAAAAAACAAAGTCCTTGTGTTCCAGCAAAGATCCAAACATCAGGGACCCAAAATAAATTTCACAGTAGGAACAACCAAAATTGAACAAACCACTAACTACACATACTTGGGCTTAAAAATCAGTTCTACGGGAAACTTCAAACTGGCTGTGAATGAACTGAAAGAGAAAGCAAGAAGGGCTTTCTATGCCATCAAAAAATCAATCCAAATAGAAATCCCAATTAGCATTTGGCTCAAAATTTTCAAATCAGTAATTGAACCAATTGCACTCTATGGCAGTGAGGTATGGGGACCGCTAACACAACAAGAATTTGCAAAATGGGACAAACACCCAATTGAGATCCTACATGCAGAATTCTGTAAAAGTATCCTCCGGACTCAAAGGAAAACAGTAAACAATGCATGCAGGGCGGAACTAGGCCAATATCCATTAATAATCACTATCCAAAAAAGAGCCACCAAATTTTGGAATCACCTACAAATGAGCAATCCCCAATGCTATCACTACGACGCCCTGAAATGCCAAGAGCTGACCATAAAGAAGAATACCCTCAGTCAACTAGTCCTGGGACTCAGTGAAGTAACTACTAACAATACTAACAATAACCAGCCCCAGGACAGTGACAGGGTAACACAAAGAATTCGACCCAACACAATCGTCGCTAAGCAAAAGGAAAAATATCTGACATATTGGGCAGAAACAACAAAAACCCAAAGCAAACTCAATTGCTACTTGGCCCTAAACAGACAATACAACATAGCTGATTACCTGACCATGGTAAAGGATAACAAACTGAGAAGAACCTTGACAAGGTACAGACTTAGCGAACATAGCCTAGCGATCGAAAAAGGCAGACACAGGCAGACCAGGCTGCCAAGAGAAGACAGGATATGCGCTCACTGCAGTCAGGGAGTAGTAGAGACAGAGATGCACTTCCTCACAGCCTGTGGAAAATATCAGGGCATCAGGGAGAATTTCTACCAAAAATTCTCACAAATATGCCCTGAATTCAGAAATCTGAATGACAACCAAAAACTCCCATTCCTACTGGGGGAGGAGAGAAGCTGTGTAACACTGGTGGCACACTATGTTACAGCTTGCCATGAACAGAGGGACAACCAGTAAACTAAGAAAAGAGTATATATAAACAAGGCGAATGTATATTTATACACTCAGGGATATACCTGTTTATACACTGTATGAATAGAACTGCGTTTATGTGTTCAACCATAAATGTATTTTGATGCTTTGGCAACATAAGATGTACCTTATCATGCCAATAAAGCGATTTGAATTTGAATTTGAATTTGATACAGGGCTATGGGGAGTGAGCGGGGCAGTGGGATTAGTTTGGGATTGATACAGGGCTATGGGGAGAGCGCGGGGCAGTAGGATTAGTTTGGGATTGATACAGGGCTATGGGGAGAGAGCGGGGCAATGGGATTAGTTTGGGATTGATACAGGGCTATGGGGAGAGCGCGGGGCAGTGGGATTAGTTTGGGATTGATACAGGGCTATGGGGAGAGAGTGGGGCAGTGGGATTAGTTTGGGATTGATACAGGGCTATGGGGAGAGAGTGGGGCAGTGGGATTAGTTTGGGATTGATACAGGGCTATGGGGAGAGAGTGGGGCAGTGGGATTAGTTTGGGATTGATACAGGGTTATTACAGGGTGAGAGCGGGGCAGTGGGATTAGTTTGGGATTGATACAGGGTTACAGGGTGAGAGCGGGGCAGTGGGATTGGATTGGGATTGGTTGAACACAGATAAAATGCATGAAGCTGGGAGATTTGTCCCACCCTCTGTAACCCAGGTTGAACTGTCACACCCTGACGGGGATCAAGTTAATCAGCACAGACCAGGGTTGGAGCTTCAGACTCTACCAACTGAGTCACGGGGGTGGAAGCTGAGATTCCTGATTGGAAACCTACTCTCTGATGTTATTTGTTCGCCCTGGTTAGAATCTCGGGACCAATAGTAACTGCAGTTCTCATTCTCTGCTGCGGGTGAGGTGGTGAAGAGTTGATTTTGATTCTTAGCTCTGCTCCTGTCGGTTGGAGGGACTGTGTCTGTGCTGCTGCTGTTTACACTGTCTCCATCTCCTGGTTAAAAGGGAAATCACATTCACCTCAGGGATTCTGCAATCCCGGGGAGCCCCCGTTGTTTTTCGGAAGTAGATGCTGGCTCAGGGGTCCTGAGGCTAACTGTGGACCCTGGGGCGAATCAGAGCCCACCTCCCCAACTGAGAGCTGTTAAATCTGTACATAAATAGAATAGAATCATAGAACAGTTACAGCACAGAAGGCCGGGGTGCCGGCTCTCTGCACGAGCACTTCAGCTAGTCCCACTCCCCCACCCTTTCCCCGGAGCCCTGCACATTTTTTTGATTCAGGTATTTATCCAATTCCCTTTTGAAAGATAAGATTGAGTCTGCCTCCAGCACCCTCTCAGGCAGTGCATTCCAGATCCTCACCACTCGCTGCGGAAATATGTTTTTTCTTACGTCGCCTTTGGTTCTTCTGCCAATCACCTTAAATCTGTGTCCTCTGGTTCTCGACCCTTCCGCCAATGGGAACAGTTTCTCTCTATCTACTCTGTCTGGACCCCTCATGATTTTGAACACCTCTATCAAATCTCCTCTCAAACTTCTCTGCTCCAAGGAGAACAACCCCAGCTTTTCCAGTCTATTAATGTAACTGAAGTCCCTCATCCCTGGAACCATTCTCGTAAACCTTTTCTGCACCCTCTCTAAGGCCTTCACATCCTTCCTAAAGTGCGGTGCCCAGAATTGGACACAACACTCCAGTTGAGGGTGAACCAGTGTTTTATAAAGATTCATCATAACTTCCCTGCCTTTGTACTCTACCCCTCTATTCATGAAGCCCAGTATCCCGGGTGCTTTTTTAACCACTTTCTCAACCTGTCCTGCCACCTTCAACGATTTGTGCACATATACCCCCAGGTCTCTCTGTTCATGCACCCCCTTTAGGATTGTACCCTTTACTTTATATTGCCTCTCCTCATTCCTCCTCTGGCAACCTGCCCTATAAACTATAACAGGCCCAGTACACTACCACAGGCCCAGTACACTACCACAGGCCCAGTACACTACCACAGGCCCAGTACACGACAACAGGCCCAGTACACGACAACAGGCCCAGTACACGACAACAGGCCCAGTACACGACCACAGGCCCAGTACACGACAACAGGCCCAGTACACGACAACAGGCCCAGTACACGACCACAGGCCCAGTACACTACCACAGGCCCAGTACACGACAACAGGCCCAGTACACTACCACAGGCCCAGTACACTACCACAGGCCCAGTACACTACCACAGGCCCAGTACACGACAACAGGCCCAGTACACTATCACAGGCCCAGTACACTATCACAGGCCCAGTACACTACCACAGGCCCAGTACACTATCACAGGCCCAGTACACTACCACAGGCCCAGTACACTACCACAGGCCCAGTACACGACAACAGGCCCAGTACACGACAACAGGCCCAGTACATTACCACAGGCCCAGTACACGACCACAGGCCCTGTACACTACCACAGGCCCAGTACACTACCACAGGCCCAGTACACTACCACAGGCCCAGTACACTACCACAGGCCCAGTACACTACCACAGGCCCAGTACACTACCACAGGCCCAGTACACGACAACAGGCCCAGTACACTATCACAGGCCCAGTACACTATCACAGGCCCAGTACACGACAACAGGCCCAGTACACTACCACAGGCCCAGTACACTACCACAGGCCCAGTACACTACCACAGGCCCAGTACACTACCACAGGCCCAGTACACTACCACAGGCCCAGTACACTACCACAGGCCCAGTACACTACCACAGGCCCAGTACACGACAACAGGCCCAGTACACGACAACAGGCCCAGTACATTACCACAGGCCCAGTACACGACCACAGGCCCTGTACACGACCACAGGCCCAGTACACTACCACAGGCCCAGTACACGACCACAGCCCCTGTACACGACCACAGGCCCAGTACACGACCACAGGCCCTGTACACGACCACAGGCCCAGTACACTACCACAGGCCCAGTACACGACCACAGCCCCTGTACACGACCACAGGCCCAGTACACGACCACAGGCCCTGTACACGACCACAGGCCCAGTACACGACCACAGCCCCTGTACACGACCACAGGCCCAGTACACGACCACAGGCCCTGTACACGACAACAGGCCCTGTACACGACAACAGGCCCTGTACACGACAACAGGCCCTGTGCATGACAAAAAGAAGAAGCATTTTACAATCCAAAGGTTAATTGTGCCTCTGTTGTTGCAGGGTCGATTCTTTGTGAAAGGGTCTGAGGAAATTCAGCAAAGATTACAGTTCCTTTAAGATGACACGGACAGACCCACCGGACATACTGGTATCTACTGTGTATCGAGAGATTAAAGTCAGCCCAATGCCAGGCGAGCCCAAAGTCTATCAAGCCCACCACAAGTGTGATGCCTCCACTCCCAGCTCTCTACAGGACACGCAGCAGTACATTAACAAGCGACAGTGTCGGAGCTTTGACTTCCTCCAGTCACTAGAGAGCCAGCCAGACTCAGGAGACCCCATGGAGGAGTATTCATATCGACGGCCTGACCGACGGGCCACCAGCCCTGAGCTGGCCTGGGACTCCCTGGGGAGGCAGGTCTACCTCCGCTCCTCGGCCCCCGACCTGGTTGCCAGCCGCCTGTGCGCTCAGACAGTGGAACACAGGGAGGCCCCCAAACCAGAGGCGAAGAAGAGAGGCCGGTCCAAGAGTGCCCCCAGGGTGAAGACCACCTACCGACCTGTCGCCGTGGAGGTGGGCTCACCCGCGATGTCTCGGAGGGGGCGTGAAGCCCTGCGTGCGCACAGGGACTCCCACAAGAGGGCGGAGGTGTCTCCGAGGAGGGACCCGTGCCACACGGTGAGGACGAGGATGAACGAGGTGCATCCCATCAAACTGCAGCCCCAGCGGGGCGAGGCCAGTCTGTACTCCCCGCTCTTTGTCAGCGACAGCTACGAAAGCTACGACGAGTACCAGCACGTGAAGCCGGGCCCGGGAGCGCATGTGCGCTGCCGCGTGGACATGAAGCCGGAGGACCCAGCCCAGCACCCTTCCTCGCGCACCTGGAGGACGCCGCAGAAGCACGGCAGCGTGGCGAGCTGGCAGTCGCAGCCGGGCCGGAGCCTGACCGTGCCCGCCAACCGCCGGGTGGTGAGGACCCGCTCACCCAGCGAGACGTACAGCGGCGAATACTGGACGCTCGCAACTCACAACAACTGCTCGCCGCATCAGTGCTACAGGGAGGACTGCAGGAGGGGGCCTCCCCAGCTGGTCCAGACACCACCAACCTTCAGTGAGCAATCTTACCCAGACGTCAGGAGACTACCCCGCCAACCTGCCCAGCCGAATATCTATTACACCGAGGAGCGGGCAAGGCCCTCGCAGCACAGGTATGCTTCGCCAATGCATTACCATGACTGGTGGGGGACCAACCGAGCTGCCCATGGCCACCAGGGTTATATATCTCAATACCCACCCTACTGGGATGGCAGAGTTGGGTCACTCTCCCCTTACGGTTCCAGTTACGGGATTGACCAGCACAGACTAGGGTCGGACTCGCGGCACTACTCCAAGTCCTGGGACAATATCCTATCCCCCAGTGGCCGCAGGGAGTTCCCCGCCTCCAACTGCCGCAGCTACGAGACGCTGCCCTCGCCGGAGAAACGCCCGCGCTCCCCGGAGGGGAGGCGCCAGCCCACCGTGGTCAACCTGTCTCGCTCACCCCAGCGCTACGCTGCGCTCTCCCTCTCGGAGAGCTCCCTCGCGGAGAAGCTGCAGGGGGACGGAGGCAGGGGCACGCAGGGACGGTCGTGGTACATCACCCCCGAAATAACCATCACCGACAATGACCTCAGGGCCAATGGGCCTGGCAAAGCCCAGGCTGGCGGGAGGGCTCGCAGCCGCCAGGCGCTCGACGGGGGCAACAGCCTCAGCGCCTCCTTCAACGATTTGCTGTCGTGCAATTTGGACAACGTGAAGGAGACGAGTGGCAGCTCCCTGAGCGGCTCTCCGCACCAGCCGGGCAAGCAGCAGCTGGATGATGTCCTGGCAGATCTGGTCATTGACACGTGCAAAACGCCGGCCACTCGAAGGCCTAGCGACTCGGACACACTGGTGGACCAGCTCAGGAAGCTCATCGCAGGTGAAGATCTCCCCGGAGAGTACGGTGCCAGGACGCTGTTGGTGCACACCACAGAACCTCAGAAGATGAAGGTCCACCCTATGTGCGCTGGCTCAAGCCCCGATGCTCACTCTCTGGGCATGTCCAGAAGCCCCAGCTACCCAAGTCCATGTGACGGGCCTCCTCAAGATCCCAGCTCCGACGACGTGGACACCATGATGTGCTCCAACCTCAAGTGCGGCCTCACGGAGACGCTCTTCAATGCCCGCCTCTACTTCAAATCCTGCCACAGCTGTTACACCTACTACTGCTCCAGGAATTGCAGGAAGGACGACTGGGAAATGCACAAGGAGGCCTGCGTGTATGGCCGGGTCAGCAGCACCTGCAAGCGCGTGCTGCGGAGCTGCCGGGAGAACCAGGCTGCCCACAAGGCATTCTCCCGCATTGCCAGGATGGGCTACTTATCGAGGGGCAAGGGGGTTCTATTCCTCGGCTTTCCCAACCCAGGATCCGCCGAGAATTTCCTACAGTACGGGTTGGAGAGCCTGCTCCTCGCTCCTACCTACCTGTCGGTCAGGGAGCTGGAAGGCTACGCGGATCACCTGGGGGAGTACTTGAAGGAGATCCAGGAGGCTGGCAGGCAGTACGACCCCGAGGAATGCTTCCTCTTGAACGTGTCTATCGCTCTGGGGCAGAAAGTGCCTGAGAACCCTTCTCCCCGCCTCCAGACACCAACGGTTCGAAGGTTCGCAAAGATCGCCCTGGCTTCGACCAGCCCCGAGAAGAAGGTCTTCAAGGGCGACGACGAGATGGAGACCTTGATCCTGACCCCGCCTCCCGGGACGACAGACATCGCTAAAGAAGGCGAGTCGGGAAGGAAGGCCCGGGAGGTGTGCTTTATCAACGTACAGCGAGAGCTTCGCATCCGAGGGGTGTTCCTGCGCCACGAGTACCCCAAAATCTACCAAGATCTCTGCGAGTTCGTGGAGAGCAATAAGAGATTTACACCGACCACCATTTACCCCATTGACAAGAGAACGGGCAAGCAGTTCATGTGTATGATAATGGCCGCCTCGGAGCCATTGACACTGGAGTGGGTTCGCAAGCCCAACCTACTGGAGGACATGATGTGATCACACGCACCACTTCCTGTTCTTGCAACAGAATGTTTTAAAACTTATTTAATATATTTGTAGATAATGTATTTTATATAAGGACATGAGGAATCTATTGAAGCCCGTTGCTGGGTGGTTATTAATTAAAATGGAGGAGCCCATCTGCTGTGTGGGGTTTTACACACTGACCCCTGACCCCTGGCCAGGCCTAGCCATTAGAAGGTTGGTGGGAAGCCTGCACTGCTACCATAGCAACAGGGATGGCAGAAGCAGCGTAGGGAAACCACCAATATTTTTACAATAAAGATGTTTTTTTGAACAGGTTCAAAATTATAATCTGGGTGGAAAAGCTTTAAAAGATGTTCTGTTTATATCAGAGGATCATTAGACGAGCGCGAGTTTAAACCAGTCAGTGAGCTCCAATCAGCCTGCCACCCACTCCCACTCCTTGGGGAGCTGACACTTTGTGTTTCAGTATGAGTCCTGATGATTTTTAAAAGTAGGAATTACCTTCTATTTCTGGGGAAGGGGAGGGAAGGGGGGAGGGGTTTAGTCTAACTCAGGCCAGATTGAGATTGGTTTGTGTGAGGAAATTGGTTTCTCCCCAGAAAGCTGTTGAGGCTGGAGGTCAATTGAAAATTTCAAAACTAAAATTGATAGATTTTTGTTGAGTAAAGGTATTAAGGGATATGGAGCCAAGGCGGGTAAATGGAAGTACAGAGCAGCCATGATTCCATCGAGGGGCTGAGGCGGGACTGAGATTGGGGACCAAATATTGCACGGACCTTGGGCCATGGGATCTGAGACCACTCCATGCCAACAATGGGTAAGAAAAAGGACAGATTCTTCTCACTGTCACCTCTACCACTCTAATAATGCAAAACATTGAAAGAAGGGCTCGTTACGGTGAGGAGCAGGAAGACCTGCCCAAAGGCTGAGGGAGCAGCAACAGAAACACCCAGTCAGGGGATATATCCTTCAGCTCACTGAACCTCTCTCTGGAAAAGTTATAATAGGAGGGGCTTCAATGGGAGGGTTAATGTACCAGAGGGAGGGGCTTCAATGGGAGGGTTAATGTACCAGAGTGGGGGGCTTCGATGGGAGGGTTAGTGTACCAGAGGGAGGGGCTTCAATGGGAGGGTTAGTGTACCAGAGGGAGGGGCTTCAGTGGGAGGGTTAATGTACCAGAGGGAGGGGCTTCAATGGGAGGGTTAATGTACCAGAGGGAGGGGCTTCAATGGGAGGGTTAATGTACCAGAGGGAGGGGCTTCAATGGGAGGGTTAATGTACCAGAGGGAGGGGCTTCAATGGGAGGGTTAATGTACCAGAGGGAGGGGCTTCAATGGGAGGGTTAATGTACCAGAGGGAGGGGCTTCAATGGGAGGGTTAATGTACCAGAGGGAGGGGCTTCAATGGGAGGGTTAATGTACCAGAGGGAGGGGCTTGAATGGGAGGGTTAATGTACCAGAGGGAGGGGCTTCAGTGGGAGGGTTAATGTACCAGAGGGAGGGGCTTCAATGGGAGGGTTAATGTACCAGAGGGAGGGGCTTCAGTGGGAGGGTTAATGTACCAGAGGGAGGGGCTTCAGTGGGAGGGTTAATGTACCAGAGGGAGGGGCTTCAATGGGAGGGTTAATGTACCAGAGGGAGGGGCTTCAATGGGAGGGTTAATGTACCAGAGGGAGGGGCTTCGATGGGAGGGTTAATGTACCAGAGGGAGGGGCTTCAATGGGAGGGTTAATGTACCAGAGGGAGGGGCTTCAGTGGGAGGGTTAATGCACCAGAGGGAGGGGCTTCAGTGGGAGGGTTAATGCACCAGAGGGAGGGGCTTCAGTGGGAGAGTTAATGTACCAGAGGGAGGGGCTTCAGTGGGAGAGTTAATGTACCAGAGGGAGGGGCTTCAATGGGAGGGTTAATGTACCAGAGGGAGGGGCTTCAGTGGGAGGGTTAATGTACCAGAGGGAGGGGCTTCAGTGGGAGGGTTAATGCACCAGAGGGAGGGGCTTCAATGGGAGGGTTAATGTACCAGAGGGAGGGGCTTCAGTGGGAGGGTTAATGTACCAGAGGGAGGGGCTTCAATGGGAGGGTTAATGTACCAGAGGGAGGGGCTTCAATGGGTGGGTTAATGTACCAGAGGGAGGGGCTTCAGTGGGAGGGTTAATGTACCAGAGGGAGGGGCTTCAATGGGAGGGTTAATGTACCAGAGGGAGGGGCTTCAATGGGAGGGTTAATGTACCAGAGGGAGGGGCTTCAATGGGAGGGTTAATGTACCAGAGGGAGGGGCTTCAATGGGAGGGCTAATGTACCAGAGGGAGGGGCTTCAATGGGAGGGTTAATGTACCAGAGGGAGGGGCTTCAATGGGAGGGTTAATGTACCAGAGGGAGGGGCTTCAATGGGAGGGTTAATGTACCAGAGGGGGGGGCTTCAATGGGAGGGTTAATGTACCAGAGGGAGGGGCTTCAATGGGAGGGTTAATGTACCAGAGGGAGGGGCTTCAATGGGAGGGTTAATGTACCAGAGGGAGGGGCTTCAATGGGAGGGTTAATGTACCAGAGGGGGGGGCTTCAATGGGAGGGTTAATGTACCAGAGGGAGTTTTTAGTCATTTCTGACTTCGTATGCATTAAAGGATACAAATTTTACATTTAAATTTAACTATGTTCAGCTGTTACCCGGGCTAAGGTTTGAAACAGGACAATTAGCCTCACTGCCACTGGATTAAGGGAAGAAAATCCAGGATGGATCACTCATTGACATTTTCTGTATACACACTGGGACAGTGGGTCAGACACTGTCCTATCGCACTCTGGTATTTGGTGGTATTCTAACCCGTGCTGTACCTGCCCTGGGAGTGTTTGATGGGGACAGTGTAGAGGGAGCTTTACTCTGTATCTAACCCGCGCTGTACCTGCCCTGGGAGTGTTTGATGGGACAGTGTAGAGGGAGCTTTACTCTGTATCTAACCCGTGCTGTACCTGCCCTGGGAGTGTTTGATGGGACAGTGTAGAGGGAGCTTTACTCTGTATCTAACCCGTGCTGTACCTGCCCTGGGAGTGTTTGATGGGACAGTGTAGAGGGAGCTTTACTCTGTATCTAACCCGTGCTGTACCTGCCCTGGGAGTGTTTGATGGGACAGTGTAGAGGGAGCTTTAATCTGTATCTAACCCACGCTGTACCTGCCCTGGGAGTGTTTGATGGGACAGTGTAGAGGGAGCTTTACTCTGTATCTAACCCGTGCTGTACCTGCCCTGCGAGTGTTTGATGGGACAGTGTAGAGGGAGCTTTACTCTGTATCTAACCCGTGCTGTACCTGCCCTGGGAGTGTTTGATGGGACAGTGTAGAGGGAGCTTTAATCTGTATCTAACCCACGCTGTACCTGCCCTGGGAGTGTTTGATGGGACAGTGTAGAGGGAGCTTTAATCTGTATCTAACCCACGCTGTACCTGCCCTGGGAGTGTTTGATGGACAGTGTAGAGGGAGCTTTACTCTGTATCTAACCCATGCTGTACCTGCCCTGGGAGTGATTGATGGGACAGTGTAGAGGGAGCTTTACTCTGTATCTAACCCATGCTGTACCTGCCCTGGGAGTGTTTGATGGGACAGTGTAGAGGGAGCTTTACTCTGTATCTAACCCGTGCTGTACCTGCCCTGGGAGTGTTTGATGGGACAGTGTAGAGGGAGCTTTACTCTGTATCTAACCCGTGCTGTACCTGCCCTGGGAGTGTTTGATGGGACAGTGTAGAGGGAGCTTTACCCTGTATCTAACCCGTGCTGTACCTGCCCTGGGAGTGTTTGATGGGACAGTGTAGAGGGAGCTTTACTCTGTATCTAACCCTAGTTGTTTGAGATGGTGCTGCAGTTATTTGCTCTATGCTGGTGAATGGTGCAGTCTGGAGCTGGGAACCTGAGATCCTAAGAAACCTTTAGAAACTCAAAGCGCCGCCCCGGTCAGCAGTCGGGATGTGGCAATCAGCCTTCGTATCCCTGGACTAGGGGGAGGGGGAGAAAAGGAGCATTAGTCGGGATTCCAACTCCTGCTTGCTGCGTGAGACATCGGGTGAGGGCAGGACTGGTTAGGGCCGGGATGTTGCCCACGTGGAATAGCTTGCCACTCACCCGAAGAATGGACATTATGGGTGAGGTACTATGGAGCATACGATGCCTGCAGCCCCAGGCAGAATCCCCGGCTTCAGGAGAGGAAGGGAGATCATGGGAATACACAAAGAAAGAACTTGCATTTATATAGCGCCTTTCATAGATGTCCCAAAGCGCTTTACAGCCAATGAAGTACTTTTAAAGTGTAGTCACTGTTGTAATATGGTAGACAATTTGTGCAGAGCAAGCTCCCACAAACAGCAATGTGATAATGACCAGATAATCTGTTTTAGTGATGTTGATTGAGGGATAAATATTGGCCAGGATGCCAGGGAGAACTCCCCTGCTCTTCTTCGAAATAGTGCCATGGGATCTTTTACATCCACCTGAGAGACGATGGGATCTCGGCTTAACGTCTCATCCAAAGGATGGCACCTCCGACAGTGCGGCGCTCCCTCAGTACTGACCCTCCGACAGCGCAGCGCTCCCTCAGCACTGCACTGGAGTGTCAGCCTGGATTATGGGCTCAAGTCTCTGGAGTGGGACTTGAACCCACAACCTGCTGACCCAGAGGCGAGGGTGCTGCCCACTGAGCCACAGCTGACAGCTAACTGTATTCCGGGGCTTTGAGAGGTGACAGAGAAAGATTGGGGATGATGATCCAGAATAAAGGCAAGGGCGATTGGCTGACTTCACCCTGCTGGTGGGGTCTCTCCCGAGGGCAGCACCTGTCATAGATTCTCTCTTCTCTTCCGCCTTCCCCCTCTCCCCTATCCCTACCCCTCGCACACGCTCCCTCTCCCTCTCCTTCCCCTCCCAAGACCCTTTGATTTCCACCTCTAACTTCTTAATATTAAGCTTCAGGTGTTTATAGGATGTTGTTGTTGCGATGCATCCAATGATCTGTACAGTATTTTAAAATGACAGCGAATGTTGACTGTGGATTCTTGAGACCTGATGTTTATGTTGCAGACCTGGAGTGAATTGTTCCAACAGACCAGAATCACAACTGGAAAGGCAATCTTACAGAACTTTCTCTCGCTCTATATATTGAAAAGCTGATGTTACAGCTGGTCAAATCCAACCGTGACCCTGGTCAAATCCGCCAGTGACCCTGGTCAAATCCACCCGTGACCCTGGTCAAATCCACCCGTGACCACGGTCAAATCCACCCGTGACCCTGGTCAAATCCGCCGGTGACCCTGGTCAAATCCACCTGTGACCCTGGTCAAATCCACCCGTGACCACGGTCAAATCCACCGTGACCCTGGTCAAATCCACCGTGACCCTGGTCAAATCCACCCATGACCCTGGTCAAATCCACAGTGACCCTGGTCAAATCGGCCAGTGACCCTGGTCAAATCCGCCTGTGACCCTGGTCAAATCCGCCTGTGACCCTGGTCAAATCCGCCTGTGACCCTGGTCAAATCCACCCGTGACCCTGGTCAAATCCTCCCGTGACCCTGGTCAAATCCACCCGTGACCCTGGTCAAATCCACCCATGACCCTGGTCAAATCCACCCGTGACCCTGGTCAAATCCACCATTGACCCTGGTCAAATCATCCCGTGACCCTGGTCAAATCCACCAGTGACCCTGGTCAAATCTACCAGTGACCCTGGTCAAATCCGCCGGTGACCCTGGTCAAATCTACCAGTGACCCTGGTCAAATCCGCCCGTGACCCTGGTCAAATCCGCCGGTGACCCTGGTCAAATCCGCCGGTGACCCTGGTCAAATCCGCCGGTGACCCTGGTCAAATCTACCAGTGACCCTGGTCAAATCCGCCGGTGACCCTGGTCAAATCCGCCCGTGACCCTGGTCAAATCCGCCGGTGACCCTGGTCAAATCCACCTGTGACCCTGGTCAAATCCACCCGTGACCACGGTCAAATCCACCGTGACCCTGGTCAAATCCACCCGTGACCCTGGACTTGATGAGAGTCAGCATCTTCAGGGATGAGGAAGAAAACGAGGTGGAGGTCAGAAATTAATTCTTAAAATAAAATCAAAACAAAAGATTATAGTTCAAGTCAAGCAGTACTGGTTCTGGTTCTGCTCCTGGTCCTAATTCTGGTCCTGGTCCTGATTCCTGCTTCTTGATTCTTGTCCTGATTCTAGTTCTGGTCCTGGTCCTAATCTTAATTCTAGTCCTGATCCTGATTCTAGTTCTGATCCTGGTCCTGATCTTGATTATGGTCCTGATCCTGATTCTGGTCATGATCCTGGTCCTGATCCTGGTCTTGATTCTGGTCCTGATCCTGATTCTGGTGCTGGGTCTGGGCCTAGTTCTGGTTCTGGTCCTGGTTCTAGTTCTGATTCTGGTTCTGGTTTTGATTCTGTTCTGGTTCTGCTCCTGATCGTGGGTGCCTCATGTCTTTAGCTCTGTCACAACTTGTGGTTATTATGAGAGCAGAGATTAAAACTTCTGGTTCAGTTAGTCACCGTGTGATGTATCAGATTCTGTGTGTGTGCGTGTGTTTGCGCGTGCGTGAGCATACTTGTGTGCCTGTGTGCGTGCGTGCGCGTGTGTATCTCAGTGTATGTAATTGTGATTTTGTTGGAGTGTGTAGTTTTGCATGGGTATGTCTGCGTGTGTGTGGATGTGTCCATATATGTGTTTTTGTGTACATGTTTATGTGTGTTTTTTTAAAATTCATTCACAGAATGTGGGCGTCGCTGGCAAGGCCAGCATTTATTGCCCATCCCTAGTTGCCCTTGAGAAGGTGGTGGTGAGCCGCCGCCTTGAACCGCTGCAGTCCGTGTGGTGAAGGTACTCCCACAGTGCTGTTAGGGAGGGAGTTCCAGGATTTTGACCCAGCGACGATGAAGGATCGGTGATATATTTCCAAGTCAGGATGGTGTGTGACTTGGAGGGGAACTTGGAGGTGGTGGTGTTCCCATGCACCTGCTGCCCTTGTCCTTCTAGGTGGTAGAGGTCGCGGGTTTGGGAGGTGCTGCCGAAGAAGCCTTGGCAAGTTGCTGCAGTGCATCTTGTAGAAGGTACACACTGCCAAGAGGTGAGACACTCGCAACAGAAAACTCAGCCTCTGACCTGCTGTTGTTGCCACAGTATTTATGTGGCTGGTCCAGTTAAGTTTCTGGTCAATGGTAACCTCCAGGATGTTGATGGTGGGGGATTCGGCGATGGTAATGCCATTGAATGTCAAGGGGCGGTGGTTAGATGCTCAGTTGTTGGAGATAGTCATTGCCTGGCGGTGTGTGGTGCGAATGTTACCACTTATCAGCCCAAGCCTGAATGTTGTCCAGGTCTTGCTAGATGCGGGCATGGACTGCTTCATTATCTGAGGAGTTGCAAATGGAACTGAACACTGCAATCATCAGCGAACATCCCCACTTCTGATCTGATCTGCGGGAAGGCCATAAGAAATAGGAGCAGGAGTAGGCCATTTGGCCCTTCGAGCCTGCTCCGCCATTCAGTAAGATCATGGCTGATCATCGACCTCAATTTCCTTTCCTGCACTATCCCCATATCCCTCGATTCCCTTAATATGCAAAAATCTGTCGATCTCTGTCTTGAATATACTCAACGACTGAGCCTCCACAGCCCTCTGGGGTAGAGAATTCCAAAGATTCACCACCCTCTGAGTGAAGAAATTTCTCCTCATCTCAGTCCTAAATGGCCGACCCCTTATCCTGAGACTGTGACCCCTGGTTCTAGACTCCCCAGCCAGGGGAAACATCCTCCCTGCATCTACCCTGTCAAGCCCTGTAACAATTTTGTATGTTTCAATGAGATCACCTCTCATTCTTCTAAACTCTAGAGAATATAGGCCTAGTCTACTCAATCTCTCCTCATAGGACAATCCCCCCATCCCAGGAATCAGTCTGGTGAACCTTCGTTGCACTCGCTCTATGGCAAGTATATCATTCCTTAGGTAAGGAGACCAAAACTGTACACAATACTCCAGGTGTGGTCTCACCAGGGCCCTATATAATTGCAGTAAGATGTCTTTACTCTTATACTCAAATCCTCTTGTAATAAAGGCCAACATACCATTTGCTTTCCTAATTGCTTGCTGTACCTGCATGTTAACTTTCAGTGATTCGTGTACAAGGACACCCAGGGCCCTCTGAACACCAACATTTCCCAATCTCTCACCATTTAAAAAATACTCTGCTTTTCTATTTTTCCTACCAAAGTGGATAACTTCACATTTCTCCACATTATATTCCATTTGCCATGTTCTTGCCCACTCACTGAGCCTGTCTATATCCCCTTGAAGCCTCCTTGCATCCTCCTCACAACTTACATTCCCACCTAGCTTTGTATCATCAGCAAACTTGGACATATTACATTTGGTCCCCTCATCCAAATCATTGATATAGATTGTGAATAGCTGAGGCCCAAGCACTGATCCTTGCGGTACCCCACTAGTTACAGCCTGCCAACCTGAAAATGACCCATTTATTCCTACTCTCTGTTTTCTGTCCGTTAACCAATCCTCAATCCATGCTAGTATATTACCCATAATCCCATGAGCCCTAATTTTATTTAATAACCTCTTGTGTGGCACCTTATCGAATGCCTTCTGAAAATCCAAATACACCACATCCACTGGTTCCCCCTTATCTATTCTGCTCGTTACAACCTCAAAAACTCTAACAGATTTGTCAAACACTGTTTCCCTTTCATAAATCCGTGTTGACTCTGCCCAATCCTATTATTATTTTCTAAGTGCCCTGTTACCACGTCCTTAATAATAATTCTAGCATTTTCCCTGCTACAGATGTCAGGCTAACTGGTCTGTAGTTCCCTGTTTTCTCTCCCACTCCTTTCTTAAATAGTGGGGTTACATTTGCTACCTTCCAATCCGCGGGAACCATTCTAGAATCTATGGAATTTTGGAAGATGACAACCAATGCATCCACTATCTCTATAGCCACCTCTTCAAAACCCTAGGATGTAGGCCATCAGGTCCAGGGAATTTATCGGCTTTCAGTCCCATTAATTTCTCCAATAATTTTTTTTTACCAATACTAATTTCTTTCAGTTCCTCATTCTCGCTGGACCGTCGGTTCTCCACTATTTCCGAGAGGTTTTTTGCATCTTCTGTGAAGACAGACACAAAGTATTTGTTTAATTTCTCTGCCATTTCCTTATTCCCCATTATAATTTCTCCTGTCTCAGCCTGTAAGGGACCCACATTTACTTTCGCTAATCTTTTCCTTTTTACATACCTATAGAGCTTTTACAGTCTGTTTTTATGTCTCTCGCTAGTTTACTCTCATATTCTATTTTCCCTTTCTTTATCAATTTCTTGGTCCTCCTTTGCTGAATTCTAAAATCCTCCCAATCCTCAGGCTTACTACTCTTTTTGGCATCATTATAAGCCTCTTCCTTTGATCTACTACTATCTTTAACTTCTCCTGTTAGCCACGGTTAGACCACTTTTCCTGTGGGGTTTTTGTGCCTTAAAGGAATGTATATTTGTTGTAAATTATGTATTAATTCTTTAAATGCTAGCCATTGCTTGTCTACCATACCTTTTAATGTAGTTTCCCAATCTACCTTAGCCAACTCGCCCCTCATACCTGCGTACAGTAGTTTGCTTTATTTAGATTTAAGACCCTAGTTTCTGATTTAACTAAATCACTTTCGAACTTAATATAAAATTCTACCATATTATGGTCACTCTTCCCTAAAGGCCCCTTTCCTGCCAGGTTATTAATTAACCCTTTCTCATTGCACAATACTAGATCTAAAACAGCCTGTTCCCTAGTTGGTTCCTCAACATACTGATCTAGAAAACTATCTTGTATAGATTCCATGAATTTGTCCTCCACACTATTACTGCAAATTTGGTTTGCCCAGTCTATATGTAGATTAAAGTCCCCCATGATCACTGTATTACCCTTGTTACATGCACCTCTAATTTCCTGATTTATACTCTGCCCTACATTACAACTACTGTTTGGGGGCCTATAAACAACTCCCACCAATGTTTTCTGCCCCTTGCTGTTTCTTAGCTCCACCCAAACTGATTCTACTTCCTGATTTTTGAAGCTAAGATCCTTTCTCTCTACTGTCTTTATCCCATCCTTTATTATCAGGGCTACCCCTCCTCCTTTTCCATTTTGCCTATCTCTTCTAAAAGTTAAGTCTCCTGGAATATTTAGTTCCCAACCTTGGCCACTTTGCAACCACATCTCCATTATGGCTATTAGATCAAACCTATTCATTTCTATCTGTGCTATTAATTCATCTATTTTGTTGCGACCAACATAAGGTCAGAAGTGGTGTAGGGGTTGTTGGTTGGGTGGTCGGTTTGGCCCGGGCCTGACCCAGTGGACGTTTTCGAGGCGTCCCCACACTCCCACTCAGTTCTGACACTGGGATCCTACCAGGCAGCTGATGCGCAGAATAACAAGCTCGAGACAGACAAGCAGGTGAAAGGTTCAAATAATAACGGTTTTATTGAGAGAAAAAT
This sequence comes from Somniosus microcephalus, assembly GCF_052327205.1. Lineage (NCBI taxonomy): Eukaryota > Metazoa > Chordata > Chondrichthyes > Squaliformes > Somniosidae > Somniosus > Somniosus microcephalus. The sequence goes on from NC_141009.1 coordinate 70,988,592, forward strand.
AAAACAAAACAAGCAAGCAGAGAAATTAATTGGTTCAACGATACTAAACCAAGGCTACAGCTCTATACACTTTAAAAGAAAAAGGAATACTATATATTCAAAACAGAGGGCACGCGAGTGCGGGAGGGAGTACGACACATCAAGGGGTATCACACATTAACACTCCCCTTAGCCTTATCCCCACCTCCTACACTATCCCTAACCTAGGTCGAACTAAAGGGGGCTCAGACTCTCATGCTCACCCAACGCATTGGAACAAAGGCCGTTAGTTTGTCCTGGGACTGCAGCTTTAGTTGGTCTGGCCTGGTAAAGTTCAGTGTGCACTGGCCACACACTCTCCCGTCAGTCAGGTAGTGGATCTTCCTCCTTGGCTGGGCGAAAAGGCTTCCCTCTTGGGTCGGGCTGCGCCATTTAGTGAGGCCCGCTCTGGGCTCCGGTCCGTACCGGGATGGTGCACTCCGTCCCGTGTCTTCCTGGTTCCACTCTGAATCCCTGCCTGAGGTGGTGGTCACGGCGGGGGGGGGGAACAGTCAGGTTTAAATCGGGAGGCAGTACGGACCGGGACCGGGAGCTTCGCATAGCCTTCCCCGTCTTGGAGACTGCTTCTCCCAGTAGAGTCCTTGAAGTTTCCCTTTTGCAGCGAAGTCCCAGGATGAAATCGAAGTGAAGTGTAGAAGCTGTCTCTCCCGAAGTGTGTTCCAAGTCGAAGTGTCTCGAACTGCTCTTTCTGTCTGCTTACTAAAAACAGTTATACTCTCTTGATCTGCCTTGCCTCCCCCAGATCGAGAGGTGTCCCAGGTTACTTCGTTAACTGTAAATGGCTGCAAAATGGCCGATTTCCCACTAACGGCCTTATCACCGGCCCTCATTGTTTTTGGTTTCAGTCACACAATGGTGTCTCTGGTGCCTAGTCCTCTAAAATGGTTTCTGATATGATTGGATCTGTTAGGATGGGCCCGATGATGGTTTTAACTAGCTTAACCCTGATTGCAGTGCAACCAGGTTCATTGTTCTTACCGGCCTACTGGCGACTTGCTATTACATATTCAATTCCATGTCTGGCCTGGAATCCACATAGGGACTGTGGAATTCCAGGCCCTGTCTCCAGTCTTGTTGCTGGGGAGAAAAATGACTCACTTCCAACAGCTTTCTGGTCACGTGTCCCAGAACTCCATTTTGTACGTTTAAAAAGTGGCCAACTTTGTTTGATTCGGAAAGCAGGCGAGGTGGGGGAATTTTGCAAACTCCCTACACCCCCCTGTGATACATAATAATTTTTCTTGAAAATTCCATTACGTATCATAATTCTGGCCCTCCTTAGTCGACCTTCCCCTTAGATTAATCTCTCCCCTCTACAGATACCCGCGATACATCGCACTTCCCATAACGCGAGACCGTGGTGTACACAAGCAGCTAGAAAAGGAAAAATCAACCAAGTACATTACATTACTTACATCCAAACATGGAGGGGCTCCGACGTCCCTGCTCAGTTCGGTACATTCATCATTCACAATCTTTATTAACAACCGCGCCGCAAGAATTTTCATAGTACGGAGAGTCCCTTGGGAGGGTTTTACGCAGACGAATCCCCGTTGATTCCCACGTAGTGTTCCTGCCAAGTTCTTTGGTTGCGGAACTGTGTCAACCGACCCCTCCCTCTACACTGCACGCAGACTAGGTACAGTACGATCCCTATCTGACACACCACCAGGATGTGGGAGGACAGACGGATCCACGAGGGGACCTCGATACTCTCAAAAATGTCCCACCACGGTGGAACCACTATATCCAAAATCTTGGACCCTATATCTATCGTCTTTTGCTCTAGGGTGTAAAAGTGTTTTTGGGAAACCACTACGGCCTTCAGTAGCTTTGCGAGGTGTTCAGGGAGATGGGGAATCTCGTAGCCGAAGTGTGCTACATACTGTAACAAGTTGGTTACATTCTCTTTAACAGTGAGGTGAACGGTGGAGGGCTCCGGGATGGGGACAATTCGTTCCTGGGCCACTTGAACTTCTGCCTCGGGTTTGAAACAGAAACTGCTATCACTCACCACACACCAGCTGTGCTGTCCGTGCCGGTAGTGGGACGCGCCGGTGGTGACACACTAGGTCCCACCTCCTATATATGCCACCTGGGGGGGAACGTGGCCTTGTGCCATCGCCTCCATGGTGCAATTTATAGGCTTCGCGCCAACAGCTCTGAACCCACACTGCGGTCTTAAAAAGGCATTCAAGTGCTGGGGACACAGGATTATGTGTGCTGCCCGGCTCCGGCACCCTGAAAGGTCTGTGCCTGTCATTTCGTGCTCCCACTTGATGACATAAGGCGGGACCGCGGCGAAACGAATGTGCGCACCCCCTTGGATCACTCCAATATTCTCCACCCTGTACACCGGTGCGGGTCGGGCTGTCCTACCCATGACCGGCATCCTAACAACCACCCCCATGACTGTGTGGTTAGACCGACCACAGTCCACGGGAACTGGATAAGCCTCGGAGGCTAGCCGGAGTTGGCACGGGCTCAATGCGTTCTCATACGGGTGGAGGGCGGCGAGGTGTTTGTTACTGATCCAGGAGGGGACCAAACCCTGTTTCAGGTCCTCCAGATTTCTGCGGCCCTCGCCCAGTAACCATGCCCCGTACAGTACGCACACCGCGCTCTGCGCTGCTTGGTCAGACGCATTCCTGTCCTCCCGTATGAGAGCATTTACCGTTTTCGCATGCTTCTCCAACTCTGCTATGATTTCCTTCAAATGGACCATCATAGCCTGGTCGTCATGCAACTCCGAGCTCACTACTTTGTTCTCATCCATGAGAATCCCCTTTAGCTGTGTTTTCAGCTCATTTATCTGGGTCTGTAACTCAATGTCGTCTAAAGAGTTGATGACAGAAGTCCCAGTATTAAACGCGGTGAAAGTATCACCCAAAATACCCCTTCTCTGTCTCCCCGTGTCGCCCAAAAACTCGCGTGGTGTAGTGCAGAGTTCAGTCCTATCCCCACTAGAAAAATCAAATTCGTAAAACCTCCCGAACATGTCCTTTAAGAGGGCCTGGTATAACTGTTCTGTTTCCTTGGGGCACCACTCGGGTAGACGTACCTCGGTGAGATTTAAGATCACCGAGGCCACCGCATAGTGTACCCCCTGGTACAGCACCTGATCGGTAGGCACTAGTACCAGTCCATTCCCAGGTCCCTTAGTGGTGGTAGGGCACCCTTCCCGGGGTGTCCTATTAGGTGGATTGGTGGGTAGCGGCTTGCGGGTGCGCGCCACCAGTTCCGTGGCTTTAACTGGGGCTGCCCCTTGAAAAACCAGGCATGAACGTATGTGAGAGCCCCACCTTATCCCCTTCCCCTGGTCCTGCCAGGCGGCAGAGAAGACAACTGAGATTCCTACGGGGCAGGCCTCCTTCGATCCCCACATACACACATAAATCCCTTGCTCAGATTCCCACCATTTGTCCTTTCTGCCGTAGCAGTGACAGTTCGGTGGGTGTCATTGTCCATTCGCACCCACGTGGATGAAGCGTCTTTTAAGTCATTCTTTAACTTGCGGATCCACCACCATCGCGCGGCCGGGATCCTTCCGGTGCAGGTCAGGCAGACCTTCTTGCCAACGATGACTCCCACACGCGCAGCCACTATTTCCACTGTGGGACACACTAGGGATGCCTCGCCGGAGGTGAAATCGGGCTGGTCAGAATACCGGGTGGAATTGGACCCGACCCATCCGGGCCAGCGCCCCTGGTGGGTGTAGGTGGCGGGTCCCTCGGAGCCTCTCTCACAGCTCCCTGCAGTGACTACCGGAGCTCTCGGTCCGGAGCACCCAAAAACGTGGGAGTCTTCTACGTCTCCCCGGAGTCCTCTGCTCCCCTCGATTAGGGCGAGCAGGATGGCCAGCTGCCATGCGCGAACGCCTCTCTGTAAAACAAAAAAGAACATGCAGCCAGGTCTCTCCAGAGATGCTCTGGCCTGGGTTAAGCGGTGGTTGGGTCCCTCGACCTCGAACCCAAACACATACACTGTGAGCAACAAGACTTACTTAACCACTAAACTTATAAACCTAACTTAACTTATAATATACTATATACATCCGCCGCCCGTCTCCGGACGGCTAAGTCAGTCCCTGGTAGGGCCCCGGCTTGCCATTGCTTCCGGCGGGCCCGCGGTGTCCCTACCTATGGCCCCTTCGCGGTCTGTGGCTGGCCACTGGGGACCCCTGTCCTCAGCTTTCCTAATCCTCGGGACGGCTCTGGGTAAATGGAAGACGGGTGACCACGTCTTCTTGGGCTGGGGTGTGCGGGAAGACCTCCTGAGGGTGGGTGGAGCTTTCCTGGCCGGTGGTCCCCTGACTCGGGCCGCCGCTCCCTTGCATCCATCCCCCCTCCTACCGTTGGGACAAACGTCCCGCTGCAGCCTACTGCTGCGACCCGCAGGTCTCCGCCCCCTGTTCCCACGACGGGGTCTGGGGCGGGGTTCCTGACCTCAGGTCCCTCCTTCCCTACACCTGAGCTAGGGGCGGGGCTACTCTCCTCGGTCTCCCCCCCCTCCTCATCTGAACTGAGAGCGGAGGCGCTGCCCTCGGGCTCCTCCCCCTCTATACCCGAGCTGAGGCTGGAGACGCCGCTCTCGGGTTCCTCCCCCTCAGCCACATCCCACAGAAGTGGAGGAACGCCCCACTCGCCGGTGGCTCCTCCCTTCAGACACGTCACCAGACCTGCTGCGGTCTGTGACCTGGTTCCCATATCGGGCTGGGGATTTCTATTCCCCAACCCCTGACCAGCCAGCTGTCCAGCCCTGCTTGGCTTAAACAGCTTGCACTGGTTGATATGAAACCACTTTGTACGCCGGGGCATTTTCACGGCGTACACCATGGGGCTGGCTTTGTCTACCACACTAAAGGGCCCCATGTACAAAGGCTCCAAACTTCCTACTCTGGCATAATTCCTGACCATGACCTGGTCTCCCACTTCCCATTCTTGGTGCCCTTTCGGTTCCAGCAGCAATCGGTTACTCTGATGCTGCCTCCCCATGTTCCCCGCTGCCTGCCCATGGACCTGCTTCAGGTGCTCATAGAGGGTTCGGGCGAACTTGTCCCGATTCACCTCCCAGAGTTGCCCCTCTGTAAGCAGCGGCGCTAACACATGGGTGGGGGTCCGCATGACCCTGCCTGTCATCAGCTCGTACGGGGAGTACCCCGTGCTTTTTGACTGGCTGGCCCGGATCCCCATCAACACTAACGGCAGGATCTCGGCCCATTTGCGGGGCGAGTCCACCATCTCCTTTCTCAACCGTTCCTTGAGGGTCCGGTTCATGCGCTCCACAATCCCGGATGACTGTGGATTGTGAGCTACATGCCACTTTCCCTCAATGCCCAACAGCATAAGGGCCGTCTGCATCACCTGTCCGGTGAAGTGACTCCCCTGGTGGGACTCCACATACTGTGGTGGTCCCCACTGCGAGAACACCTCTCGGACTAGGATCCTTGCAGTTCCCAGAGCCGTGGCATTTCTACAGGGGAAGGCTTCCACCCACTTGGTGAACACATCCACCAGGACTAGGCAGTACTTAAAGCCTCCCTGGGCGGTGGGCAGGGGCCCGATGTAGTCGACCTGGATTGACTGCCATGGTCCCTCTACCCGCCTGATGTGTCCGATGGGCACCTTCCTTTTCCAGGGGTCAGGGTTGTTTGCAGCACACACGAGACAGTCTGCACAGAACTCGCGGACGTCCTCCCTGAGTCCCGGCCACCATCCCGCCTGTTCCACCCACTGCCAGGTGGCCTCGGGCCCGGGGTGTCCCGCTCCCGGTCCCTCATGGGCCAGTTGCAGGAACTCCCCCCGGTGCGGTTGCGTCACAATCCACTGCTCCCCCCCGAACAGCATGCCCTCTTTAACGGAGAGGGTCGCTGTCCCAATACGGCCCCTCTACCCTCCTGCCCTCAATGACTGCGCTGAGGACAGCCTTCAGGGCCAGGCCCTGAGCCTGGACGGACTTAAGGTCCGGGGCTAATGCTACCCATACCCTCCTTTGTGTCCCGTCCCTACCTCTGACCGCTGCCACAGGTCCGGACCCGAATGGATCCCAGAAAGTGCCGGTACGGGCACCCTCCTTGGCAAGCAGGTCAGCCTGCTGGTTACCCTGACCGCGGGGTTCTGTGGAGGAATGAGCTTTCACCTTATGGATGAACATGTCCCCTTCCTCCCCCACGGCTGCCAGAATCTTTTCCAGCAAGGGCTTCACTGGGAGGGGTCTCCAGATGGCCAAATATTCCGTACACGAGTTGCACGTGAACATGCTGTCCGAGCAAATCGTGTAGGGGGTAGGGAAGATTTCGGGGTGTGTAACGACATACACCACCGCGGACAATTCAGCCTGCTGGGCACTCATGGTGCTGGGGAGTTTAATTGCCAGGGCAATGCTTGCTGTAGGGTCATAAATCCCACATCCCGTGAGACGCTTGCCAGCGGACACCGTGCTGGAACCATCAACATAGATTTCGCGGCCTGTGGGATGTATCCCGGCCCGTAAACGTATATTCACCTCCCAAACCCCTTCTACGGAACACCGATGGGCTGTTCCCGGGTAGACCAAATTGGCCGCGAGCTTTGGCTCGCAGAGACCCTTCACCCTCAGATCCATCTGGGAGAGGAGCAAGGTCCAGCGAGCAATGCGGGCACTGCTCACTGTCCCATCCTTAATTCTCCCATCCAGTAGCATCTGAGTCGGCGTGTGATGCGTGAGGAGGGTGATGGGAGAGGTGCCTGTGCAGATTAGGGACCTCTTCACAGCCCAATACGTGGCTAACAGATGCCTCTCGCAATTGGAGTAGCTCCTCTCAACATCAGTGAGCACCCTGGAGGAGTATACCACGGGCCGCAGCCGGCCGTGCCGCTCTTGAAGCAGCACTGAGCTCAGGCTGTCCCCGCTGGCTGCTACCTCCAGAAAAAACTCCTTTCCCTCATCTATGGCTCCCAGGGCTGGTGCGGTCTGCAGATTTTCTTTGAGCCCGACAAACGCTGCCTGGCACTCCTCATCCCAACGCCACTCCACTCCCTTGTGCAGGAGCCGGAGCAGAGGAGCTGCCGAGGCTGCATAGTCCTCAATAAAATCTCGACAGTAACCGGTCAGTCCTAGAAACCACCTCACACCCGATACTGTTTTTGGGATCGGTAGCTCTTGCACCACCTCCCTCCTGGCCTTATCTATGGCCCTTTCTCCAGCGCGCACGGTCAGGCCCAGGAATTTTGCCTCCTGCCGGCCGATCTGCGCTTTCTTGGGGTTAACTTTAAACCCCTTCTGCCCTAACAGCTCCAGCAACTCGGCCAATAGTGGGCCATGCTCCTCCTTTGAATCGGTGAAGAGGAGTAGGTCGTCCACATATTGGACTAGTTGTCTGGGCTGGCTAAACTCCTTGATGCTACCTGCCATGCACTGATGGAAGATGCTGGGGCTATTGTGAAAGCCCTGTGGCAAGCAGTTCCAAGTGTACTGTTGCCCCCTAAACATAAAGGCAAACTTGTACTGGTCCTCCCTCCGTACAGGGATGGACCAAAACCTGTTTGAAATATCCAGTACCGTGAACGTGGTCGCGGATGCTGGGATACTCCCAATTAGGTCAGCGACTGCTGCCACGGTGGGGGCGCAAGCAGGAATGTTACTATTGAGGACCCGATAGTCCACCGTGGCTCTCCAGGCACCGTCCGGTTTCCTCACCGGCCACAATGGAGAGTTCACGTGGGTTGCTATAGGTCTCAGAACTCCCTGCTGCACTAGGGAGGACATGGCTGCTTCCATGTCTGGCTCAGCTTCCCTTGGGAAATTATACTGTTTCTGTGGTCTGGCCATGGGATCCCCGTCTATCATGACCTCAAACCCCGTGACCCTACCGCAGTCGTGCTGGTGAGTGGCAAATGTGGCCAGGTGCACCTTCACGAATGCCCGAAACTCCTCGGGGACACCACTGACCATAAGCCCGAGGTCGTAGCCTCCCTTTGGCTTCATGGTGCAGAGAGTCCCCTTCCCTTCCTTTCCCGGGATCACTACTACCTCACCATCCTTTATTCCAGCTGCTCCCCGCAAGCAGTGGTTCCTTAGATCCACCAGAATCCCGTGACCTACAATGAAGTCGGCCCCCAGGACTCCCCTTCCACCCTCCACCTCCCACCTCATCAGGATGCACTTCCATGTGGTGTGGAGTGGTCCCAACTTGATGGAAAGCGGGATGGACACCGACCCAGCCTGTTCCTTCCCGGTAAATCCCGATAGACTGTAGGGGACCCCGCTGGAGAGGGGCGAGGCGGCGGGGTATCTGCATAGATTACGGTGCTTGATGCTCCCGTATCCAGCAGATAGGTCCCCTTCAGCCTCTCCACCTCCACCTCCACGAGGGGTCTCCCCCACTTGTCATAGCGGACAGAGCACAGGTGGACCGGTTGCGTTCTTGCTAGTCAGGGTTGGGAATTGGCTGGGGCTGCCGGAGTAAGAGCGCCGGTGGCCATTGCTACCTTCCCCTGGCCAGACAATACGGACCGTACGGTGTCCAGTATTATCTCGACCTGGCTGGGTCCTGCCCCTGCCGGTTGGGCTGGGGCAGTGGACACCTTCCCCCTGGTCTCTTTCCAAGGGTTTCTACATTCCTTCCGCCAGTGGCCATCTTTACCACACCCGTAACAATTAAGTTTGGGGTGTGTTGGGGTAGTCCCTTCCTGGCGCCACTCCTTCCTACCCGGCCTGGGTTTTGCCTCATGCAGCTTCCCTTTCGCTGGGAGCGCTTCGGCTGCCCGACCGTTCTTGTAGGCTAGGGTGAGCTGCCGGATCACCCCGGCTTCTGTGGCCCCGGGGTCCTTGGGGTCGAACCAAACTTCCGCTTTTGCTCTAACTTGCGGCAGGCTGTTCGCCACCAAGCAACGGAGCCAATGGGTCAGGTGATCTCCGTTCAGGAACGCCCGGTTGGGTGTCCCTGGGCAAGCTCTCCGGTACACCAGCCACAGCCGGTCCGCGAAAGCTTGCGGAGTCTCTCCCACGAATTGGACCGTTTTCTCCACACGGGAGAACGGACTACCCTCATCCATGCCCAATGCCTCTAAGACTGCGTCCTTGAGCTCCTCGTACCCACTCTGACCTCTTTTATCCCCATCAGAGAGGGACTGGAGGAGGCTGCTTTCTCGGGAAAATAGCAGCATTTTGGCCTGCTCAGCGTCATCACAGTCGTTGACGCTGGCTGCCTGCTCTACCTCCCTAAAATGAACCGAGGGATCTCCCTTCTGGGAGAGCTTTGGAATATGGCTCACCATACTCCTAAGCTGTTGGGTATTAAAAGGGACCACAAACTGGTTCTGGAGAGGCCCTTCCCTGTCCCCTTTGGCGGGCGGACCTAACCTCAGCAGCCGGGCCGGGCACATGGGCCCCGCTCCCGTCCTAGCCGGGGCTTGGACCACCTCCGCCTTCACCTCCCCTTGGTGCCACACTTCCCCGAAACTCGGAGTAGTGGGTGGTGGACGCGCGGTTTCCTCTCTTTCCTCTATTGCTTCCCTAGGTACCACTTGGGATGGTGAAATGGTCCTACCCTCGTTCCCCAGAAAATCCGCCTGACCCACCTTCGGATTCATCAGGCATGCCATGCCCTTGGCCTTCCGGAGGGCTCGGCTAAGACTCTCTATCTTCTCCTGACAGGGGCTGTGGTCAGCTTCCCCGAACCCCTGTTCACTGGCCAGCTTATAGGCTGCCTTCACTTCCCTGACTTTCTCCTCCTGTTCTTTTACTTCCTTTACCAAGCGGGCACTTTTGTCCCGCAGCCTAAACTCATTCCCCTTGGCCTCGGTGACTTGACACTGCAGGTATTCCAACTGGGAATTATAATCTCCTAAGAGCTGCACCCTCTCCTGTGCGAGAGCCTGCAGCGCCACAACTAACTTCTCTCCTGCCTGAGCCTTCTCCTGGACTTCCAGTTCCAGCTCCTTTAACCTGGCTGCCTGGGTTGCGACGAGCCCATCCAGGAGCTGGACCTGCTTTTTGTAGCAGCACAGCCACACAGCCTTTTCAAGAGATCTCTTGTGTTCCCTCCCCTGCGTCCACTGAGCTGCGGCATCCACCGGACGGCCAGCCTTCAGCAGAGCGGTGATCCACTTCTTAGTGAGATTCACCTTCCTGAACACATAGTCCAAGATTCTCTCGTCCATCAAGCTTGTCTCATTCGACTCGCCATCTACAACACCAGATGCCTGCGCCCAGTGTCCTGCCGTGGTCGCCATTTTGTAGGGGTTGTTGGTTGGGTGGTCGGTTTGGCCCGGGCCTGACCCAGTGGACGTTTTCGAGGCATCCCCACACTCCCACTCAGTTCTGACACTGGGATCCTACCAGGCAGCTGATGCGCAGAATAACAAGCTCGAGACAGACAAGCAGGTGAAAGGTTCAAATAATAACGGTTTTATTGAGAGAAAAATAAAACAAAACAAGCAAGCAGAGAAATTAATTGGTTCAACGATACTAAACCAAGGCTACAGCTCTATACACTTTAAAAGAAAAAAAAAGGAATACTATATATTCAAAACAGAGGGCACGCGAGTGCGGGAGGGAGTACGACACATCAAGGGGTATCACACATTAACACTCCCCTTGGCCTTATCCCCACCTCCTACACTATCCCTAACCTAGGTCGAACTAAAGGGGGGTCAGACTCTCATGCTCACCCAACGCATTGGAACAAAGGCCTTTAGGTTGTCCTGGGACTGCAGCTTTAGTTGGTCTGGCCTGGTAAAGTTCAGTGTGCACTGGCCACACACTCTCCCATCAGTCAGGTAGTGGATCTTCCTCCTTGGCTGGGCGAAAAGACTTCCCTCTTGGGTCGGGCTGCGCCGTTTAGTGAGGCCCGCTCTGGGCTCCGGTCCGTACCGGGATGGTGCACTCCGTCCTGTGTCTTCCTGGTTCCACTCTGAATCCCTACCTGAGGTGGTGGTCACGGGGGGGGGGCGGGGGGGAACAGTCAGGTTTAAATCGGGAGGCAGTACGGACCGGGAGCTTCGCCTGCTTACCAAAGCATGGGCCTGCTGCGCATAGCCTTCCCCGTCTTGGAGACTGCTTCTCCCAGTAGAGTCCTCGAAGTTTCCATTTTGCAGCGAAGACCCAGGATGAGATCGAAGTGAAGTGTAGAAGCTGTCTCTCCTGAAGTGTGTTCCAAGTCGAAGTGTCTCGAACTGCTCTTTCTGTCTGCTTACTAAAAACAGTTATACTCTCTTGATCTGCCTTGCCTCCCCCAGATCGAGAGATGTCCCAGGTTACTTCGTTAACTGTAAATGGCTGCAAAACGGCCGATTTCCCACTAACGGCCTTTTCACCGGCCCTCATTGTTTTTGGTTTCAGTCACACAATGGTATCTCTGGTGCCTCATCTTCTAAAACGGTTTCTGATATGATTGGATCTGTTAGGATGGGCCCGATGATGGTTTTAACTAGCTTAACCCTGATTGCAGTGCAACCAGGTTCATTGTTCTTACCGGCCTACTGGCGACTCGCTATTACATATTCAATTCCATGTCTGGCCTGGAATCCACATAGGGACTGTGGAATTCCAGGCCCTGTCTCCAGTCTTGTTGCTGGGGAGAAAAATGACTCACTTCCAGCAGCTTTCTGGTCACGTGTCCCAGAACTCCATTTTGTACGTTTAAAAAGTGGCCAACTTTGTTTGATTCGGAAAGCAGGCGAGGTGGGGGAATTTTGCAAACTCCCTACAGTGGGGATGTTCGCTGATGTCTGCACAGTGTTCAGTGCCATTCACAACTCCTCAGATAATGAAGCAGTCCATGCCAGCATGCAACAAAATCTGGATGACGTTCAGGCTTGAGCTGATAAGTGGCAAGCAACATTCGCGCCACAGAAGTGCCAGGCAATGACTATCTCCAACAAGCGAGAGTCCAACCATTTCCCCATGACATTCAACATAGAAACATAGAAGATAGGAGCAGGAGTAGGCCATTCGGCCCTTCGAGCCTGCTCCGCCATTCAATGTGATCATGGCTGATCATCCAAATTCAGTACCCTGTCCCTGCCTTTTCCCCATATCCCTTGATCCCTTTAGCCTCAAGAAATATATCCAACTCTTTCTTGAATATATTTAATGAACTGGCCTCCACCGCCCTCTGTGGCAGAGAATTCCACAGGTTCACCACTCTCTGGGTGAAGAAATTCCTCCTCATTTCAGTCCTAAATGGCTTACCCCTTATCCTTAGACTATGACCCCTGGTTCTGGACTCCCCGGCCATCAGAAACATCCTTCCTGCATCTAGTCTGTCCAGACCTGACAGAATTTTATAGGTTTCGATGAGATCCCCTCTCAATCTTCTAAACTCCAGTGAGTATAAGCCCAATCGACACAATCTCTCCTCATACGTCATTCCTGTCATCCCAGGTATCAGCCTGGTGAATCTTCGCTGCACTCCCTCCATGGCAAGAACGTCTTTCCTCAGGTAAGGTGACCAAAACTGCACACAATACTCAAGGTGCGGTCTCACCAAGGCCCTGTACAGCTGTAGCAAGACATCCTTGTTCCTGTACTCGAACCCTCTTGCTACGAAGGCCAACATACCATTTGCCTTCTTAACCGCCTGCTGCACCTGCATGCTTACCTTCAGCGACTGGTGCACAAGGACACCCAGGTCTCTTTGCACTTCCCCTTCTCCCAATCTATTGCCATTCAAATAATAATCTGCCTTCCTGTTTTTGCCACCAAAGTGGATAAACTCACATTTATCCACATTATAGTGCATTTGCCATGTTTCTGCCCAATCACCCAACCTGTCCAAATCGTACTGGAGTTTCCCGACATCCTCCTCGCAGCTTACCCTCCCACCCAGCTTTGTGTCGTCTGCTAATTTGGAGATATTACATCCAATTCCCTCGTCCAGATCATTAATATATATTGTGAACAGCTGGGGCCCTAGGACTGATCCTTGCGGTACCCCACTAGTCACTGCCTGCCACTCGGAAAACGACCCGTTTATTCCAACTCTTTGCTTTCTGCCCGCCAACCAGTTCTCTATCCAAGTCAATACCTTGCCCCCAATCCCACGTGCCTTAATTTTGCACACTAATCTCTTATGTGGGACCTTATCGAAAGCCTTCTGAAAGTCCAAATACACCACATCCACTGGTTCTCCCTTATCTATTTTACCAGTTACATTCTCAAAAAATTCCAGTAGATTAGTCAAGCATGATTTACCTTTTGTAAATCCATGTTGACTTTGTCCGATCCTGTCACTGCTTTCCAAGTGCTCTGCTATTACATCTTTTACAATAGACTCTAGCATTTTCCCCACTACCGATGTCAGGCTTACCGGTCTATAATTCCCCGCTTTTTCTCTACCACCTTTTTTGAATAATGGGGTAACATTAGCTACCCTCCAATCCATGGGTACCATTCCAGAGTCTATCGAGTTCTGGAAGATGACCAGTAATGCATCTACTATCTCTAGGGCCACCTCCCCAAGTACCCTGGGATGTAGACCATCAGGCCCTGGGGACTTATCGGCCTTCAGTCCCATCAACTTTCCTAACACCATTTACCTACAAATACTGATTTCTTTCAGTTGCTCTCTTTCATCAGACCCTATGTTCCCCGGCATCTCTGGGAGGTTATTTGTGTCCTCCTTTGTGAAGACAGAACCAAAGTATGTATTTAGTTGGTCTGCCATTTCCTTGTTTCCCATTATAAATTCCCCTGATTCTGACTGTAAGGGACCTATGCTTGACTTCACCAATCTTTTTCTCTTCACATATCTATAAAAGCTTTTACAGTCAGTTTTTATGTTCCCTGCTAGCTTACTCTCATATTCTATTTTCCCTTTCTTAATTAATCCCTTTGTCCTCCTTTGTTGACTCCTAAACTGCTCCCAATCCTCAGGATTATTGCTTTTTCTAGCCAATTTATATGTCCTCTCCTTGGATCTTATGCTATCCCTAATTTCCCTTGTTAGCCACGGTTGAGTCACCTTTTTTGTTTTATTTTTATGCCAAACTGGGATGAACAAATTCTGTAGCTCATCCATTCGGTCTTTGAATGTTTGCCATTGCCTATCCACCGTCAACCCTTTGAGCACCATTCCCCAATCAATCCTACCCAACTCGCTCCTCAGACCATCGTTTCCTTTATTTAAATTGAGGACCCTTGTCTCTGAGTCAATTGCTTCATTCTCCATCTTAATGAAGAATTCGATCATATTATGATCGCTCCGACCCAAGGGGCCTCATACAACAAGATTGCTAATTAATCCTTTCTCGTTACATAATACCCAGTCTAAGATGGCCTGATCTCTGGTTGGTTCCTCGACATATTGGTCCAGGAAACCATCCCGTAAACACTCCAGGAATTCCTCCTCCACAGTATTGTTACTAATTTGGTTGGCCCAATCTATATGTAGATTAAAGTCACCCATGATGACTGCTGTGCCCTTATTGCACGCTTCTTTAATTTCCCTTTTAATGCCATCCCCAACCTCCACCTTACTGTTTGGAGGTCTATATACCACTCCCACTAATGTTTTTTTCCCCTTAGTATTTCTCAATTCTACCCATACAGATTCCACATCATCAGAGCTAATATCCTTCATTACAATTGTATTAATCCCTTCTTTAACCAGTAATGCTACCCGGCCTCCCTTTCCTTTTTGCCTATCTTTCCTGAATATCGAATACCCCTAGAGTTCCCAGTCTTGGCCATCCTTGAGCCACGTTTCCGTAATCCCAACCAAATCGTATTCGTTTTCGTTTACCTCTATTTGCGCAGCCAATTCATCCACCTTATTACAAATGCTCCTCGCATTAAGACACAAAGGCTTCAGGCTTGTTTTTTTAATGCTCTTAGACCTATTAGAATTATTATTTACTGTGTCCACGTTTGATTTAAACCGTTGATTTCTCTGACTGCCACTTTTGTTTTTCTCCTTCCTATCTTTTGCTTTTATCCCTGTTTTCCTTTCCTCTGTCTCCCTGCTCAGGTACCCAACCCCCTGCCATTTTAGTTTAAACCCCCCCCAAACAGTGCTAGCAAACCTCCCCGCAAGGATATTTGTCCCGCTCTGGTTCAGGTGCAACCTGTCCGACTTGTACAAGTCCCACCTTCCCCAGAAGCAGGCCCAGTGATCCAGGAAACTAAAGCCCTCCCTCCTGCACCAACTCTTTAGCCACGCATTCATCTGCTCTATCCTCCTATTCCTATACTCACTAGCACGTGGCACCGGGAGTAATCCAGAGATTTCAACCTTTGAGGTCCTGCTCTTTAATCTGCTACCTAGCTCCCTAAATTCTTGTTGCAGGACCTCATCCCTCTTCCTACCTATGTCGTTGGTCCCAATGTGAACCACGACCTCTGCCTGTTCACCCTCCCCCTTCAGAATGCCCTGCAGCCGTTCAGTGACATCCTTGACCCTGGCACCAGGGAGGCAACAAACCATCCTGGAGTCACGTTTATGGCCACAGAAATGTCTATCTGTTCCCCTTACGATAGAATCCCCTACCACTATTGCTCTCCCACTCTTTTTCCTCCCTTCCTGAGCAGCAGAAGCACCCCCAGTGCCAGGAAGTTGGCTGCTGCTGCCTTCCTCTGGTGAGTCATCCCCCTCAACAGTATCCAAATTGGTATACCTGTTTGAAAGGGGGATGGCCACAGGGGTCCCCTGCACTACCTGCCTGCTTCTACTGCTCCACCTGGTGGTCACCCATTTCCCTTCTGCCTGTGCAGCCCTACCCTGCGGCGTGACCAACTCATCATACGTGTAATCCACGACCCTCTCAGCATCGTGAATGCTCCACAACCCATCCATCCGCAGCTCCAGCACCTCAATACGGCCCGTTAGTAGCTGCAGCTGGATGCATTTCTGGCACACGTGGTCATCAGGGACACTGGCAGTGTCCCTGAATTCCCACATAGAGCAAGAGGAGCATAACACGGGGCTGGGCTCTCCTGGCATGACTTACCCCTTTAATTAATTTAAATTAATTCAATACCACCAGTTAAAGATATACTCTAGGGCGCTTATTTACCAACTGTCCCCACTACACCACAGAGAACCAAGAAAATATAAACTGCAGAAGTTAAGCTTGTAATAAAAGAAATACTCACCAACCAATCACTTACCTGCTTCCTGGTGACATCACACTTGGATTACTTTTTACCTCTCTCCCCTGCTGTTGAATTGGTCGGGCCTCGTTCGCTGAATCAGCCGCCGCTCCCCAACTGCCGCCAGTTTTTGAAACTCCTCAGCTGTGCGCTCGCAGGTCCGCTCTGGTCGGGCCTCATTCGCTGAATCAACGGCATTACTATCACCGAATCCCCCACCATCAACATCCTGGGGGGTCACCATTGACCAGAAACTTAACTGGACCAGCCACATAAATACTGTGGCAACAAGAACAGGTCAGAGGCTGGGTATTCTGTGGCAAGTGTCTCACCTCCTGACTCCCCAAAGCCTTTCCACCATCTATAAGGTATTAGTAAGGAGTGTGATGGAATACTTTCCACTTGCCTGGATGAGTGCAGCTCCAACAACACTCAAGAAGCTCGACACTATCCAGGACAAAGCAGCCCATTTGATTGGCACCCCATCCACCACCTTAAACATTCACTCCCTCCACCACCGGCGCACCGTGGCTGCAGTGTGTACCATCTACAAGATGCACTGCAGCAACTCGCCTAGGCTTCTTCGGCAGCACCTCCCAAACCCGTGACCTCTTCCACCTAGAAGGACAAGGGCAGCAGACGCATGGGAACACCGTCACCACCTCCAAGTTCCCCTCCAAGTCACACACCATCCTGACTTAGAAGTATATCGCCGATCCTTCATCGTTGCTGGGTCAAAATCCTGGAACTGCCTCCCTAACAGCACTGTGGGAGCACCTTCACCACACGGACTGCAGCGGTTCAAGAAGGCAGCTCACCACCACCTTCTCAAGGGCAATTTGGGATGGGCAATAAATGCAGGCCTTGCCAACGACACCCAGATCCCATAAGCAAATTTAAAAAAAGGAATGCTTCACGCATTCAGATATAGTGCCTTTAGCTTTGACTTTTTTCTATTTTTCCCTGATGTCACCTTAGTCACTGACGCTTATCACCTTTGTTACTCTCTCTGTCCCTTCCTGACCCCCTCTGCTTATTTTTACCCAAAACTCTGCTCTGGAGCCTTGACATTTCTCTCGCTGCTTTTAAATTTACTCTTTCCTGAATCCTTCCACCCGCCCCTTCATTAGTTTAAAGCTCTGTCATTGATGAAGCAGCTGAAGATAGTTGGGCCTAGGATGCTGCCCGGAGGAACACCTGCAGCGATGTCCTGGGGCTGAGATGATTGGCTTCCAAAAACCACAACCATCTTCCTTTGTGCTAGGTATGATTCCAGCCAGTGGAGAGTTTTCACCCTGATCTTATTGACTGCAGTTTTACTGGGGCTCCTTCAAGCCACACTCAGTCAAATGCTGCCTTGATGTCAAGGGCAGTCACTCTCACCTCACCTCTGGAATTCAGCTCTTTTGTCCATGTTTGGACCAAGGCTGTAATGAGGTCTGGAGCCGAGTGGTGCTGGCGGAACCCAAACTGAGCATCAGTGAGCAGGTTATTGGTGAGTAAGTGCCGCTTGACAGCACTGTCGACGACACCTTCCATCACTGTGCTGATGATTGAGAGTAGACTGATGGGGCGGTAATTGGCCGGATTGGATTTGTCCTGCTTTTTGTGGACAGGACATACCTGGGCAGTTTTCCACATTGTTGGGTAGATGCCAGTGTTGTAGCTGTACTGGAACAGCTTGGCTAGAGGCGCGGCTAGTTCTGGAGCACAAGTCTTCAGCACGACAGCCGGGATGTTGTCGGGGCCCATAGCCCTTATGTTCATTAATAAATAGACATTCTTATTATGAACACAGCTAGCTTTTGCTAAACACTTTATTGAGCACATGTGGACTAGGTACAGTATCTGTAGAGGCATCCATCTTGACTGCTGCCTTGTGGGTAGCCTAGTGCCTCATGGGTAATGTAGTATACATACAGCTGGGTAGTGTAGTCTTATATACATACAGCTATATACAGCTCTACACAGCTCTACGGCTCCACCTAATGTCCACTATAGAATGACATGTTATTGATCATTACATCCCCCTTTCTTTGAGGTTTAACAAAATCAATATCAATCAACTTTCAAGAAAACAATAAAGATAATATCAGTAACACTTTTGTTAGTGCTCTATAAACATAAACATTTTCAAAACAGTCAACACATTTTCAAAGCTTTACATTGTACTCAAAGATTAAGTCTATCAGGCTTTTTTACTTCACATGTGGATCTTCTCAACACGGGTAAGTCTGATGTGTCTTCATGAGATTGTTCTGGCGGTGAATGACAAGATGCAGTTGCGGCATTGTCATCAATCTGCTCTTGAAAAGTCTCTCGTGTTTTTAGGAGGGAACGGCGGTTCCTCCTGAGAATCTGTCCTTCCTCAGTTCTAACAGTGTATGACTTTGGTCCTACTTCCTCAAGAACTGTAGCTTTCCTGTTCCATGCATCTGGATCCTCAATCCTGACAACATCATCCCTTGTCAATGGTTTTAGAGTTTTGGATGACTTGTCATAGTCTGATTTCTGTTTCAGCTTTAACAGTTGAAGTCTCTGTCTCAGTTGCTCACTTTGCTGTTCTTTTGCACAGCAGGGTAGCGTGGTGCGCAACTTGCGACCCATTAGTAGTTCAGCAGGTGAAGAACCACAGTCTAAAGGTGAGGCTCGGTAGCTCAGCAGGGCGAGATAAGGATCAGACTTGCTTTCTGTCGCTTTCTTCAGTAGCTGCTTGAGAACTTGAACACCTTTCTCTGCCTTACCATTTGACTGATCATACAAAGGACTGGATGTGATGTGCTGAAAGTCATAATGTGCTGCAAACTGTTGCCACTCCTTACAGTTGAAGCACGGACCATTGTCGCTAACGGCAATCCTGGGAATTCCATGTCTGGCGAAGATGGATTTCACATGCATTATGACACTGCTTGCTGATGTGCTTGAGAGCAGCGCCATCTCAGGATAGTTAGCATAGTAGTCAATCACTATTAGATATTCTTTACCATTTAAATGAAAGAGGTCCATACCAACCTTTTGCCACGGTGCTGTTGGTAAGTCAGCTACTATCATTGGTTCCTTTGTTTGTTTGTTTTGGTGTTTCTGACATGTCTCACATTTGCCTATCATGTTCTCAATGTCCTTATTTATGCCAGGCCAATAAACAGTGTCTCTTGCTCTCCTTTTGCATTTTTCAATTCCGAGGTGTCCCTCATGAATCCTTTTGAGCATGTCTTGACGTAGAGCCTGTGGAATGACTATTCTGTTCTGTTTTAGTAATAGTCCACTTGCGACACTCAATTCTGACCTTATGTGAAAATATTTTGGACAGGAACCTTTTGGCCAACCATGACGAATGTTCTCTATTACTGTTTGTAACACTGTATCTTTTACTGTTTCTTCTGCTATTTGCTTTGATTTTGTGTCTGACACGGGCAGCGCAGCAGTGACCATACTCACATGAACATCCACGTCTTCTTCAGTAGAGCTCACATGACTCATTGTGGGTGCTTGGGATAGTGCATCTGCTAACACTATGTATTTGCCTGGTGTGTAGATCAATTCAAAGTCATATCTTTGCAGCTTCATCATGAGTCGTTGAATCCTTGGAGACATCTCATTCAGGTTCTTTTTTATGATGGCAACCAGTGGGCTGTGGTCTGTCTCAACTGTGAAGGTGGGAAGTCCATATATGTAGCCATGAAACTTTTCTAGTCCAACTACCAAGCCTAGACATTCCTTTTCAATCTGGGCGTATCGACACTCAGTATCAGTCATAGACCTGGAGGCATAGGCAACAGGCTTCCAATCTTCACCCTCTGCTTGTAGCAAGACCACACCTAGGCCATCTTTTGATGCATCCGTTGACACTTTGATTCTTTTTGTTGGGTCAAAGAAGGTGAGTACAGGTGTGGTTGTCAGCACTGTTTTGAGGTTTATCCACTCTTGTTCATGTCTTTCTATCCATGCAAACTCATTTGTTTTACGTAGCAGGTCTCGCAGACAGGCTGTCTTGGCTGACAAGTTAGGAATGAACTTTCCAATGAAGTTTATCATCCCCATGATGCGTAGCACTCCTTTTTTGTCAGTGGGTTGGGGCATTTTGAGTATGGCGTTTACTTTTTCCATATCTGGCTCTATTCCTTTACCAGATAGATTATCTCCTAGGAAAGTGACATCCTGGACGACAAACTGACACTTGGCTTTGTTGAGCTTCAGTCCATTCCGGCGTATGCTCTGTAGCACTTTAGTCAGTCTCTCATTGTGTTCTTTCAGTGTGGAGCCCCAGATGATGATGTCATCAACATAGACCCGAACTCCTTCCAGACCTTCAATTATGTGTTCCATCGCTCTATGAAAGATTTCAGATGCAGATGTTATCCCGAAAGGCATTCTGAGGAAACAATACCTGCCAAATGGTGTGTTGAAGGTACAGTATTTGGTGCTCTCTTCATCCAGTTTTAGTTGCCAAAATCCTTGTGAGGCATCGAGCTTTGTAAAGTATCTGGCACCTGACATTTCACTGGTGATTTCTTCTCGCTTGGGAATCTGGTAGTGTTCACGTTTTATGTTTGCATTTAAGTCCTTTGGATCCATGCATATTCTTAAGAACATAAGAACATAAGAAATAGGAGCAGGAGTAGGCCAATCGGCCCCTCGAGCCTGCTCCACCATTCAATAAGATCATGGCTGATCTCATCCTAACCTCAAATCTTCTATCACTCTCCATCCACCCAAACCCATGTGATCTCCCGGGAGAGGCGAAAAACCAGATAAAAGACCCAATGGCCAATTTGGGAGAAAAAAATCTGGGAAATTCCTCTCCGACCCATCTAGGTGATCGAAATTCTTCCAGGAGATCACTCTGTCCCTATATTTTCTACAGTACTTACCTTCTGTAAAGGCGATCTCCACCCCAGCCAGGAACAGGAATAAAACCATCTCCTGAAATCTAACACAGAATTAGAACACAAGAAGTAGGAGCAGAACCAGGCTACACGGCCCCTGGGCCCACTCCACTACCCACAGGGCCATGACCATTCTGAACCTAGACTCATGTCCAATTCCCTGCCCGCTCCCCGTAACCCTTAATTCCCTTTACTTCTAGGAAACTATATATTTCTGTTTTAAATGTATTTAATGATGTAGCTTCCACATCTTTCTGGGGCAGCAAATTCCACAAACCTACCACCCTCTGAGTGAAGAAGTTTCTCCTCATCTCAGTTTTGAAAGAGCAGCCCCTTATTTTAAGATTATGCCCCCTAGTTCTAGTTTCACCCATCATTGGGAACCTCCTCACCGCATCCACCCGATCAAGCCCCTTCACAATCTTATATGTTTCAATAAGATCGCCTCTCATTCTTCTGAACTCCAATGAGTAGAGTCCCAATCTACTCAACCTCTCCTCATATGACCACCCCCTCATCCCCGGGATTAACCGAGTGAACCTTCTTTGTACTGACTCGAGAGCAAGTATGTCTTTTCTTAAGTATGGACACCAAAACTGTATGCAGTATTCCAGGTGCGGTCTCACCAATACCTTGTACAACTGCAGCAATACCTCCCTGTTTTTATATTCCATTCCCCTAGCAATAAAAGCCAACATTCCATTGGCCTTCTTGATCACTTGCTGCACCTGCATACTAACTTTTTGAGTTTCGTGCACCAGGACCCCCAGATCCCTTTGTACTACAGTACTTTCCAGTTTCTTGCCATTAAGATAATAACTTGCTCTATGATTTTTCCTGCCAAAGTGCATAACCTCACACTTTCCAGTATTGTATTCCATCTGCCAAATCTCTGCCCACTTACTTAGCCTGTCTATGTCCCTTTGCAGGTTTTTTATGTCCTCCTCACTCACTACTTTCCATCCCATCTTTGTATCATCTGCAAACTTTGATATGTTACACTCGGTCCCCTCCTCCAAATCGTTAATATAGATTGTAAAGAGTTGGGGACCCAGCACTGACCCCTGCGGAACACCACTAGTTACTGGTTGCCAATCTGAGAATGAACCATTTACCCCAACTCTCTGCTTTCTGTTAGAGAGCCAATCCTCCACCCACGCCAGAATATTACCCCCAATCCCGTGATTTTTTATCTTGAGCAATAATCTTTTGTGTGGTACCTTGTCAAATGCCTTTTGGAAGTCTAAATACACTACGTCCACTGGTTCCCCTTTATCCACCCTGTATGTTACTTCCTCAAAAAACTCAAGCAAATTTGTCAAACATGACTTCCCCTTCATGAAACCATGCTGAGTTTGTCCTATTAAATTATGTTTATCCAAATGTCCCGTTACTGTCTCCTTAATAATGGACTCAAACATTTTACCAACCACAGATGTTAGGCTAACAGGTCTATAGTTTCCAGCCTTCTGCCTACTACCCTTTTTAAATAAGGGTGTTACATTAGCAGTTTTCCAATCTGCCGGGACCTTTACTGAGTCCAGGGAGTTTTGGAAAATTATTACCAATGCATCCACAATCCCTACCGCCACTTCCCTCAAGACCCTAGGATACAAGCCATCAGGTCCAGGGGATTTATCCGCCTTGAGTCCCATTATTTTACCAAGTACCACTTCCTTAGTGATTTTAATCGTATTTAGTTCCTCCCCCCCCCTAGAGCCCCCTGTTTGTCCAGTGTTGGGATATTCTTAGTGTCCTCTACTGTAAAGACTGATACAAAATAATTGTTCAGCGTTTTTGCCATCTCCATGTTTCCCACCATTAATTTCCCGGTCTCATCCTCTAAGGGACCAACATTTACTTTAGCCACCCTTTTTCTTTTTATATAACTATAGAAACTTTTGCTGTCTGTTTTTATATTTTTTGCTAATTTACTTTCATAATGTATCTTCCCTTTCTTAATCAATCTTTTCGTTATTTTTTGCTGTCTTTAAAAGACTTCCCAATCTTCCATCCTCCCACTAGATTTGGCTACCTTATATGCCCTTGTTTTTAGTCGGATACTATCCTTAATTACTTTACTTAGCCATGGATGGCTATCTTTTCTTTTACACCCTTTTTTCCTCAGTGGAATATATATTTTTTGGAAGTTGTAAAATAACTCCTTAAATGTACACCACTGATCATGTACCGTCTTACCCTTTAATCTATTTTCCCAGTCCACTCTAATCAATTCCGCTCTCATACCTTCATAGTCTCCTTTATTCAAGCTCAGCACGCTTGTTTGAGATCCAACCTTCTCACCCTCTAATTGAATATGGAATTCAACCATGTTATGGTCACTCATTCCAAGGGGATCCTTTACTAGGACATTTTTAATTAATCCTGTCTCATTACACAGGACCAAATCTAAGGTTGCTTGCCCCCTGGTCGGTTCAGTTACATACTGCTCAAGAAAGCCATCCCTAATATACTCAATGAACTCATCCTCAAGGCTGCTCTGCCCAATTTGATTTGTCCAGTTAATATGATAATTAAAATCCCCCATAATTATAGCTGTTCCCTTATTACAAGCCTCAACTATTTCCTGATTAATACTCCGTCCAACAGAGTTGCAACTGTTCGGAGGCCTATAGACTACACCCACTAGTGTTTTTTCCCCTTATTATTCCTTATCTCCACCCAAACTGTTTCACTATCCTGCTCCTTTGACCCAATATCATTTCTCTATTATAGTGATTCCTTCCTTTATTAACATAGCCACCCCACCTCCTCTCCCTTCCTGCCTGTCCTTCCTGATTGTTAAATAACCTGGTATGTTTAATTCCCAGTCATGGTCACCCTGCAGCCATGTTTCTGTAATGGCCACAAGATCATACCCATATGTAGTTATTTGTGCCGTTAACTCATTCATTTTGTTACGAATGCTACGTGCATTCAGATAAAGAACTTTCAAATATGTTATGTAACACTTAGTTCCTGTTTTTTTCCCTTTTTAGTACTTTACTTTTTACTCCATACCTTCTGTCCCTTCCTGACATGTTCTGTTTTTTAATTCCCCCACTGCTACCTATGTCTATGACCTTCTCTGTTGTCATTTCTATTATTTGCTCTCTAGAAACCTCCCCCCCACTAATTAGTTTAAAGCCCTCTCTACAGCCCTAGTTATATGATTCACCAGGACTCTAGTCCCACCACTGGCCAAGTGGAGTCCATCCCAACGGAACAGCTCCCTCCTGTCCCAGTACTGGTGCCAGTGTCCCAAGAAGCAAAACCCATTTCTCCCGCACCAGTCTTTGAGCCACGCATTTAACTCTTTAATTTTATTTATCCTAGCCAAATTTGCTCGTGGCTCAGGTAATAACCCAGAGATTATTACCCTTGAGGTTCTGTTTTTTAATTTGACCCCTAGCTGCTCATACTCCTTTAACAGAACCGTCTTCCTTGTCCTATTTACGTCGTTTGTACCAACATGGACCACGACAACTGGATCCTCCCCCTCCCACTCCAAGTTTCTTTCCAGCCCAGAAGAGATGTCCTTAACCCTGGCACCGGGCAGGCAACACAGCCTTCGGGACTCCCGCTCTTGACTGCAGAGAACCCTATCTATCCCCCTAATGATACTATCCCCTGCCACTACAACATTTCTTTTTACTCCCTCCACTTGAATGGCCCCCTGTACCACGGTGCTGTGGCCAGGTTGCTCATCCTCCCTGCAGTCCCCGCTCCCGCCCTCACAGGGAGTAAGAACCTCGATCCTGCTTGACAAGAGCAAGGGCTGTGTCTCCTTCAACACTACATCCTGGATCCCTGTACCTTCCTCACTCATAGTCACACCATCCTGTCCCTGACCACGGACTACATCTGCAGTAATTAACTTCATAGGTGCGACCATCTCCTGAAACATAGAGTCCAGGAACTTCTCCCCCTCCCTGATGTGTCGCAGTGTCTGAAGCTCGGTCTCAAGCTCTTTAACATGGAGCTTGAGTTCCTCTAGCAGCAAACACTTATCGCAAATGTAATCACCGTGAGCCTCAATGGGGTCCACCAGCTCCCACATTTCACAACAGTGACACATCACCTGTTCACCCATATCTATGTAATTAATTAAATTTATTATTATTAGTTATGAAGGCCCTCTGCCCCGATGAAGATGATACTATTACACCACTATTCAATAGGACTTACCAACTTAAAGGAATAAAAGAGAAGGAAGAAAACCAACCAACCAGCTGATCACCAACCTCCTCCTTGAATACTGTCTGTGGGGCCTGCTTGGTTGACTCGCCTCGCTGCTCCACCTCTGTAGTGCTATCTAAGCCTGGGAGTGGGGAAAACAGAACAAAAAACACACCCTCACCTCCCACTTTCCCGAACTCTCCCTCTTACCAAACTCTAGCAGCACTCAATGCACAGCACTCCGTGCAAGCACTAGTCCCGCCCCTTTTATACCCGGATTCTACTTCCGGGTTAAACTCCCCAACAGTTTAATTTACACTTAAACGTTAAACACACTTCAAATAATTAACTTTTTAACACACTAAAATTCACAAAATACACTTAAATGACTTTTCTCCCTCTTACCAAACTCTAGCAGCACTCAATGCACAGCATTGTTCTTTTTCTTTACACATACCATAGAGTTAACCCAGTCTGTTGGCTCTTTGACTTTCCTGATGACTCCTAGTGTGGTCATTCTGTCCAGTTCATTCTTGAGCCAGTCACGCAGGGGTGCTGGAACTCTTCGTGGAGCATGTACCACTGGCTGAGCATCCTCCTTTAGCTGGATCTTGTAAGTGAATGGTCGAACTCCAAATCCTTTGAACACATCCTGGAAATTATTCACTACAGAATCCACTAAGTCATCTGGTCTGCTTATGGCACAGTTTATATGGTAGACTCTCTTGACCAGTTCTAAGTCCTCACAAGCTTTGTCACCCAGTAGTGAATCAAGTCTTTCAGCCACAACAGAAAACATGAGATGATGCACTTTGTCTTTGACTGTCACTTTAAGTCTGCATACACCTAAGCTATCTATTTTCTGTCCATTATAGTCCTTCAGTAGTACTGACTTTTTCTGTATTTTGGGCTTTTCTTTCATATTGTTAATGTTACTCATACTGATTAAGTTTGCTTTTGCCCCAGTGTCTAGTTTCAAGGTAACTAATGCTCCATTTACCTGCAGTGGGATCATCCATTTGTCCTCTTTTACTGCATTAACTTTATGTTCAGCATTGTCCATTTCTGAGGGCTGCACATTTTCTGTATCCTTTTTGATATTGTCACATGACACCATTCCTACAAAAAATGTCTCACTTAAATCAGTGTCCTCAATTACATTAACTCGTTGCCCTTTCTTAGTTTTTACTTTTGAAAAGCATTGTTTGGCAAAGTGATTCTTTCCATTACACTTTGTGCACATTTTTCCAAACGCTGGGCATTGTCTTAACTGGTGTTTGTAACCACAGCATTTACAATTAAAAATTTCATCCTCCGATTGCTTTTCATTTCTGTTCTGCCCATGTTTCTTCCCCTTGTAGGACACAGCACCGACAGCAGCATTATCACTCATTACAATCGCATCATTATTGATTTCACTGAAAGTCTTCGCGTGCTTTCGAGCTAGCTCGCTGGCTTGGCATATTTTCACCGCATTTTCCAAATTTAGTTCGGTTTCTCTCAGCAGACGTTCCCTGACTTTTTTATCATGAATACCAAACACAATCTGGCCACGAATCATGGATGCTTTGAGCTCAGAGAAATTACATGTCTGTGCTTTCAGTTTCAGATCAGTTATAAAGCTATCAAAAGTCTCATTTTGCTGCTGTGTCCGAGAACGGAAGATGTATCTTTCATAGGTCTCATTCTTTTTGGGAGAGCAATGTGCATCAATTTTTTTTAGCACATCTTCTAATTTTTCTCTGTTCTCCTCTGGATTAAATACAAATGTATTAAATACCTCTATCACCTGTGGGCCTGCAACCGTAAGCAGCAACGCTATCTTCCTTGCGTCTGGCTTCGTACCGAATCCGATGGCTGCAATGTAGAGTTCGAATTGTTGTTTAAGAGTCTGCCAATTGTAGTAGATGTTTCCTGTGAGTTTCAAACGCTCTGGTGGCTTCAAATTCTCCATGTCGCTTTTCACAATTTTCAGCAGATCTTCACCATCCTGGTACCATCTTATGTTCATTAATAAATAGACATTCTTATTATGAACACAGCTAGCTTTTGCTAGACACTTTTATTGAGCACATGTGGACTAGGTACAGTATCTGTAGAGGCATCCATCTTGACTGCTGCCTTGTGGGTAGCCTAGTGCCTCATGGGTAATGTAGTCTCGAACACATACAGCTGGGTAGTGTAGTCTTATACATACAGCTATATACAGCTCTACACAGCTCTACGGCTCCACCTAATGTCCACTATAGAATGACATGTTAATGATCATTACAATAGCCTTTGCTGTATCCAGTGCGTTCAGCCGTTTCTTGTTATCACATGGTGTGAATCGAATTGGCTGATGACTAGCTAAGATGGACTCGGCACTTCTGGCTGAAGATGGTTGCAAACGCTTCAGCCTTGTCTTTTGCACTCACGTGCTGGGCTCCACCGTCATTGAGGTTGGGGATATTCATGGAGCCTCCTGCTCCCGTTAGTGGCTTAATTGTCCACCACCATTCGCGACTGGATGTGACAGGACTGCAGAGCTTTGATCTGATCCGTTGATTGTGGGATTGCTTAGCTCTGTCTATAGCTTGCTGGTTCCACTTTTTAGCATGCATGTAGTCCTGTGTTGCAGCTTCCCCAGGTTGGCACCTCAGTTTTAGGTACGCCTGGTGCTGCTCCTGGCATGCTCTTCTACACTCCTTATTGAACCAGGGTTGGTCCCCTGGCTTGATGGTAATGGTAGAGTGAGGGATATGCCAGGCTATGAGGTTACAGATTGTGGTGGAATACAATTCTGCTGCTGCTGATGGCCCACAGCGCCTCATGGATGCCCAGTTTTGAGCTGCTAGATCTGTTCTGAATCTATCCCATTTAGCACGGTGGTAGTGCCACACAGCACGATGGAGGGTGTCCTCCGTGTGAAGACGGGACTTCGTCTCCACAATGACTGTGCGGTGGTCACTGCTACCAATACTGTCATGGACAGATACACCTGCGACAGGTAGATTGGTGAGGACAAGGTCAAGTAGGTTTTTCCCTCGTGTTGGTTCTCTCACCACCTGCCGCAGGCCCAGACTGGCAGTTATGTCCTTCAGGACTCGGCCAGCTCGGTCAGTAGTGGTGCTACCGAGCCACTCTTGGTGATGGACATTGAAGTCCCCCACCCAGAGTACATTCTGTGCCCTGGCTACACTCAGTGCTTCTTCCAAGTGGTGTTCAACATGGAGGAGTACTGATTCATCAGCTGAGGGAGGGCGGTAGGTGGTAATCAGCAGGAGGTTTCCTTGCCCACGCTTGACCTGAAGCCATGAGGCTTCATGGGGTCCGGAGTCAATGTTGAGGACTCCCAGGGCCACTCCTTCCTGACTGTATACCACTGTGCCACCACCCCTGGTGGGTCTGTCTTGCCGGTGGGACAGGACATACCCAGGGATGGTGATGGAGGAGTTGGGGACATTGGCAGAAAGGTATGATTCTGTGAGTATGACTATGTCAGGCTCTTCACAGAATCACAGAATCACAGAAACCTCACAGTGCAGATAGAGGCCATTTCGGCCCATCGAGCCTGCACCGACACATATCCCACCCTATCCCCGTAATCCCACATATTTAATCCCCCTAACACTAAGGGTCAATTTATCATAGCCAATCAACCTAACCCGCACATCTTTGGACTGTGGTAGGAAACCGGAGCACCCGGAGGAAACCCACGCAAACACGGGGAGAATGTGCAAACTCCACACAGACAGTCGCCCGAGGCCGGATTCGAACCCGGGTCCCTGGTGCTGTGAGGCAACAGTGCTAACCACTATGCCACTGTGTCTGCCCTTGTTTGACTAGTCTGTGGGACAGCTCTCCCAGTTTTGGCACAAGTCCCCAGATGTTGGTGAGGGGGACTTTGCAGGGTCGACTGGGCTGGGTGTGCCTTTGTCCTGTCCGAATCCGATGCCTGGGTTGATGCCGGGTGGTCCGTCCAGATTTATTCTATTGTACTTTGTAGCAGTTTGATACAACTGAGTGACTCGCTGGGCCATTCCAGAGGGCAGTTAAGAGTCAACCACATTGCTGTGGGATTAGAGTCACATATCGGCCAGACCGGGTAAGGACGGTAGATTTCCTTCCCTAAAGGACATTAGTGAACCAGATGGGTTTTTACGACAATCCGGTAGTTTCATGGTTACTTTTAGTGAAACCAGTATTTTAGTTCCAGATTTATTTAATTTTATAAAAACTGAATTCAAATTCTCAAACTGGCATGTTGGATTTGAGCTCACGATCTCTGGATTTTTAGTTGAGTAACAGACACTATCGTACTCACTATGCAAATATATGTATGTTTATCTGTGTTTATAACTGTGTCTGTATCTACATGCGTGAGTGTGTGAGCGTGCTTGTGTATGTGGCTGTGAGTATATATCCACGTGTGTTTATGGCCGTACGTGCCCCGGTTTGAACTCCAGGGGGATTCCCCGCTCAGACCTGAGCTAAAATTACAGTCGGGTCTCAATGATGTCATCGGGCCGCAACATGCCTATGTAAAGAAGGACCCTGTTGGCTCCGGGTGCCTGTTCTTGCTGCCTGCTCAGGAGAGCAGGTTAAAATTGCAGATGTTGCGATCATGGCGGCTTGCGGACAGGTAAGAGCCAGGGGCGATTTTAACTGCCCACCCGCCAGGTTTCTGCTGAGCGAGTAGGGTTAAAATCGCCCCCTATGTGTTAAACTGTGTGGGTGTGTATGTGTTAGTCTGTATAAATGTGTATGTGATTGTGTCTACAGATGCATGAGCATATGTGCATGTGTCTCTATGTATTTGTCTGTGCATGTGTGTGTACACGCATGTCTGTGTATGTGAACAATTATGTCTGTGTGTATGTATAGGTTTATGTTTATACATCTGTGTATATGTGTAAGAGTACACGTGTCTGTGCCTTTGTAGGTGTGTGTGCATTTATGCATATGCATGTGTGTATGTATGTGTGTATATGTTTGTGTACGTGTGTGTGTGTAACTGTATATAGGTGGGTGAAGATATGTGTGTGGTTGCATGTGTATATTTGTATGACACAGGACATATACACATTATATATGTATACATCTGCATATATATAATATAACTAGCTGAAGTGCCCGGCGGTGCCGAGGGTCTTTTGAGGGCATGTTGTTGTTGGAAGAGAGAGAGAGAGCGCGACTGGGGGGGGGGGGGGGGAGAGAGAGCGCGACTGGGGGGGAAGAGAGAGAGCGACTGGGGGGAAGAGAGAGAGCGACTGGGGGGGAAGAGAGAGAGCGACTGGGGGGGAAGAGAGAGAGCGACTGGGGGGGAAGAGAGAGAGCGACTGGGGGGGGAAGAGAGAGAGCGACTGGGGGGGAAGAGAGAGAGCGACGGGGGGGAAGAGAGAGAGCGAGTGGGGGGGAAGAGAGAGAGCGAGTGGGGGGGAAGAGAGAGAGCGAGTGGGGGGGAAGAGAGAGCGAGTGGGGGGGAAGAGAGAGAGCGAGTGGGGGGGAAGAGAGAGAGCGACTGGGGGGGAAGAGAGAGAGCGACTGGGGGGGAAGAGAGAGAGCGAGTGGGGGGGAAGAGAGAGAGCGACTGGGGGGGAAGAGAGAGAGCGACTGGGGGGGAAGAGAGAGAGCGACTGGGGGGGAAGAGAGAGAGCGACTGGGGGGGAAGAGAGAGAGCGACTGGGGGGAAGAGAGAGAGTGACTGGGGGGGAAGAGAGAGAGCGACTGGGGGGAAGAGAGAGAGCGACTGGGGGGGAAGAGAGAGAGCGACTGGGGGGAAGAGAGAGAGCGACTGGGGGGGAAGAGAGAGAGCGACTGGGGGGAAGAGAGAGAGTGACGGGGGGAAGAGAGAGAGCGACTGGGGGGGAAGAGAGAGAGCGACTGGGGGGGAAGAGAGAGAGCGACTGGGGGGGAAGAGAGAGCGCGACTGGGGGGGAAGAGAGAGAGCGACTGGGGGGAAGAGAGAGCGACTGGGGGGGAAGAGAGAGAGCGACTGGGGGGAAGAGAGAGAGCGACTGGGGGGGAAGA
The DNA here is from genome assembly GCF_052327205.1 of Somniosus microcephalus. NCBI lineage: Eukaryota > Metazoa > Chordata > Chondrichthyes > Squaliformes > Somniosidae > Somniosus > Somniosus microcephalus. The sequence continues at coordinate 71,019,779 of NC_141009.1, forward strand.
GAGAGAGCGACTGGGGGGGAAGAGAGAGAGCGACTGGGGGGGAAGAGAGAGAGCGACTGGGGGGGAAGAGAGAGAGCGACTGGGGGGGAAGAGAGAGAGCGACTGGGGGGGAAGAGAGAGAGCGACTGGGGGGAAGAGAGAGAGCGACTGGGGGGGAAGAGAGAGAGCGACTGGGGGGGAAGAGAGAGAGCGACTGGGGGGAAGAGAGAGAGCGACTGGGGGGAAGAGAGAGAGCGACTGGGGGGGAAGAGAGAGAGCGACTGGGGGGGGAAGAGAGAGAGCGACTGGGGGGGAAGAGAGAGAGCGACTGGGGGGGAAGAGAGTGACTGGGGGGGAAGAGAGCGACTGGGGGGAAGAGAGAGAGAGCGCGACGGGGGGGAAGGTGGCCCGATGGACCCCTGCGAAGGAAGAAGGTAAGCTCTCCCTCCCTGTCCCACCCCTCACTCTTTCCCTCCCTGTCCCACCCCTCACTCTTTCCCTCCCTCACCCTCTCTCTCTCCCTCCCCCCACCCTCTCTCTCTCCCTCCCCCCACCCTCTCTCTCTCCCCTCCCCCCACCCCCTCTCCCCCCTCCCACCACCCTCTCTCTTCCCTCTCCCTCCCTGCCCTTCTCCCTCCCTGCCCCTCTCCCTCTCCTCCCTCCCTATTTCTCTGTCTCTCTGACGTCTGTTCCCCTCTGTCGCTATCAGTTTTTCTTCTGCCGTGGTGCCCGATTTGCTACTCCAGGCCCCGCCGTCCGCCCCGCTCTCCGGGGCAAGGTAAGAGCCGCGCTCCGGCCCCACACCGCCAGGCAGGGATCAGCACCCCCGAGGAACCCGCCCGCCAGCCCCAACGTGAACGAAAGACCCTCCTTACCTGTCACGGAGTTGAAGTCTCTGAATGCGGCGTGCGCCGGGCCTCTTCCCCCGTGCATTCAGGAGGGCAGCGGGGAAGAGAGAGAGAGAGACAGACTGGGTGGGGTGGGGGCGAGTTAGACGCCGGCCTCTGGCGCACCTGCTCCGCGGAGCTCCGTGCCGCCACCGCGCACAAGCCTTACTTTACCTAAGCCTACTATGGCGGCGGCAGCGGCGCTCGGCTGAGGCTCGCCCCTCCAGCCTTCACAAAGATGGCGGCGATCGGGGGCCGCTTGTTGACTGGGGCCGGGAGGTGCCTAGCTCGGGCGTGGGTGCGGAGGTGAGAGGCCGAGGCTTCGAGGCCTACCTGGAAAAACGGGAGAAAAGGTAGGAAAATTCATGAGATTAGATAAGTTAATTACTTTCTAAATCTTTTTTTTTTAAATATGGCCTAGAAATTCAGTCGCCTGCGCCAACCAGTTTGCGCCCAAAGAGGGGCTTTTTGTGCCACTGGTGCAAACCTACCGCGATATTTAGTAGCGGGGCGCTAAATGGCGGCGTTTGGCTCAAGTAGCCGGCTGCGCCGCCTACCGATGACGTCATCGGTGTGCGCAGCGCCCCGCTAGCCATATTTGGTCGCTGCCAGCCTCCCCCGCGCCGGCCGGCAAACAGTTGACCAGTACACGGGGCCTACCTGTTGCCGGTAGTGGGGCGAGTTAAGGTGGAGGTGCGGCCGGCCGCTTTTTCGGCGGCCCGCCTGCCCGCACCTCCTTCCCCGGCCTCCTACCCCCCCCCCCGCGGCATTGCCGGCTGTTTCCAGAGAGCCCGGCACTTCTCCTTGGTGCCGGGCTCATTTGCCGGCACTCGCGAGCGGGGATCGCGCTGTTGCAGGCACCTCCCCCTTAAGAGTGAGAGGAAGGCCTGCAAGTACCGCAGGCTGCCGTGCCGCAGCGGGTGGCGCTGCGGCACTTTGCACGCCGATATTCAGTTTCAGCGCCCCAAGCGGGGCGCCGAAACCCTTGTTTAGCGGCCGGCTTCCACTTGGGGGCGCTGAAAACTGAATATCCCGCTGGCGACAAGTGGCTCCGCGCGCAGCGGTAATTCCGGCACCCCAGGGCTAGCTGGGCGCCCCTAACTGAATTTCTAGGCCACTGTGTTTTTAAAAGCAAACGTTTTTTTTAAAGACGCAGAAAGCGGGAAAAAGAAAGGAAAAGTTTGGAATCAAGATGGCGGCGACTCACCTCGGTTTCAGAACGACTAAGGCCCGCCCACATCACGCACCGATTGGTCGACTGTCAGGTCACCAAAAGCGTAGGATTTGTCAATCGTCACACGTCACTCGACCGTAGGAGGGCCCGGCCCGCACGGCGCCAGCAACCCGGCGTACGAATTGGTCGACCTCGAGGTCACTCTGTCGCTAATGAGCGGATAATGAGATGCTAATGAGCGGAATGTTGAAGGTTTTTCGGATACCGCGGGGCGCGATTTTCGTCCGGCCGAAACGTAAATACGCTTACCAGGGTTTCGGAAAGGTAAGCTTTCTTTCGACGTAACGCACGCGTCGGTACGCTCTGTAACTTTCGAGCGCCATAGCCGGACAGACGCACACCCCGAGGACAGACAGAAGGACAGACAGTTAGACAGAAGTATCCGTTTTATATATATATAGACTAGCTGGAGTGGCCCGGCGGTGCCGAGGCTTTTTCGAGGACATGTTGTTGGAAGAGAGAAAGAGAGCGACCGGGGGGGGGGGGGGGGGGGGAGAAAAAGAGCGAGCGACTGTGGGGGGGGGGAGAGAGAGCGAGCGACTGTGGGGGGGGGGGAAAGAGACGCGAGCGACTGTGGGGGGGAAGGAGAGCGAGCGACTGTGGGGGGGGAATGAGAGCGAGGCGACTGTGGGGGGGTAAGAGAGCGAGCGACTAGATGGGGGGAGAAGAGAGCGAGCGACTGGGGGGGGAAGAGAGCGAGCGACTGTGGGGGGGGGGAAGAGAGCGAGCGACTGTGGGGGGGAAGAGAGTGAGCGACTGGGGTGGGGGAAGAGAGCGAGCGACTGTGGGGGGAAAAGAGCAAGCGACTGTGGGGGGGGAAGAGAGCGAGGGAGAGAGGGGGGAGAGAGGGAGAGAGGGGGGAGCGAGGAGGAGAGAGGAGAGAGGGGGGGGCGAGGGAGAGCGAGGGGGGGGGGCGAGGGAGAGGGGGGGCGAGGGAGAGCGAGGGGGGGGCGAGCGAGGGGGGCGAGCGAGGGAGAGGGGGGCGAGGGAGAGGGGGGGCGAGGGAGAGGGGGCGGAGGGAGAGGGGTGGGCGAGGGGAGAGGTGGGGGCGAGGGAGAGGGGGGGCGAGGGAGAGCGAGGGGGGGGGCGAGCGAGGGGGGGCGAGCGAGGGAGAGGGGGGCGAGGAGAGGAGGGGTGGTGAGGGAGAGGGGGCGAGGGAGAGGGGGCGAGGGAGAGGGGGGGGGCAAGGGAGAGTCGAGGGCAGAGGGGGGGTGGGCGAGGGGGAGGTAGGGGGGGGGGTGAGGGAGAGGAGGGGGGGGCGAGGGAGGTGGGGGGCACCGGGGAGGGAGGGGGGGGTGCCGGGGGGGGGAGAGAGAGAGAGAGAGAGAGAGAGAAGGGGGGGAGAGAGAGTGAGAAGGGGGGGGAAGAGAGTGAGAAGGGGGGGAGGAGGAGGAGGGAGAGTGGGAGGAGGGGAGGAGTGTTTTGAGGGGGTCAGCGAAAGAGCAAAAAAAATAAACGGGTGTTAAGAAGATGGGAGGCCATCTTGAAAGTTTTTTAATGTATTTAAAAAGCTGCCACGGAGAAGGAACGCGCATTCTTGCTGAAAACACCAAAAGTTATTTTTTTTTTTAAACGGCTGTTAAGAAGATGGGAGCACCCATCTTCATTGTGTTTTAATGTTTTAGACATTGTGTTTTTACGTTTTACCACATTAAAAAAAAATCGCTCCTAACAAATAAACACACAGAAGGTGAGAATAAAGATGGCGGCCACTCACCTCAGTTCAGAACGATAAGGCCCACCCACACACGCATCACTGATTGGTCGATCGTCATGTCACCGAAGCATAGGATTGGTCAATCGTCCTGGTCACTCGCTGGCTGCACATGCGATGAACCCGCCCCCGCCACGCATTGATTGGTCGACCATCGGGTTGGTCGACCGTGTTTACGATTGGTCGACCTCAATGTCACTCTATGGTAATGAGTGGATAATGAGCGGAATGTTGAAGGTTTTTTCGAGATACCGCGGGCGCGATTTTCGTCCGGCCGAAACGTAAATACGCTTACCAGGGTTTCGGAAAGGTGAGCTTTCTTTCGACGTAACGTACGCGTAGGTACGCTCTGTAACTTTCGAGCGCATAGCCGGACAGACGCACACCCGAGGACAGACAGACAGACAGAAGGACAGACAGATAGACAGACAGAAAGAAGTATCTGTTTATATATATATATAGATAGATGTGTGTATTTGTCATGTGCCCATGTATATGTGTTGGTTTGTATATGTGCCTGTGAATCTATGTATAAAGTGAACATATGTGTACATGTATATGTGTCTATATGTCTGTATATGTGTGCATGTGCCTGTAGATGTGTGTATGTATGGGCCTGGATGTGTGTACATGTTGTGTACATGCAGGTCTGTATCTGTAGATATGAGTCTGCAGGTGCGTGCGTTTCTGGGTGTGTGTTGTATGTACCTGGAGAATTTGTGTATATGTGCACACTGGTTTGTGCATATGTGTGTAATTATCTGTATATATTTGCATGTAATTATATGTAAATGCATATGTACATGTCTATGCATATATGTATGTGTGTATGCGTAATGTGTGCGTTTGTGTTTCTCTGTTGTGTAGATGTCTGCATGTATGTGTTTGCATGTGAATTCCTGTGTGTACGTATGAGGCTGTGTGTATGTGCCTATGAGGGATGCCTTTTTGTGTATGTGTGCATACATACCGCATATGTATAGGTTTGTGTGTGTGTATAAGTGTGCAAATATGTGCATCGATATGTGTATAAGTATCTGTGTGGCATATGTCTACGTAATTTGTGCAAATGCATTTGTGTGTACTATATATGTATATATACATGTATGTGTGTTGTATGCATGTGTGTCTGTGTATTGATGTGCATGTGTGGTGTGAATTTGGATGTGTGTATCTGTATTGATGTTTATAGGTCTGGGTTTGTATCTGCTAGTGTGTGTCTGTATCTATATACAGATATGTGTGTGTGAGTGCAGCTATGTATAAAAATGTGTTTACCTGACTGAATTATTTGTTTATTTATGTATGTGTGTGCAGTTGTGTCTGTGTATATATCTGTGTGCCTTTATGTATACATGTATGTGTGTGTGCATATGCCCCTGCACGTACGTGTGTGTGTGTGCGTCTCCCCTTTAAGGTGCTACTACAGGATGGCTTTAAGAAGTCATCACAGGGAGCTTCACACTTGGCAGCTCTGCGGACCATTGAAAATTGCACAGGACCCTCTCTATCTCTTTGTCTCTGTCTCTATCTATCTCTTTGTCTCTGTCTCTATCTCTATCTATCTATGTCTTTATCTATCTATCTATGTCTCTATCTATCTATCTATGTCTCTATCTATCTATGTCTCTATCTATCAGTCAGAAGCAGGGAAGTTATAATGGGGAACAAAGAAATGGCAGACCAATTAAATACATACTTTGGTTCTGTCTTCACAAAGGAGGACACAAATAACCCCCCAGAGATGTTGGAGAACATTAGGGTCTGATGAGAGGGAGGAACTGAAAGAAATCAGTAATTTGTAGGGAAATGGTGTTAGGGAAATTGACGGGATTGAAGGCCGGTAAATCCCCAGGGCCTGATAATCTACATCCTAGGGTACTTAAGGAGGTGGCCCTAGAAATAGTAGATGCATTGCTGATCATCTTCCAAAATTCGCTGGAAACTGTAACAGTACCCATGGATTGGAGGGTAGCTAATGTTACCCCACTATTCAAAAAGGGTGGTAGAGAGAAAGCGGGGAATTACAGACCGGTAAGCCTGACATCGGTAGTGGGGAAAATGCTAGAGTCCATTATAAAAGATGTAATAGCAGAGCACTTGGAAGGCAGTGACAGGATCGGACAAAGTCAACATGGATTTACAAAAGGTAAATCGTCCTTGACTAATCTACTGGAATTGATTTTTTGAGGATGTAACTGGGAAAATAGATAAGGGAGAACCAGTAGATGTGGTGTATTTGGACTTTCAGAAAGCTTTCGATAAGGTCCCGCATAAGAGATTAGCGTGTAAAGTTAAGGCACATGGGATTGGGGGCAAGGTATTGACTTGGATAGCGAACTGCTTGGCGAGACAGGAAGCAAAGAGTTGGAATTAACGGGTCTTTTTTCCGAGTGGCAGGCAGTGACTAGTGGGGTACCGCAGAGGATCGGTCCTTGGACCCCAGCTATTCACAATATATATTAATGATCTAGATAAGGGAACTAGATGTAATATTCTCCAAGTTTGCAGACGACACAAAGCTGTGGGTGGGCGTGTGTGCTGTGAGGAGGATACCGAGAAACTCCAGGATGATTTGGACAGATTGGGTGATTGGGCAGAAGCATGGCAGATGCAGTATAACATGGATAAATGCGAGGTTATCCACTTTGGTGGAAAAACAGGAAAGGCAGACTATTATCTGAATGGCAATAGATTGGGAGAAGGGGAAGTGCAACGAGACCTGGGTGTCCTTGTGCACCAGTCGCTGAAGGTAAGCATGCAGGTGCAGCAGGCGGAAGGAGTTCAGTGAAGATTCACAAGGTTTGTTTATTCTTTCTTTCTTTCTCTGATGTCATCGTCTCCTTGATAACAGGCTTGTGAGGGAGTCTACCAATTTCAGAGTTATACAGGATTGTCGAGGGGGGGAGAGATCTTGATGACAGCTCTTTTTGAACTGAATCGGTGAGATTGTTTGTCTTATTTGAGCTGACAGCTCCTTTTTTTGAACCTCATTGAATTTAAACGTCCCATGAAATCCCTTTTCTGGGACATTAAACAGACAAATTTCTTTGGCAGGTGGGTTGAGTGGAAGGTCGTCTTAAAGAGGGGAGTTGGCAGTTCCACAATCGCGTCAGGAGAGACAGCTGGAAATCTCAAAAGACACAGGTCAATATTCCTGGAAGTCGAGACCTAAAGGCAGATATTCCTGCATAAATCAGGCTGCATAGTGGTGATAAATTTGGACAGTGAGGCCCAGTGTTGCCTATCTTCCCCTACCTCAATTTCCTTCCTCTTCCCCTGCCAGGACCACTCACTGGCTGCTCCTTCCTTAGCCATCACAAGCAAGGGACAATCCAGCCCAGTCCCTTCCCGTCTGCCCTGTGTTCCCATTGCTCTCCCCAGGATCCCCAAGGGAATGATGGGGGTGGGCCTGGGGAAGTGATGGGAATGGTCCACAAGTGGCACGTGGAAGGGGACAGCCTACTGCAGGCCTCGTCCCTCTGATGACCTAATCTAAATTGAATTTTTTGATGAAGTAACAGGGAGGATTGATGAAGGGAATGCAATGGATGTTGTCTACATGGATTTTCGGAAGGCGTTTGACAAAGTACCACATAGAAGGCTGGTTAACAAAATTGAGGCTCATGGAATAGGTGGGTCAGTGGCAGCTTGGATAAGGAATTGGCTTAAGGACAGAAAACAGCGAGTTGTGGTAAATGGCTGTTTTTCAGACTGGAGGATGGTAGACTGGTGTTCCCCAAGGGTCAGTGCTGGGGACACTGCATTTTTTTGATATATATAAATGACCTGGATATTGGAATACAAATTTTTCTAAATTTGCCGATAGACACCAAACTTGGGGGTGTGGCAGACAGTGAGGATGATACCAATCGACTGCAACAGGACACAGAAAGGCTCGCAGAATGGGCAGACAAGTGGCAGATGGAATTTAATACAGAGAAGTGTGAGGTGATGCATTTTTGGCAGAAGGAACAGGGAGAGGCAATATACACTTAATGACACAGTTTTAAAGAGTGTGCAGGGGACAGAGGGACCTGGGAGTTAATGGGCATAGGCCCCTGAAGGTGGTGGGACATATTGAGAGAGTGGTTAGCAAAGCATATGGGATCTTGGGCTTCATAAATAGAGGTATTGAGTACCAAAAGTAGAGAAGTTATGCTGAACCTTTATAAAGTGTTGGTTAGGCCACAACTGGAGTATTGCGTCCAGTTCTGGTCACCACACTTTAGGAAGGATGTGAAGGCCCTTGAGAGGGTGCAGAGGAGATTTACCAGAATGGTTCCGGGGATGGGGGATCTTAGCTACAAGGACAGGTTGGAGAAGCTGGATTTGTTTTCATTATCTGTATGTGTATGTGTATTCCACTAGGTACAGGTCTGGACATGCCTCGGCTGACTCCTCCCACTATTCCAGGTATATAAGTGACTACCTCCCAGTCCCTTAGTATTCTGGACGGGTTCGACCACTCGAGACTAGACCTTCATTCTTTAGTTAATAAAAGCCTGTTGTTACTCGCTTAACCTCAGTCTTTTGAGTAATTGGCGCATCAATTTTATTAACTAAATTTTTTATAATGGAGAAGATCCTCACACCAGCATGCCTGGACCTGGACAGTCGGGAAGCGGACGCTTCCACCAAGTTTGCTCACTGGCTCATGTGCTTCGAGGCATTCCTGACTGCCTCCACTGCGGTCGTAACGGATGCGAACAAACTGTCTGTCCTGATCTCCAAGGTGAACCACCGAGTGTACTCAGTCATCCGGGACGCGACCTCGTACACAGCCGCCCTCCAGCTCCTCAAGACCCAGTACACGCGCCCTGTGAATGAAGTTTACGCCAGGCACCTCCTGGGGAGTCGCAAGCAACAACCTGGGGAATCGACTGAGGAATACCTCCAAGCACTGTCCGTGCTTGGCCGGGCCTGTGGGTGTAAGGCGGTAACGCCCACTAAGTACACGGAGGAACTGATCCGGGATGCCTTCGTAGCAGGCCACAGGTCCAACTACACCCGACAGCGACTGCTGGAGCAGAGTGACCTCACCCTCGACAAAGCCTCCGAAATCGCACTAACACTGGACGCAGCCTACCGGGGCATGGATGCCTACTCCTCTGCACCGTGGACGCCGCGGGGAACGACAACCTGGGACACTGTAGGACAGCCCCATAGCACCGTGCCACCCCAGCCACAGCCCAACAACGGCCCAACCACCGCAGCAGTGTCTCAAAGCCAGACAGCAGTATCCCAAGGCCAGAAATGCTACTTCTGTGGCCAGGCCAAACACCCCAGAGCGCGCTGCCCGGCGAAGAATGCGACCTGCTCGGGCTGCGGGAAAAAGGGACACTACGCTAGCGTCTGCAAGGCCAAAGCCACCCCGAACGCCAGCAGCGCCGCGTGTGGGCCGTGCGAGCCGCCATCTTGGGCCCCCAACAGCGCCGCGTGTGGGCCGTCATCTTGGGCCTCCCCAGCCATGTGCGAACCACCGCAGCAGCAGCCATCTTGGACGACTCCAGCCACATGGGAATCATGGACGCCGCCATCTTGGACGCCGCCATCTTGGACACCAGCCGGGACGCAGCAGGCCGCCAACCCCCCCCATCTGATACCCGCAGCGACACACCGACCCCTACGCTGGCCTCTGTTACGCTGGACCAAACGAGACCGCACCAACTAGCTCGGTCCAAAATGGACGTTAAGGTAAACGGCCATGCAATAAACTGCCTTTTTGACTCCAGGAGCACAGAGAGCTTCATCCACCCCGACACGGTGTGGCGTTGCTCTCTCCCAGTCCTGCCTGCGCACCAGCGGATTTCTATGGCTGCCGAGTCCCAGTCAGCGGACATTGGCGGCTACTGCGTGGTGACACTAGTAGTAGACGGGACTGTGTTCAATAATTTTAAACTCCTGGTCCTGCCCCAACTTTGCGCTGCCGTGCTACTGGGGTTGGATTTCCCCCACTCAAAGTCCGCAGCCAGCAGCCTCCAAATTGCCCGCCGCGCACCAGATGCAACCTCTCCACACTCAGAGTCCCACCCCCCCCCACTGTTTGCTAACCTCACCCCCGACTGTAAGCCCATCGCCACAAAGAGCAGGCGATACAGTGCCGGGGACAGGGTTTTCATCAAAACCGAAGTGGAGCGACTCCTGAAGGAGGGGATTATTGAGGGCAGCTCCAGCCCCTGGCGAGCCCAGGTTGTGGTCGTTAAGACCGGCGAGAAACAACGCCTGGTCATCAACTACAGCCAAACAATAAACCGCTACACCCTGCTGGACGCCTACCCACTCCCCCGCATAGCTGACATGGTCAACCAGATCGCGCAGTACCGTGTCTTTTCGACCATTGACCTGAAATCAGCGTACCACCAGCTCCCCATCCGCCCCGAAGACCGCCAGTATACTGCTTTTGAGGCAAACGGCTGCCTCTATCACTTCCTTAGGGTTCCCTTTGGCGTTACCAACGGGGTCTCCGTCTTCCAAAGGGAGATGGACCGGATGGTCGATCAAAACGCGCTGCAGGCCACTTTCCCTTACCTAGACAATGTGACCATCTGCGGCCATGACTTGCAGGACCATGACGCAAACCTCGAGAAATTCCTCCGCACCGCCCAACTCCTGAACCTGACATATAACAAGGAGAAGTGCATATTCCGCACAGACCGCCTCGCCATCCTTGGCTGTGTTGTGGAACACGGGGTCATCGGTCCCGACCCGGACCGGATGCGTCCCCTTATGGAACTCCCACTGCCCCACTGCCTAAAAGCTTTGAAGAGGTGCCTAGGGTTTTTTTCCTACTATGCCCAGTGGGTCCCCTACTATGCAGACAAAGCCCGTCCGCTGATCAAATCCACCTCTTTTCCCCTGATGGCAAAGGCCCGCTCGGCCTTCCACCGTATCAAGGAGGACATTGCCAAAGCCACCATGCACGCAGTGGACGAATCCATCCCCTTCCAGGTGGAAAGCAATGCGTCCGACTTCGCTCTGGCCGCCACCCTTAATCAGGCGGGGAGACCTGTGGCATTCTTCTCACGAACCCTCCAGGGCCCGGAGACCAGACACTCCGCGGTCGAGAAGGAGGCCCAGGCTATTGTGGAGGCTGTGCGTCATTGGAGGCACTACCTGGCCGGAAAATGATTTACCCTGCTAACTGACCAGCGTTCAGTTGCTTTTATGTTCAACAACAAGCAGAGGGGCAAAATCAAAAATGACAAGATCTTGAGGTGGAGAATTGAACTTTCCACCTACAATTACGAGATCTTGTACCGGCCTGGGAAGCTCAATGAACCTCCAGATGCCCTATCGCGTGGCACCTGCGCCAGCGCGCAGATCGATAGGCTGAGGGCCCTCCACAATGACCTCTGCCACCCGGGGGTCACCAGGTTCTTCCACTTCATCAAGGCCCGCAACCTGCCTTACTCCATTGAGGAGGTCAGGACCATGACCAAGAACTGCCAAGTCTGCGCTGAGTGCAAACCGCACTTTTATAGACCAGACAGAGCCCACCTGATAAAAGCGACTCGCCCTTTTGAACGCCTGAGCGTCGATTTTAAAGGGCCTCTCCCCTCCTCCGACCGCAATGTGTACTTCCTCAACATCATTGACGAGTACTCCCGTTTGCTATCCCCTGCCCGGACATGACCAGTGCCACGGTCATTAAATGTCTGAACAGCCTCTTCACCCTGTTCGGTTTCCCCAGCTATATCCATAGCGACCGGGGCTCATCGTTTATGAGCGACGAACTCCGCCAGTACCTGCTCGCTAGGGGTATAGCCACAAGCAGGACCACCAGTTACAACCCCCGGGGGAACGGACAGGTGGAAAGAGAGAATGCAACAGTTTGGAAGGCCGCCCTACTAGCCTTAAAGTCTAGGGGCCTTCCGACCTCCCGCTGGCAGGAGGTGCTCCCCGATGCGCGCCACTTGATTCGGTCACTGCTCTGCACTGCCACCAATGCCACCCCTCACGAGAAAATGTTTGTCTTCCCAAGGAAGTCCACATCGGGGACAGCGTTACCGCCATGGCTGACGTCCCCAGGGCCGGTACTACTGAGAAGACACGTGAGGACCAATAAAACGGACCCCCTGGTCGAGAGGGTTGACCTCCTCCACGCCAACCCCCAGTACGCTTACATTGCGTACCCGGACGGGCGGGAGGACACAGTCTCCATACAAGACCTCGCACCCTCGGGGACCGCTGTAACCCACTACCCATTACCACCCCCCCCCCCCACGACACCCTCGGGGACCGCTGTAACCCACTACCCATTACCACCCCCCCCCATGACCCGATATCCAACCCCAGCAGCCGGCTCGCCTTGGACCGTCACCCACGAGGACTACACTCCAGTGCCCCAGCCTACACGGGACGCGACGCCGGAAGCTGCACCACCCCTGCCGTCGCCACGTCGATCACAGCAGCAGACAAGACCTCCGGAGAGACTCCAATACACGAACTTTTAAATACACTTCACCCCGCCGGACTCATTTTTAAACAAGGGGTGAATGTGGTAAACCACTGTTATACCTGTCTGTGTCTGTATGTGTATTCCACTAGGTACAGGTCTGGACATGCCTCGGCTGACTCCTCCCACTATTCCAGGTATATAAGTGACTACCTCCCAGTCCCTTAGTATTCTGGACGGGTCGACCACTCGAGACTAGACCTTCATTCTTTAGTTAATAAAAGCCTGGTTGTTACTCGCTTAACCTCAGTCTTTTGAGTACTTGATGGCGCATCAGGGAGGTTGAGGGGTGATTTGATCGAGGTGTACAAGATTATGGCGGGTTTGGATAGGCTAGACGGGGAAAGGCTGTTCCCACTAGTTGATGGTACAAGGACTGGGGGACACAGATTTAAGGTTTTGAGCCAGAGATACAAGGGGGATGTGAGGAAAAACTTTTTTACGCAGTGAGTGGTGAGGACCTGGATCTCGCTGCCGACGAAAGTGGTGGAAGCGGAGACACTCAATGTTTTCAAGGGGAGACTGGATAGACACTTGAGGGAAATAAACTTGCAGGGCTACGGGGATAGAGTGGGGGAATGGGACTGACTGGCTTGCTCTACAGAGAGCCGGCACGGATTCGATGGGCCGAATGGCCTACTTCTGTGCTCTTATGACTCTGACTCTATGACCTACTACAGGCCTCTCTCCCTTTGATTGCGACAACAGGTCCAAGGTTTGGACAACCGAGGCCTTCCGTAGATGACTTGACCAGCCTTTGGGGCCATTAGCAGGCTCCTACTTGCCGGCAGTAAGCCCTAACCCCCATCCCCACCGACTCCGGGAGCCCACTATGAATATGTAATGATCCTCGACCCAGAGAACCGTGCTAGGGTCATGGTGTTGTTGGGGCAGTAGGCACACAGGAACAGGAGGAAGCCATTCAGCCCCTCGAGTCTGTTACACAGGAACAGGAGGAGGCCATTCAGCCCCTCGAGTCTGTTACACAGGAACAGGAGGAGGCCATTCAGCCCCTCGAGTCTGTTACACAGGAACAGGAGGAGGCCATTCAGCCCCTCGAGCCTGTTACACAGCAACAGGAGGAGGCCATTCAGCCCCTCGAGCCTGTTACACAGGAACAGGAGGAGGCCATTCAGCCCCTCGAGTCTGTTACACAGGAGGAGGCCATTCAGCCCCTCGAGCCTGTTACACAGCAACAGGAGGAGGCCATTCAGCCCCTCGAGCCTGTTACACAGGAACAGGAGGAGGCCATTCAGCCCCTCGAGCCTGTTACACAGGAACAGGAGGAGGCCATTCAGCCCCTCGAGCCTGTTACACAGCAACAGGAGGAGGCCATTCAGCCCCTCAAGCCTGTTACACAGGAACAGGAGGAGGCCATTCAGCCCCTCGAGCCTGTTACACAGGAACAGGAGGAGGCCATTCAGCCCCTAGAGTCTGTTACACAGGAACAGGAGGAGGCCATTTAGCCCCTCGGGCCTGTTACACAGGAACAGGAGGAGGCCATTCAGCCCCTCGAGTCTATTACACAGGAACAGGAGGAGGCCATTCAGCCCCTCGAGCCTGTTACACAGGAACAGGAGGAGGCCATTCAGCCCCTCGAGTCTGTTACACAGGAACAGGAGGAGGCAATTCAACCCCTCGAGCCTGTTACACAGGAACAGGAGGCCATTCAGCCCCTCGAGTCTGTTACACAGGAACAGGAGGAGGCCATTCAGCCCCTCGAGTCTGTTACACAGGAACAGGAGGAGGCCATTCAGCCCCTCGGGCCTGTTACACTGGAACAGGAGGAGGCCATTCAGACCCTCGGGCCTGTTACTCAGGAACAGGAGGATGCCATTCAGCCCCTCGAGCCTGTTACACAGGAACAGGAGAAGGCCATTCAGCCCCTCGGGCATGTTATACAGGAACAGGAAGAGGCCATTCAGCCCCTCAGGCCTGTTATACAGGAACAGGAAGAGGCCATTCTGCCCCTCGGGCCTGTTATGCAGGAACAGGAGGAGGCCATTCAGCCCCTCGAACCTGTTACACTGAAGCAGGAGGAGGCCATTCAGCCCCACGAGCCTGTTATACAGAAACAGGAGGAGGCCATTCAGCCACTCGAGCCTGTTACACAGAAACAGGAGGAGGCCATTCAGCCACTCGAGCCTGTTACACAGAAACAGGAGGAGGCCCATTCAGCCCTTTGGGCCTGTTACACAGGAACAGGAGGAGGCCATTCAGCCCCTCGAGCCTGTTACACAGGAACAGGAGGAGGCCATTCAGCCCTTTGGGCGTGTTACAAAGGAATAGGAGGAGGCCATTCAGCCCCTCGGGCCTGTTATACAAGAACAGCAGGAGGCCATTCAGCCCTTCGAGCCTGTTATACAGGAACAGGAGGAGGCCATTCAGCCCCTCCGGCCTGTTACACAGGAACAGGAGTAGGCCATTCAGCCCCTCGGGCCTGTTACACAGGAACAGGAGGAGGCCAATCAGCCCCTCGGGTCTGTTACACAGGAACAGGAGGAGGCCATTCAGCCCCTCAAGCCTGTTACACAGGAACAGGAGGAGGCCCATTCAGCCCTTTGGGCCTGTTACACAGGAACAGGAGGAGGCCATTCAGCCCCTTGTGCCTGTTATACAGGAACAGGAGTAGGCCATTAAGCCCCTCAGGCCTGTTACACAGGAACAGGAGGAGGCCATTCAGCCCTTTGGGCCTGTTACACAGGAACAAGAGGAGGCCATTCAGCCCCTTGTGCCTGTTATACAGGAACAGGAGTAGGCCATTAAGCCCCTCGGGCCTGTTACACAGGAACAGGAGGAGGCCATTCAGCCCCTCGGGTCTGTTACACAGGAACAGGAGGAGGCCGTTCAGCCTCTCAGGCCTGTTATACAGGAACAGGAAGAGGCCATTCTGCCCCTCGGGCCTGTTATGCAGGAACAGGAGGAGGCCATTCAACCCCTCGAGTCTGTTACATAGGAACAGGAGGAGGCCATTCAGCCCCTCGAGCCTGTTACACAGGAACAGGAGGCCATTCAGCCCCCTCGAGTCTGTTACACAGGAACAGGAGGAGGCCATTCAGTTCCTCGAGTCTGTTACATAGGAACAGGAGGAGGCCATTCAGCCCCTCGAGCCTGTTACACAGGAACAGGAGGAGGCCATTCAGCCCCTCGAGTCTGTTACACAGGAACAGGAGGAGGCCATTCAGTCTCTCGAGTCTGTTACACAGGAACAGGAGGCTATTCAGCCCTTCGGGCCTGTTACCTAGGAACAGGAGGAGGCCATATAGACCCTCGAGCCTGTTACATAGGAACAGGAGAAGGCCATTCAGCTCCTCGAGCCTGTTACACAGAAACAGGAGGAGGCCATTCAGCCCCTCGAGGCTGTTACATAGAACAGGTGGCCATCCAGCCCCTCCAGCCTGTTACACAGGAACAGGAGGAGGCCATTCAGCCCCTCGAGCCTATTACACAGGAACAGGAGGAGGCCGTTCAGCCTCTCAGGCCTGTTATACAGGAACAGGAGGAGTCCATTCAGCCCCTCGAGCCCGTTACACAGGAACAGGAGGAGGCCATTCAGCCCCTCGAGCCTATTACACAGGAACAGGAGGAGGCCGTTCAGCCTCTCAGGCCTGTTATACAGGAACAGGAGGAGTCCATTCAGCCCCTCGGGCCTGTTATACAGGAACAGGAGGAGGCCATTCAGCCCCTCGAGCTTGTTACACAGGAACAGGAGGAGGCTATTCAGCCCCTCGGGCCTGTTATACAGGAACAGGAGGAGGCCATTCAGCCCCTCGAGTCTGTTACACAGGAACAGGAGGCCATTCAGCCCCTCGAGTCTGTTACACAGGAACAGGAGGAGGTCATTCAGCCCCCTCGAGCCTGTTACACAGGAACAGGAGGAGGCCATTCAGCCCCTTGAGCCTGTTACACAGGAACAGGAGGAGGCCATTCAGCCTCTCAGGCCTGTTATACAGGAACAGGAGGAGGCCATTCAGCCCCTCGAACCTGTTATACAGGAACAGGAGGAGGCCAATCAGCCCCTCGAGCCTGTTATACAGGAACAGCAGGAGGCCATTCAGCCCCTCAGGCCTGTTATAGAGGAATAGGAAGGGGACATTCAGCCCCTCGGGTCTGTTACACAGGAACAGGAGGAGACCATTCAGCCCCTCAAGCCTGTTACACAGGAACAGGAGGAGGCCCATTCAGCCCTTTGGGCCTGTTACACAGGAACAGGAGGCCATTCAACCCCTCGAGCCTGTTACACAGGAACAGGAGGAGGCCATTCTGCCCTTTGGGCCTGTAACACAGGAACAGGAGGAGGCCATTCAGCCCTTTGGGCCTGTTACACAGGAACAAGAGGAGGCCATTCAGCCCCTCGGGCCTGTTATACAGGAACAGGAGTAGGCCATTAAGCACCTCGGGCCTGTTACACAGGAAGAGGAGGAGGCCATTCAGCCCCTCGAGCCTGTTATACAGGAACAGGAAGAGGCCATTCAGCCACTCGTGCCTGTTACACAGGAACAGGAGGAAGCCATTCAGCTCCTCGAGTCTGTTACATAGGAACAGGAGGAGGTCATTCAGCCCCTCGAGCCTGTTACACAGGAACAGGAGGAGGCCATTCAGCCCCTCGAGCCTGTTACACAGGAACAGGAGGAAGCCATTCAGCCCCTCGAGTCTGTTACACAGGAACAGGAGGAGGCCATTCAGTCTCTCGAGTCTGTTACACAGGAACAGGAGGCTATTCAGCCCCTCGGGCCTGTTACCTAGGAACAGGAGGAGGCCATATAGACCCTCGAGCCTGTTACATAGGAACAGGAGAAGGCCATTCAGCTCCTCGAGCCTGTTACACAGAAACAGGAGGAGGCCATTCAGCCCCTCGAGGCTGTTACACAGGAACAGGAGGAGGCCATTCAGCCCCTTGAGCCCATTACACAGGTACAGGAGGAGGCCATTTAGCCCCTCGAGTCTGTTACATAGGAACAGGAGGAGGCCATTCAGCCCCTTGAGCCCATTACACAGGTACAGGAGGAGGCCATTTAGCCCCTCGAGTCTGTTACATAGGAACAGGAGGAGGCCATTCAGCCCCTCGAGCCTGTTACACAGGAACAGGAGGAGGCCATTCAGCCCCTCGAGTCTGTTACACAGGAACAGGAGGAGGCCATTCAGTCTCTCGAGTCTGTTACACAGGAACAGGAGGCTATTCAGCCCTTCGGGCCTGTTACCTAGGAACAGGAAGAGGCCATATAGACCCTCGAGCCTGTTACATAGGAACAGAAGGCCATTCAGCTCCTCGAGCCTGTTACACAGAAACAGGAGGAGGCCATTCAGCCCCTCGAGGCTGTTTCACAGGAACAGGAGGAGGCCATTCAGCCCCTCGAGGCTGTTTCACAGGAACAGGAGGAGGCCATTTAGCCCCTCGAGTCTGTTACATAGAACAGGTGGCCATCCAGCCCCTCCAGCCGGTTACACAGGAACAGGAGGAGGCCAGTCAGCCCCTCGAGCCCGTTACACAGGAACAGGAGGAGGCCATTCAGCCCCTCGAGCCTATTACACAGGAACAGGAGGAGGCCGTTCAGCCTCTCAGGCCTTTTATACAGGAACAGGAGGAGGCCATTCAGCCCCTCGGGCCTGTTATACAGGAACAGGAGGAGGCCATTCAGCCCCTCAGGCCTGTTATAGAGGAACAGAAGGAGGCCATTCAGCCCCTTGGGCCTGTTACACAGGAACAGGAGGAGGCCCATTCAGCCCTTTGGGCCTGTTACACAGGAACAGGAGGAGGCCATTCAGCCCCTCGAGCCTGTTACACAGGAACAGGAGGAGGCCATTCAGCCCTTTGGGCCTGTTACACAGGAACAGGAGGAGGCCATTCAGCCCTTTGGGCCTGTTACACAGGAACAGGAGGAGGCCATTCAGCCCCTCGAGCCTGTTACACAGGAACAGGAGGAGGCCATTCAGCCCCTCAGGCCTGTTATAGAGGAATAGGAGGAGGCCATTCAGACCCTCGGGCCTGTTACACAGGAACAGGAGGAGGCCATTCAGCCTCTCAGGCCTGTTATACAGGAACAGGAGGAGGCCATTCAGCCCCTCGGGCCTGTTACACAGGAACAGGAGGAGGCCATTCAGCCCCTCGGGTCTGTTACACAGGAAGAGGACGTTCAGCCCCTCGGGTCTGTTACACAGGAACAGGAGGAGACCGTTCAGCCTCTCAGGCCTGTTATACAGGAACAGGAGGAGGACATTCAGCTCCTCGGGCCTGTTGCACAAGAAGAGGACGTTCAGCCCCTCGGGTCTGTTACACAGGAACAGGAGGAGGCCATTCAGCCCCTCGGGCCTGTTATACAGGAACAGGAGGAGGCCATTCAGCCCCTCGGGCCTGTTACACAAGAGGACGTTCAGCCCCTCGGGTCTGTTACACAGGAACAGGAGGAGGCCATTCAGCCCCTCGGGCCTGTTATACAGGAACAGGAGGAGGCCATTCAGCCCCTCAGGCCTGTTATAGAGGAATAGGAGGAGGCCATTCAGACCCTTGGGCCTGTTACTCAGGAACAGGATGATGCCATTCAGCCACTCGAGCCTGTTACACAGGAACAGGAGGAGACCATTCAGCCCCTCAGGCCTGTTATACAGGAACAGGAAGAGGCCATTCAGCCTCTCGGGCCTGTTACACAGGAACAGGAGGAGGCCATTCAGCCCCTCGGGTCTGTTACACAGGAAGCGGACGTTCAGCCCCTCGGGTCTGTTACACAGGAACAGGAGGAGGCCGTTCAGCCTCTCAGGCCTGTTATACAGGAACAGGAGGAGGCCATTAAGCCCCTCGGGCCTGTTACACAGGAACAGGAGGAGGCCATTCAGCCCCTCGGGCCTGTTATACAGGAACAGGAAGAGGCCATTCAGCCCATCGGGCCTGTTATACAGGAACAGGAAGAGGCCATTCTGCCCCTCGGGCCTGTTACACAGGAACAGAAGGAGGCCATTCAGACCCTCGGGCCTGTTACTCAGGAACAGGAGGATGCCATTCAGCCCCTCGAGCCTGTTACACAGGAACAGGAGAAGGCCATTCAGCCCCTCGGGCATGTTATACAGGAACAGGAAGAGGCCATTCAGCCCCTCAGGCCTGTTATACAGGAACAGGAAGAGGCCATTCTGCCCCTCGGGCCTGTTATGCAGGAACAGGAGGAGGCCATTCAGCCCCTCGAACCTGTTACACTGAAGCAGGAGGAGGCCATTCAGCCACTCGAGCCTGTTACACAGAAACAGGAGGAGGCCATTCAGCCACTCGAGCCTGTTACACAGAAACAGGAGGAGGCCCATTCAGCCCTTTGGGCCTGTTACACAGGAACAGGAGGAGGCCATTCAGCCCCTCGAGCCTGTTACACAGGAACAGGAGGAGGCCATTCAGCCCTTTGGGCGTGTTACAAAGGAATAGGAGGAGGCCATTCAGCCCCTCGGGCCTGTTATACAAGAACAGCAGGAGGCCATTCAGCCCTTCGAGCCTGTTATACAGGAACAGGAGGAGGCCATTCAGCCCCTCCGGCCTGTTACACAGGAACAGGAGTAGGCCATTCAGCCCCTCGGGCCTGTTACACAGGAACAGGAGGAGGCCAATCAGCCCCTCGGGTCTGTTACACAGGAAGAGGACGTTCAGCCCCTCGGGTCTGTTACACAGGAACAGGAGGAGGCCATTCAGCCCCTCAAGCCTGTTACACAGGAACAGGAGGAGGCCCATTCAGCCCTTTGGGCCTGTTACACAGGAACAGGAGGAGGCCATTCAGCCCCTTGTGCCTGTTATACAGGAACAGGAGGAGGCCATTCAGCCCTTTGGGCCTGTTACACAGGAACAAGAGGAGGCCATTCAGCCCCTCGGGTCTGTTACACAGGAACAGGAGGAGGCCGTTCAGCCTCTCAGGCCTGTTATACAGGAACAGGAAGAGGCCATTCTGCCCCTCGGGCCTGTTATGCAGGAACAGGAGGAGGCCATTCAACCCCTCGAGTCTGTTACATAGGAACAGGAGGAGGCCATTCAGCCCCTCGAGCCTGTTACACAGGAACAGGAGGCCATTCAGCCCCCTCGAGTCTGTTACACAGGAACAGGAGGAGGCCATTCAGTTCCTCGAGTCTGTTACATAGGAACAGGAGGAGGCCATTCAGCCCCTCGAGCCTGTTACACAGGAACAGGAGGAGGCCATTCAGCCCCTCGAGTCTGTTACACAGGAACAGGAGGAGGCCATTCAGTCTCTCGAGTCTGTTACACAGGAACAGGAGGCTATTCAGCCCTTCGGGCCTGTTACCTAGGAACAGGAGGAGGCCATATAGACCCTCGAGCCTGTTACATAGGAACAGGAGAAGGCCATTCAGCTCCTCGAGCCTGTTACACAGAAACAGGAGGAGGCCATTCAGCCCCTCGAGGCTGTTTCACAGGAACAGGAGGAGGCCATTTAGCCCCTCGAGTCTGTTACATAGAACAGGTGGCCATCCAGCCCCTCCAGCCTGTTACACAGGAACAGGAGGAGGCCATTCAGCCCCTCGAGCCTATTACACAGGAACAGGAGGAGGCCGTTCAGCCTCTCAGGCCTGTTATACAGGAACAGGAGGAGTCCATTCAGCCCCTCGAGCCCGTTACACAGGAACAGGAGGAGGCCATTCAGCCCCTCGAGCCTATTACACAGGAACAGGAGGAGGCCGTTCAGCCTCTCAGGCCTGTTATACAGGAACAGGAGGAGTCCATTCAGCCCCTCGGGCCTGTTATACAGGAACAGGAGGAGGCCATTCAGCCCCTCGAGCTTGTTACACAGGAACAGGAGGAGGCTATTCAGCCCCTCGGGCCTGTTATACAGGAACAGGAGGAGGCCATTCAGCCCCTCGAGTCTGTTACACAGGAACAGGAGGCCATTCAGCCCCTCGAGTCTGTTACACAGGAACAGGAGGAGGTCATTCAGCCCCCTCGAACCTGTTATACAGGAACAGGAGGAGGCCAATCAGCCCCTCGAGCCTGTTATACAGGAACAGCAGGAGGCCATTCAGCCCCTCAGGCCTGTTATAGAGGAATAGGAAGGGGACATTCAGCCCCTCGGGTCTGTTACACAGGAACAGGAGGAGACCATTCAGCCCCTCAAGCCTGTTACACAGGAACAGGAGGAGGCCCATTCAGCCCTTTGGGCCTGTTACACAGGAACAGGAGGCCATTCAACCCCTCGAGCCTGTTACACAGGAACAGGAGGAGGCCATTCTGCCCTTTGGGCCTGTAACACAGGAACAGGAGGAGGCCATTCAGCCCTTTGGGCCTGTTACACAGGAACAAGAGGAGGCCATTCAGCCCCTCGGGCCTGTTATACAGGAACAGGAGTAGGCCATTAAGCACCTCGGGCCTGTTACACAGGAACAGGAGGAGGCCATTCAGCCCCTCGAGCCTGTTATACAGGAACAGGAGGAGGCCATTCAGCCCCTCGTGTCTGTTACACAGGAAGAGCACGTTCAGCCCCTCCGGTCTGTTACACAGGAACAGGAGGAGGCCATTTAGCCCCTCAGGCCTGTTATACAGGAACAGGAAGAGGCCATTCAGCCACTCGTGCCTGTTACACAGGAACAGGAGGAGGCCATTCAGCTCCTCGAGTCTGTTACATAGGAACAGGAGGAGGTCATTCAGCCCCTCGAGCCTGTTACACAGGAACAGGAGGAGGCCATTCAGCCCCTCGAGCCTGTTACACAGGAACAGGAGGAAGCCATTCAGCCCCTCGAGTCTGTTACACAGGAACAGGAGGAGGCCATTCAGTCTCTCGAGTCTGTTACACAGGAACAGGAGGCTATTCAGCCCCTCGGGCCTGTTACCTAGGAACAGGAGGAGGCCATATAGACCCTCGAGCCTGTTACATAGGAACAGGAGAAGGCCATTCAGCTCCTCGAGCCTGTTACACAGAAACAGGAGGAGGCCATTCAGCCCCTCGAGGCTGTTACACAGGAACAGGAGGAGGCCATTCAGCCCCTTGAGCCCATTACACAGGTACAGGAGGAGGCCATTTAGCCCCTCGAGTCTGTTACATAGGAACAGGAGGAGGCCATTCAGCCCCTTGAGCCCATTACACAGGTACAGGAGGAGGCCATTTAGCCCCTCGAGTCTGTTACATAGGAACAGGAGGAGGCCATTCAGCCCCTCGAGCCTGTTACACAGGAACAGGAGGAGGCCATTCAGCCCCTCGAGTCTGTTACACAGGAACAGGAGGAGGCCATTCAGTCTCTCGAGTCTGTTACACAGGAACAGGAGGCTATTCAGCCCTTCGGGCCTGTTACCTAGGAACAGGAAGAGGCCATATAGACCCTCGAGCCTGTTACATAGGAACAGAAGGCCATTCAGCTCCTCGAGCCTGTTACACAGAAACAGGAGGAGGCCATTCAGCCCCTCGAGGCTGTTTCACAGGAACAGGAGGAGGCCATTCAGCCCCTCGAGGCTGTTTCACAGGAACAGGAGGAGGCCATTTAGCCCCTCGAGTCTGTTACATAGAACAGGTGGCCATCCAGCCCCTCCAGCCGGTTACACAGGAACAGGAGGAGGCCAGTCAGCCCCTCGAGCCCGTTACACAGGAACAGGAGGAGGCCATTCAGCCCCTCGAGCCTATTACACAGGAACAGGAGGAGGCCGTTCAGCCTCTCAGGCCTTTTATACAGGAACAGGAGGAGGCCATTCAGCCCCTCGGGCCTGTTATACAGGAACAGGAGGAGGCCATTCAGCCCCTCAGGCCTGTTATAGAGGAACAGAAGGAGGCCATTCAGCCCCTTGGGCCTGTTACACAGGAACAGGAGGAGGCCCATTCAGCCCTTTGGGCCTGTTACACAGGAACAGGAGGAGGCCATTCAGCCCCTCGAGCCTGTTACACAGGAACAGGAGGAGGCCATTCAGCCCTTTGGGCCTGTTACACAGGAACAGGAGGAGGCCATTCAGCCCTTTGGGCCTGTTACACAGGAACAGGAGGAGGCCATTCAGCCCCTCGAGCCTGTTACACAGGAACAGGAGGAGGCCATTCAGCCCCTCAGGCCTGTTATAGAGGAATAGGAGGAGGCCATTCAGACCCTCGGGCCTGTTACACAGGAACAGGAGGAGGCCATTCAGCCTCTCAGGCCTGTTATACAGGAACAGGAGGAGGCCATTCAGCCCCTCGGGCCTGTTACACAGGAACAGGAGGAGGCCATTCAGCCCCTCGGGTCTGTTACACAGGAAGAGGACGTTCAGCCCCTCGGGTCTGTTACACAGGAACAGGAGGAGACCGTTCAGCCTCTCAGGCCTGTTATACAGGAACAGGAGGAGGACATTCAGCTCCTCGGGCCTGTTGCACAAGAAGAGGACGTTCAGCCCCTCGGGTCTGTTACACAGGAACAGGAGGAGGCCATTCAGCCCCTCGGGCCTGTTATACAGGAACAGGAGGAGGCCATTCAGCCCCTCGGGCCTGTTACACAAGAGGACGTTCAGCCCCTCGGGTCTGTTACACAGGAACAGGAGGAGGCCATTCAGCCCCTCGGGCCTGTTATACAGGAACAGGAGGAGGCCATTCAGCCCCTCAGGCCTGTTATAGAGGAATAGGAGGAGGCCATTCAGACCCTTGGGCCTGTTACTCAGGAACAGGATGATGCCATTCAGCCACTCGAGCCTGTTACACAGGAACAGGAGGAGACCATTCAGCCCCTCGGGCCTGTTATACAGGAACAGGAAGAGGCCATTCAGCCTCTCGGGCCTGTTACACAGGAACAGGAGGAGGCCATTCAGCCCCTCGGGTCTGTTACACAGGAAGCGGACGTTCAGCCCCTCGGGTCTGTTACACAGGAACAGGAGGAGGCCGTTCAGCCTCTCAGGCCTGTTATACAGGAACAGGAGGAGGCCATTAAGCCCCTCGGGCCTGTTACACAGGAACAGGAGGAGGCCATTCAGCCCCTCGGGCCTGTTATACAGGAACAGGAAGAGGCCATTCAGCCCATCGGGCCTGTTATACAGGAACAGAAGGAGGCCATTCAGCCCCTCGGGCCTGTTACACAGGAACAGAAGGAGGCCATTCAGCCCCTCGCGTCTGTTACACAGGAACAGGAGAAGGCTATTCAGCCCCTCCAGTTTGTTTCCACATTCAATTAGATCATGGCTGATCTGTATCTCAACTCCATTTACCCGCATGAGCTCCTTATCCCGTGATACTTTTACACACCAAAAATCTATCAATCACAATCTGCAAGGTTTCAATTGCCCACCAGAATCTACAGCTTTTTGGAGGAAAGTTGAAGATTTCCACCAACTAACTGTGTAAAAGTGTACAAACCCCACACCGAGCCGGGCTGGTCTACGCATGTCCGGGATCGGGCGGCTGTGCGCATGCTCGGAGATCGGGCGGCTGTGCGCATGCTCGGAGATCGGGCGGCAGTGCGCATGCTCGGGGATCGGGCGGCTGTGCGCATGCTCGGGGATCGGGCGGCAGTGCGCATGCTCGGGGAGCGGGCGGCAGTGCGCATGCTCGGGTAAAGAGGCGGCTGTGCGCATGCTCGGGTAAAGAGGCGGCTGTGCGCATGCTCGGGGAGCTATGGCAGCGGCGGGCCTAGAGCGTGTGTCCGATGTGCAGATTGATGCGGGCGGCGTGTTCAAGTATGTGCTGATCCGGGTGGGCCAGGACTCCGCCAGCGGCAAGGAAAAGGACATCGTCCGCGGCTGGGCCTCGGCCGAGTATCACGGTAATACCGGGCCCGTGGACTGTTGCTGTGTCAGGGCCCAGTGTAGAGGGAGCTTTACTCTGTATCTAACCCGTGCTGTACCTGCCCTGGGAGTGTTTGATGGGACAGTGTAGAGGGAGCTTTACTCTGTATCTAACCCGTGCTGTATCTGCCCTGGGAGTGTTTGATGGGACAGTGTAGAGGGAGCTTTACTCTGTATCTAACCCGTGCTGTACCTGCCCTGGGAGTGTTTGATGGGACAGTGTAGAGGGAGCTTTACTCTGTATCTAACCCGTGCTGTACCTGTCCTGGGAGTGTTTGATGGGACAGTGTAGATGGAGCTTTACTCTGTATCTAACCCGTGCTGTACCTGTCCTGGGAGTGTTTGATGGGACAGTGTAGATGGAGCTTTACTCTGTATCTAACTCGTGCTGTACCTGCCCTGGGAGTGTTTGATGGGACAGTGTAGAGGGAGCTTTACTCTGTATCTAACCCGTGCTGTACCTGCCCTGGGAGTGTTTGATGGGACAGTGTAGAGGGAGCTTTACTCTGTATCTAACCCCGTGCTGTACCTGCCCTGGGAGTGTTTGCTGGGACAGTGTAGAGGGAGCTTTACTCTGTATCTAACCCGTGCTGTACCTGCCCTGGGAGTGTTTGATGGGACAGTGTAGAGGGAGCTTTACTCTGTATCTAACCCCGTGCTGTACCTGCCCTGGGAGTGTTTGATGGGACAGTGTAGAGGGAGCTTTACTCTGTATCTAACCCGTGCTGTACCTGCCCTGGGAGTGTTTGATGGGACAGTGTAGATGGAGCTTTACTCTGTATCTAACTCGTGCTGTACCTGCCCTGGGAGTGTTTGATGGGACAGTGTAGAGGGAGCTTTACTCTGTATCTAACCCGTGCTGTACCTGCCCTGGGAGTGTTTGATGGGACAGTGTAGAGGGAGCTTTACTCTGTATCTAACCCGTGCTGTACCTGCCCTGGGAGTGTTTGATGGGACAGTGTAGAGGGAGCTTTACTCTGTATCTAACCCGTGCTGTACCTGCCCTGGGAGTGTTTGATGGGACAGTGTAGAGGGAGCTTTACTCTGTATCTAACCCCGTGCTGTACCTGCCCTGGGAGTGTTTGATGGGACAGTGTAGAGGGAGCTTTACTCTGTATCTAACCCGTGCTGTACCTGCCCTGGGAGTGTTTGACGGGACAGTGCAGAGGGAGCTTTACTCTGTATCTAACCCGTGCTGTACCTGCCCTGGGAGTGTTTGATGGGACAGTGTAGAGGGAGCTTTACTCTGTATCTAACCCGTGCTGTACCTGCCCTGGGAGTGATTGATGGGACAGTGTAGAGGGAGCTTTACTCTGTATCTAATCCATGCTGTACCTGCCCTGGGAGTGTTTGATGGGACAGTGTAGAGGGAGCTTTACTCTGTATCTAACCCGTGCTGTACCTGCCCTGGGAGTGATTGATGGGACAGTGTAGAGGGAGCTTTACTCTGTATCTAATCCATGCTGTACCTGCCCTGGGAGTGTTTGATGGGACAGTGTAGAGGGAGCTTTACTCTGTATCTAACCCGTGCTGTACCTGCCCGGGGAGTGTTTGATGGGACAGTGTAGAGGGAGCTTTACTCTGTATCTAATCCATGCTGTACCTGCCCCGGGAGTGTTTGATGGGACAGTGTAGAGGGAGCTTTACTCTGTATCTAATCCATGCTGTACCTGCCCCGGGAGTGTTTGATGGGACAGTGTAGAGGGAGTTTTACTCTGTATCTAACCCCGTGCTGTACCTGCCCTGGGAGTGTTTGATGGGACAGTGTAGAGGGAGCTTTACTCTGTATCTAACCCGTGCTGTACCTGCCCCGGGAGTGTTTGATGGGACAGTGTAGAGGGAGCTTTACTCTGTATCTAATCCATGCTGTACCTGCCCTGGGAGTGTTTGATGGGACAGTGTAGAGGGAGCTTTACTCTGTATCTAATCCATGCTGTACCTGCCCCGGGAGTGTTTGATGGGACAGTGTAAAGGAAGCTTTACTCTGTATCTAACCCGTGCTGTACCTGCCCTGGGAGTGTTTGATGGGGACAGTGTAGAGGGAGCTTTACTCTGTATCTAACCCCGTGCTATACCTGCCCTGGGAGTGTTTGATGGGACAGTGTAGAGGGAGCTTTACTCTGTATCTAACCCGTGCTGTACCTGCCCTGGGAGTGTTTGATGGGACAGTGTAGAGGAAGCTTTACTCTGTATCGAACCCGTGCTGTACCTGCCCTGGGAGTGTTTGATGGGACAGTGTAGAGGGAGCTTTACTCTGTATCTAACCCGTGCTGTACCTGCCCTGGGAGTGTTTGATGGGACAGTGTAGAGGGAGCTTTACTCTGTATCTAACCCATGCTGTACCTGCCCTGGGAGTGTTTGATGGGACAGTGTAGAGGGAGCTTTACTCTGTATCTAACCCCGTGCTATACCTGCCCTGGGAGTGTTTGATGGGACAGTGTAGAGGGAGCTTTACTCTGTATCTAACCCGTGCTGTACCTGCCCTGGGAGTGTTTGATGGGACAGTGTAGAGGAAGCTTTACTCTGTATCTAACCCATGCTGTACCTGCCCTGGGAGTGTTTGATGGGACAGTGTAGAGGGAGCTTTACTCTGTATCTAACCCGTGCTGTACCTGCCCTGGGAGTGTTTGATGGGACAGTGTAGAGGGAGCTTTACTCTGTATCTAACCCTGTGCTGTACCTGCCCTGGGAGTGTTTGATGGGACAGTGTAGAGGGAGCTTTACTCTGTATCTAACCCGTGCTGTGTCTGCCCTGGGAGTGTTTGATGGGAGAGTGTAGAGGGAGCTTTACTCTGTATCAACCCGTGCTGTACCTGCCCTGGGAGTGTTTGATGGGACAGTGTAGAGGGAGCTTTACTCTGTATCAACCCGTGCTGTACCTGCCCTGGGAGTGTTTGATGGGACAGTGTAGAGGGAGCTTTACTCTGTATCTATCCCGTGCTGTACCTGCCCTGGGAGTGTTTGATGGGACAGTGTAGAGGGAGCTTTACTCTGTATCTAACCCATGCTGTACCTGCCCTGGGAGTGTTTGATGGGACAGTGTAGACTCCGGACTCCATGAAGTCTCATGGCTTCAGGTCAAGCATGGGCAAGGAAACCTCCTGCTGATGATCACCTACTGCCCTCCCTCAGCTGGTGAATCAGTAACTCCTCCATGTTGAACACCACTTGAAAGAAACACTGAGAGTAGCAAGGATGCAGAATGTACTCTGGGTGGGGACTTCAATGACCATCACCAAGAGTGGCTCGGTAGCACCACTACTGACGGAGCTAGCCGAGTCCCAAAGGACATAGCTGCCAGTCTGGGCCTGCGGCAGGTGGTGAGAGAACCAACATGAGGGGAAAACCTACTTGATCTCCTCCTCACCAATCTACCTGTCGCAGGTGTATCTGTCCATGACAGCATTGGTAGCAGTGACCACCGCACAGACCTTGTGTAGACGAAGTCCCGTCTTCACACGGAGGACACCCTCCATCGTGCTGTGTGGCACTACCACTGTGCTAAATGGCATAGATTCAGAACAGATCTAGCAGCTCAAAACTGGGCATCCATGAGGCGCTGTGGGCCATCAGCAGCAGCAGAATTGTATTCCACCACAATCTGTAACCTCATAGCCTGGCATATCCCTCACTCTACCATTACCATCAAGCCAGGGGACCAACCCTGGTTCAACAATGAGTGTAGAAGAACATGCCAGGAGCAGCACCAGGCGTACCTAAAAATGTGGTGCCAACCTGGGGAAGCTGCAACACAGGACTACATGCATGGTAAACAGCGGAGGCAGCATGTTATAGACAGGGCTAAGCAATCCCACAATCAACAGATCAGATCAAAGCTCTGCAGTCCTGCCCCATCCAGTCTGAATGGTGGTGGACCATTAAACAACTAACGGGAGGAGGAGGCTCCAAGAATATCCCCATCCTCAATGATGGTGGAGCCCAGCATGAGTGCAAAAGACAAGGCTGAAGCGTTTGCAACCATCTTCAGCCAGAAGTGCCGAGTGGATGATCAATATCGGCCTCCTCCTGAGGTCCCCACCATCACAGAAGCCAGTCTTCAGCCAATTCGATTCACTCCACGTGATAGCAAGAAACGGCTGAGCGCACTGGATACAGCAAAGGCCATGGGCCCCGACAACATCCCGGCTATGGTGCTGAAGACTTGTGCTCCAGAACTAGCCGCGCCTCTAGCCAAGCTGTTCCAGTACAGCTACAACACTGGCATCTATCCGACAATGTGGAAAACTGCCCAGGTATGTCCTGTCCACAAAAAGCAGGACAAATCCAACCTGGCCAATTACCGCTCCATCAGTCTACTCTCAATCATCAGCATGGTGATGGAAGGTGTCATCGACAGTGCTATCAAGCGGCATTTACTCACCAATAACCTGCTCACTGATTCCCAGTTTGGGTTCCGCCAAGACCACTCGGCTCCCGACCTCATTTCAGCCTTGGTCCAAACATTGACAAAAGAACTGAATTCCAGAGGTGAGGTGAGAGTGACTGCCCTTGACATCAAGGCAGCATTTGACCGAGTGTGGCATCAAGGAGCCCTAGTAAAACTGAAGTCAATGGGAATCGGGGGGAAAACTCTCCACTGGCTGGAGTCATACCTAGCACAAAGGAAGATGGTGGTGGTGATTGAAGGTCAATCATCACAGCCCCAGGACATCGCCGCAGGAGTTCCTCAGGGCAGTGTCCTAGGCCCAACCATCTTCAGCTGCTTCATCAATGACCTTCCCTCCAACATAAGGTCAGAAATGGGGATGTTCGCTGATGACTGCACAGTGTTCAGTGCCATTCACAACTCCTCAGATAATGAAGCAGTCCATGCCCGCATGCAACACGACCTGGACGACGTTGAGGTTTGGGCTGATAAGTGTCAGGTAACATTCACACCACAGAAGTGCCAGGCAATGACTATCTCCAACAAGCGAGAGTCTAACCACCTCCCCTTGACATTCAACGGCATTACCATCGCTGAATCCCCCACCATCAACATCCTGGGGGTCACCATTGACCAGAAACTTAACTGGACCAGCCACATAAACACTGTGGCAACAAGAGCAGGTCAGAGGCTGGGTATTCTGTGGTGAGTGTCTCACCTCCTGACTTCCCACAGCCTTTCCACCATCTACAAGGCACAAGTCAGGAGTGTGATGGAATACTCTCCACTTGCCTGGATGAGTGCAGCTCCAACAACACTCAAGAAGCTCGACACCATCCAGGACAAAGCAGCCGCTTGATTGGCACCCCATCCACCACCTTAAACATTCCCTCCCTCCACCACCGGCGCACCGTGGCTGCAGTGTGTACCATCTACAAGATGCACTGCAGCAACTCGCCAAGGCTTCTTCGGCAGCACCTCCCAAACCCACGACCTCTTCCACCTAGAAGGACAAGGGCAGCAGGCGCATGGGAACACCACCACCTCCAAGTTCCCCTCCAAGTCACACACCATCCTGACTTAGAAGTATATGGCCGATCCTTCATCGTCGCTGGGTCAAAATCCTGGAACTCCCTCCCCAACAGCACTGTGGGAGTATCTTCACCACACGGACTGCAGCGGTTCAAGAAGGCGGCTCACCACCACCTTCTCGAGGGCAATTAGGGATGGGTAGTAAATGCTGACGTGGCCAGCGACGCCCTGATCCCATAAAGCGAATTTTAAAAAAAAGAGGGAGCTTTACTCTGTATCTAACCCGTGCTGTACCTGCCCTGGAAGTGTTTGGGACAGTGTAGAGGGAGCTTTACTCTGTATCTAACCCGTGCTGTACCTGCCCTGGGAGTGTTTGATGGGACAGTGTAGAGGGAGCTTTACTCTGTATCTAACCCGTGCTGTACCTGCCCTGGGAGTGTTTGATGGGACAGTGTAGAGGGAGCTTTACTCTGTATCTAACCCGTGCTGTACCTGCCCTGGGAGTGTTTGATGGG
Organism: Somniosus microcephalus; assembly: GCF_052327205.1. Classification (NCBI taxonomy): domain Eukaryota; kingdom Metazoa; phylum Chordata; class Chondrichthyes; order Squaliformes; family Somniosidae; genus Somniosus; species Somniosus microcephalus. The sequence goes on from NC_141009.1 coordinate 71,050,685, forward strand.
ACAGTGTAGAGGGAGCTTTACTCTGTATCTAACCCGTGCTGTACCTGCCCTGGGAGTGTTTGATGGGACAGTGTAGAGGGAGCTTTACTCTGTATCTAACCCGTGCTGGGAATGCTTGCAGTGATTTAGGTTGATATGGTGTCCCCAGTCCTGAGATGTTCTTGTGCTTTACTGTAACCACAGCTGATATCTACGACCAGGTGTCTGCTGAGATTGAGAAGCAGGGTCTGTACTGTGAGTGCCAGGGTGGCGGTCGGATCAAACACGATAGCGGAGCGAAGAAAATCCACGTGTATGGATACTCCATGGTAAGGGCAGTCGGGAAACCCTCGGGAAATGCATGTTCTGTTACAAAACAGTCTCGGGAAAAGTGCACAGGAAGAGCTGCAGTGTCCATGTCCCCTCTGCTCGGTGACGACGGGCAGTGTCCAGTCTGGAACCTAGTCACGATATCATCAAACTGCCACGTTTCATCCTCGGCTGGTGCTTAGTCAGCTGACCTGATCTAGGTTGACCCTTGGGTTAGAGAGTGGACGACCAGCCAGGCTTCCCACTCTTGGTGGCCTTCGAGCCGCCCCCCCGGCCCCCCCCTGCTGGGAGGGGGAGGGATTGTGGGGGTGGTGCACCCCCTGCTTTGAGTTTGTGCGCGTGCGCTCAACGGGCGAGGGCAGGTTTGGCCTATGCTAACTCGGCACAGTCCTGCGGAGTCTCTGCAGAGCAGTGTGGGAAGGCCTGGTGGCTGAGGCCAGCAGCGGTTAATGCACTGAGCTTCTGTACGCTGCTCGCTCTCCGTAAGCTGGAGTCACTTCCAACAACCCTCTTGGGGCAGAAACTCTCCCTCACAGGAGCTGCTGATTGATGGGAGGTCACTCTGCCAGTGGCCCTATTCCCGTTGTGTCGCACTCTTCCCCATTTATACTGCAGGGTAAATTTGGCAACACTGGGGCATCTGTGCAGCCGGCGTGGTGAGCATTGCACCCCTGTCCCGTACGGCTGGGAGTTCAGGCCACCTGCTGCCCGGGCCGAGCAGCACTGGTGGGAGTCCCCAATTACACTGCTTTATATTACAGCGCCCACCTGGGAATGAGGGGGGGGGTGTGCTCAATAATTTGCCTTCAATTCCATGAGCTTCAACTTTAGCTAACAGTCTCTTACTTGGGACTTTATCAAACGCCTTCTGGAAGTCCAAATAAATAACAGCCATAGACATTCCCCTGTCCACGACTTTAGTCACCTCTTCAAAATGTTCAATCTGGTTTGTCAGGCATGACCTGCCTTTCACAAATCCATGCTGGCTCTCTCTGACCAGCTGAAAATCTGCAAGGTGTTCAGTCACCCTATCTTTAATTATAAACTCTAGCAATTTCCCGACAACAGATGTTCGGCTAACTGGTCTATAATTCCCGGGTTTCCCTCTCTCGCCATTCTTAAATAGCGGAGTGACTTGCACAACTTTCCAATCTAAAGGGACGGTTCCTGAATCGAGAGAACTTTGGAAGATTATAGTGTGATGCCTGCTTCTGTACGATGTGTGTGTGTCTATGTGTTTGAGTGTCAATGTGGGTGTCTGTATGTCTGTGTGATGTATGTCTGGGTGTATCTGAATGTGGGTGATGTGTGGGTGTTTGTGTGTATTTGTGTGTCTGAGTGTTTGTGATACGTGCCATTTGTACGGGTGTGCGTCCATTTGAGTGGGTATATCTGTGTGTCTGTCTCTGTGTAATGGGTGAATGGAAAGTGTCAGTTCAAAGAGTCCCGGGGGGAGGGGTCAGTTCAGTCCTGGGGGCGGGGGGAGTCAGTTCAGTCCCGGGGGCGGGGGAGTCAGTTCAGTCCCGGGGGCGGGGGAGTCAGTTCAGTCCCGGGGGCGGGGGAGTCAGTTCAGTCCCGGGGGCGGGGGAGTCAGTTCAGTCCCGGGGGCGGGGGAGTCAGTTCAGTCCCGGGGGCGGGGGAGTCAGTTCAGTCCCGGGGGCGGGGGAGTCAGTTCAGTCCCGGGGGCGGGGGAGTCAGTTCAGTCCCGGGGGCGGGGGAGTCAGTTCAGTCCCGGGGGCGGGGGAGTCAGTTCAGTCCCGGGGGCGGGGGAGTCAGTTCAGTCCCGGGGGCGGGGGAGTCAGTTCAGTCCCGGGGGCGGGGGAGTCAGTTCAGTCCCGGGGGCGGGGGAGTCAGTTCAGTCCCGGGGGCGGGGGAGTCAGTTCAGTCCCGGGGGCGGGGGAGTCAGTTCAGTCCCGGGGGCGGGGGAGTCAGTTCAGTCCCGGGGGCGGGGGAGTCAGTTCAGTCCCGGGGGCGGGGGAGTCAGTTCAGTCCCGGGGGCGGGGGAGTCAGTTCAGTCCCGGGGGCGGGGGAGTCAGTTCAGTCCCGGGGGCGGGGGAGTCAGTTCAGTCCCGGGGGCGGGGGAGTCAGTTCAGTCCCGGGGGCGGGGGAGTCAGTTCAGTCCCGGGGGGGGGGGGTTTCAGTTCAGTCCCGGGGGGCGGGGGGGGAGAGAGAGAGTCAGTTCAGTCCCGGGGGGGGGGAGAGAGCGTCAGTTCAGACTGCTTTATAATTTATTATTTAATCATGTCTTTGTGACTTAATTCTCCATGTCCATACGTGTGTGCGTTTCGGCTGCCGCTCCGGACCGGAGTTCCATCTCTTCTCTCTTGCCCTTTTTCCCCTTTCCTCATTACCTCCCAAGTCTTCACACCTCCTTTTCTTTCTCCGCCCTCACTAACCCCTTTTCTCCACTGCTCGTCATCCTTCCTACTCACCTGCCACCGCTCAAGACTTGATTCCCTCAAACAATTCCACAGCTTCCCTCGGTGCCTCTCTCAGCATCCACTGAAAGGCCCACGAGGCACTCGTCGCTGCCTCCCAGCTAGCAGCAACCCCAATTGCCCTATCTTACTCTCTCCCCGTCATCCCTGCCCTCAGCGCCTGCTGCAATCTAATCTCGCCAACCTCCTCCCTGCTCTGCCCCTCTGGACTCTGCCAGTAAATTCGATATCACAGAATCACAGAAACCCCACAGTGCAGATAGAGGCCATTTCGGCCCATCGAGCCTGCACCAACACATATCCCACCTGATCCCCGTAACCCCTACATATCCCACCCTATCCCCGTAACCCCACGTATTTAATCCCCCTAACACTAAGGGTCAATTTTTTTTATCATAGCCAATCAACCTAACCTGCACATCTTTGGACTGTGGGAAGAAACCGGAGCACCCGGAGAAAACCCACGCAAACACGGGGAGAATGTGCAAACTCCACACAGACAGTCGCCCGAGGCCGGATTCGAACCCGGGTCCCTGGCGCTGTGAGGCAACAGTGCTAACCACTATGCCACCGTGCTGCCCCTCTCCGCATTTCCCTTCAAAATGTACCTTCACCTGTAAGTAAGGGCCTTGCCTTCCATGAGCTTATTGTGGACGATCACATTGACATGGCCTTGACGGAGCCGTAGTTGAGGGTTCCCCGCCTGGTTATACTTTCCACCATATTCCACGCCCAAACCGCCGTGGTGGTGGTGTAGCCCTTATCTCTAAATCACAGCTTGGTCTGTCTCCCTACTCCTCCGGCAACAACTCCTCCTTTGAGCGTCTCACCTTGTTCCACGCCTGTGGTAAACCACTGTTTGTATTCCACTGTGTACATGCCTGGACACGCCTCGGCTGACTCCTCCCACAAGTCCTAGTATAAAGGTGACTGCTCCCCAGCCCTTTGTATTTCTGGACCGGTCGACCACTCGAGGCAGACCTTCATTCTTTTGTTAATAAAAGCCTTTAGTTACTCTCTTAACTCTCAGTCTTTTATGAGTAATTGATAGCGCATCAATTTTATTAACAAAATTTTATAATGGAGAAGATCCTCACACCAGCATGCCTGGACTTAGATCATCGGGAGGCGGACTCATCCACCAAGTTTACTCACTGGCTTAAGTGTTTCGAAAAATTCCTGACCGCCTCCGCAGCAATCAAATCGGACGAGGACAAACTGGATGTCCTGACCTCCAAAGTGAACCACCGAGTGTACTCGGTCATCCAAGACGTGACCTCGTACGCGGACGCTATCAAGCTCCTCAAGGACCAGTACACGCGCCCAGTGAACGAAGTGTACGCCAGGCACCTTCTGGGGAGTCGTAAACAACAACCTGGGGAATCGACCGTGGAATACCTTCAGGCACTGTCTGTGCTTGGCCGGGCCTGTGGTTGTAAGGATGTAAAGGCCGCCGTGTACACAGAGGAACTTATCCGGGACGCTTTTGTAGAGGGCCACAGATCCAATTACACCCGACAGCGACTGTTGGAGCAGAGTGACCTCGACCTCAAGAAGGCCTCTGAACTCGCACTAGCATTAGATGCAGCCTACCGGGGCATGGATGCCTACTCCTCTGCACCGTGGACGCCGCGGGGAATGACAGCCTGGGACACGGTAGGACCGCCTCATAGCGCCGTGCCACCCCAGCCCCACCCCAGCCACACCCCAGCAACGGCCCAACTACCGCAGCAGTGTCCCAAGGCCAGACAGCAGTGCCCCAAGGCCAGAAATGCTACTTCTGTGGCCAGGCAAAACACCCCAGAGCGCGCTGCCCGGCGAAAAACGCGATCTGCTCAGGCTGCGGGAAGAAGGGACACTACGCTAACGTCTGCAGGGCCAAAGCCACCCCGAACCCCAGCAGCGCCGCGTGTGGGCCATGCGGGCCGCCATCTTGGGCCTCCCCGGCCATGTGCGAACCACCGGTACAGCAGCCATTTTGGACGCCTCCAGCCACATGGGGATCATGGACGCCGCCATCTTGGATGACAGCCGGAACGCAGCAGGCCCCCAACACCGCCTCATCTGATACCCGCAGCGACACACCGACCCCTACGCTGGCATCCGTTACACTGGACCAAGCGAGACCGCACCAACTGGCCAGTTCCACAATGGACATTAAGGTAAATGGTCACGATACAATCTGCCTTTTTGACTCTGGGAGCACGGAGAGCTTCATCCACCCCGACGCGGTGCGGCGTTGCTCTCTCCCAGTCCTGCCTGCGCACCAGCGGATTTCTATGGCCTCCGAGTCCCAGTCGGCGGACATCGGCGGCTACTGCGTGGTGACACTCGTAGTAGACGGGACTGTGTACGATCATTTTAAACTTCTGGTCCTGCCCGACCTCTGCGCTGCCGTCCTGCTGGGGTTAGATTTTCAGTGCCACCTTAAAAGTGTTACGATGGCGTACGGTGGACCCCTACCCCCACTCACAGTCCGCAGCCAGCAGCTTCCAAATTGCCCGCCGCGCACCAGGTGCAACCTCTCCACACTCAGAGTCACCCCCCCCCCCCCCCCCACTGTTTGCTAACCTCACCCCCGACTGTAAGCCCATCGCCACAAAGAGCAGGCGGTACAGTGCCGGGGACAGGGTTTTCATTAAAACCGAAGTGGAGCGGCTCCTGAAGGAAGGGATTATTGAGGGCAGCACCAGCCCCTGGTGAGCCCAGGTTGTGGTCGTTAAGACTGGCGAGAAGCAGCGCCTGGTCATCGACTACAGCCAGACAATAAATCGCTACACCCTGCTGGACGCCTACCCACTCCCCCGCATAGCTGATATGGTCAACCAGATCGCACAGTACCGCGTCTTCTCGACCATTGACCTGAAATCAGCGTACCACCAGCTCCCTATCCGCCCTGAGGACCGCCAGTATACTGCCTTTGAGGCAAACAGCCGCCTCTATCACTTCCTTAGGGTTCCCTTTGGCGTCACCAACGGGGTCTCCGTCTTCCAAAGGGAGATGGACCGGATGGTAGATCAAAATGCGCTGCAGGCCACTTTCCCATATCTGGACAATGTGACCATCTGCGGCCGTGACTTGCAGGACCATGACGCAAACCTCGAAAAATTCCTCCGCACCGCCCAACTCCTGAACCTGACATATAACAAGGAGAAGTGCATATTCCGCACAAACCGCCTCGCCATCCTTGGCTGTGTTGTGGAACAAGGAGTCATCGGCCCCGACCCCGACCGGATGCGTCCCCTTATGGAACTCCCACTGCCCCACTGCCTCAAGGCCCTGAAGAGGTGCCTAGGGTTTTTCTCCTATTACACCCAGTGGGTCCCCTACTATGCGGACAAGGCCCGTCCGCTGATCAAGCCCACCTCTTTTCCCTTGACGGCAGAGGCCCGCTTAGCCTTCCACCGTATCAAGGAGGACATTGCCAAAGCCACCATGCACGCAGTGGACGAATCCATCCCCTTCCAGGTGGAAAGCGACGCGTCCGACTTTGCCCTGGCCGCTACCCTCAATCAGGCGGGGAGACCCGTGGCCTTTTCACGAACCCTCCAAGGCCCGGAGACCAGACACTCCGCTGTTGAGAAGGAGGCCCAGGCGATTGTGGAGGCTGTGCGTCATTGGAGGCACTACCTGGCCGGAAAACGATTTACCCTGCTCACTGACCAGCGTTCAGTTGCTTTCATGTTTAACAACAAGCAGAGGGGCAAAATCAAAAATGACAAGATCTTGAGGTGGAGAATCGAACTTTCCACCTACAATTACGAGATCTTGTACTGGCCCGGGAAGCTCAATGAACCCCCGGATGCGCTATCGCGTGGCACCTGCGCCAGCGCGCAGATCGATAGACTGCGGGCCCTCCACAATGACCTCTGCCACCCGGGGGTCACCAGGTTCTTCCACTTCATCAAGGCCCGCAACCTGCCTTACTCTATTGAGGAGGTCAGGACCATGACCAGGAACTGCCAAGTCTGCGCTGAGTGCAAACCGCACTTTTATATACCAGACAGGGCCCACCTGATAAAAGCCACTCGCCCCTTCGAGCGCCTGAGCGTTGACTTTAAAGGGCCTCTCCCCTCCTCCGACCGCAATGTGTACTTCCTCAATATTATTGATGAGTACTCCCGTTTCCCGTTCGCCATCCCTTGCCCGGACATGACCAGTGCCACGGTCATTAAATGTCTGAACGACCTCTTCACCCTGTTCGGTTTCCCCAGCTATATCCATAGCGACCGGGGCTCATCGTTTATGAGCGACGAACTCCGTCAGTACCTGCTAACTAGGGGTATTGCCACAAGCAGGACCACCAGTTACAACCCCCGGGGGAACGGACAGGTGGAAAGAGAAAATGCGACAGTTTGGAAGGCCGCCCTGCTAGCCTTAAAGTCTAGGGGCCTTCCAACCTCCCGCTGGCAGGATATGCTCCCCGATGCGCTCCACTCTATTCGGTCACTGCTCTGCACTGCCACTAACGCCACCCCTCATGAGAAAATGTTTGTCTTCCCAAGGAAGTCCGCATCGGGGACATCGCTACCGCCATGGCTGACGTCCCCAGGGCCGGTCCTACTGAGAAGACACGTGAGGACCCATAAAACGGACCCCCTGGTCGAGAGGGTCGACCTCCTCCACGCCAACCCCCAGTATGCTTACATTGCATACCCGGACGGGCGGGAGGACACAGTCTCCATAAGAGACCTTGCACCCTCGGGGGCCGCAGTAACCCACTACTCGCTACCACCCCCACCCCCCCCCCAAACGACCCGATATCCAGCCCCAGCAGACGGCAGGCCTGGGCCCCGCGACCTGCTCGACATCTACGAGGACGACACGCCTGTGCCACAGCCTACGCAGGACTCGACGCCGGAAGCTCCACTACCCCTGCCGTCACCACGCCGATCACAGCGGCAGACAAGACCTCCGGAGAGACTCCAATACACTAACTTTTAATACACTTCACCCCGCCGGACTCAATTTTAAACAAGGGGGGAATGTGGTAAACCACTGTTTGTATTCCACTGTGTACATGCCTGGACATGCCTCGGCTGACTCCTCCCACAAGTCCTAGTATAAAGGTGACTGCTCCCCAGCCCTTTGTATTCTGGACCGGTCGACCACTCGAGGCAGACCTTCATTCTTTTGTTAATAAAAGCCTTTAGTTACTCTCTTAACTCTCAGTCTTTTATGAGTAATTGATAGCGCATCAACGCCTCCCGCCTCTCTCTTAAAATCCTTGTTCTGTACCACCCACCCAAATACCCCACCCATTGTCTCAGTGAGATATCTTCTCTGCTTCCCTCCCTCTCCCTCTGCACCGAGCAACTTCTCATCCTCGGTGATTTCAACCTCCATCTCAACTCGTCTCGCTCCCTCTCCTCTGAGTTCATTGGCCTCCTTTCCTCCCTTAATCTCTCCCTTCATGTCAACTCACCCCGCCCATAAACACGGCCACCCCCTCGATCTTATCTTATCTCATGTGACCTCGCTCTCTCCTCCGTAACCATCAGCGAGAAGGCAATCTCCGACCATTTCCTTACATCACTCTCTACCCATACTCCCCTTCCCTCTCCTAAACCCACTTCTTTTCGTATCCGCCCCAGGAAAAAAAACTCTCCCTCAATGCCTTACCACTGCACTTTCTAATTCCCAACTACCTCGCCTCTGGCCCGCTGTTCTCCAGGCCATCTCTGCAGCTACTGACACACCCGCTCGACCACCTTTGATGGCCTTGTCCCCACTAAAACCATTACACCCTCTCGCCCTAGTCATTCCTCCGGTATACCTCTCATCTCCGCTCCCTTAAGTCCAAGGGACGCAGACGTGTACATCTTTGGCGGACAACTGGGCTAATCGTCCCTCACCAGATTTGGCTCGGTCACATAAAGCGCTCCCGGGTCCTGCTCTTCATCACTAATACCGCCCACTATTCCAAGATCATCCAGGACGGCAAAACTAACAGCAGGCTTCTCCCCACCACTAACCGCCCTCTCAAACCCTCCTCCCCAGCCTCCTTCAACAATAAATGCGAGGAGCTCAGGGACTTCTTTGTTACAAAGATCGACAACATCCGTTCAACTGCCTTCCCCTCGCCCACTGGACCTTACTTCCTCTCCGTTATCCCCTTGCCCTAACCCTGAATTTGCAAATTTCTCTAGTTTCTCTCCTGTCTCCCCCTCTTGCCCTTTCGTAGCTCATCTTGTCAATGAGACCGACCTCCTGCTCTCTTGATCCTATTCCTACTAAATGCCTGACCACCCAACTTCCCTTCCTGGCCCCCATGTTAGCGGATATTGTGAACGGTTCTCTCTCCTCCGGTACTGTCCCCCTCCCCTTCAAATCTGCCATCATCACCCCTCTCAAAAACCCAACCCTTGACCCCTCCGCCCTCGCAAACTATCGCCCCATCTCCAAGCTCCCTTTCCTCTCTAAAGCTCTTCAACATGTTGTCGCTTCCCAAATCCGTGCCCATCTTTCCCACAACTCCTTGTTTGAATCCCTCCAATCAGCCTTCCCCCCGCCACAGTACTGAAGTTGCTCTTGCCAAGGTCACAAGTGACATGCTAATTGACTGTGACAAAGGTCGTCTGTCCCTCCTCGTCCTTCTCGACCTGCCTGCAGCCTTTGGCACGGTTGACCACAACATTCTGCTCCAGTGCCTCCGCCGTCGTCCAGCTGGGTGGGACTGCCCTCGCCTGGTTTCATTCCCACCGTTCCAACCGTAACCATGGTTTCTCTTCCCGATCCCACAGTCACCTCTGGTGTCCCCCAAGGATCGATCCTTGGCCCCTCCTGTTTCTCATCTACATGCTGCCCCTCGGTGACATCATCCGATGACACAGCCTCAGTTTCCACGTGTACACTGATGATAACCAGCTCCACCTCTCTCGACCCCTCCACTGCTTGTCCGACATCCAGCACTGATTTCCTCCAATTAAACATCGGGAAGACCGAAGCCATTGTCTTCATAAGAACATAAGAAATAGGAGCAGGAGTAGGCCAATCGGCCCCTCGAGCCTGCTCCGCCATTCAATAAGATCATGGCTGATCTGATCCTAACCGCCAATCCACTATCACAGAACCATCTCCTGAATCTAACAGAATTAGACACACAAAATAGGAGCAGGATCAGGCTACACGGCCCCTGGGCCCGCTCCGCTACCCACAGGGCCATGACCGATCCGAACCTAGACTCATGTCGAAATTCCTGCCTGCTCCCCGTAACCCTTAATTCCCTTTACTTCTAGGAAACTGTCTATTTCTGTTTTAAATTTATGTAATGATGTAGCTTCTACAGCTTTTTGGGGCAGCATATTCCATGGACCTACCACCCTCTGAGTGAAGTAGTTCCTCCTCATCTCAGTTTTGAAAGAGCAGCCCCTTATTCTAAGACTATGCCCCCTCGTTCTAGTTTCACCACAAACTCCATTCCCTGTCCACTGATTCGATCTCTCTCGCCGGCACCGTCTAATGCTGACCCAGTCTGTTCCCAACCTCGGTCTCATATTTGATCGTGAATTGAGCTTCCTGCCTCTCATCCATTCTGTCACTGAGACCGCCTATTTCCACCTTGGTAATATCACCCGTCTCCGCCCTCGCCTCAGCTCATCCGCTGCTGAAACCCTCATCAATGCCTTTGTTACCTCTAGACTTGACTATTCCAACACACTCCTGGCCGGCCTCCCTGGTTCTACTCCATAAACTTGAGGTGATCCAAAACTCGGCTGCCCGTGTCCTAACTCGCACCAAGTCCCGTTCGCCCATCACCCCCGTGCTCGCTGCCCGTGTCCTAACTCGCACCAAGTCCCGTTCGCCCATCACCCCCATGCTCGCTGCCCGTGTCCTAACTCGCACCAAGTCCCGTTCACCCATCACCCCTGTGCTCGCTGACCGTGTCCTAACTCGCACCAAGTCCCGTTCGCCCATCACCCCTGTGCTCGCTGCCCGTGTCCTAACTCGCACCAAGTCCCGTTCACCCATCACCCCCGTGCTCGCTGCCCGTGTCCTAACTCGCACCAAGTCCCGTTCGCCCATCACCCCCATGCTCGCTGCCCGTGTCCTAACTCGCACCAAGTCCCGTTCGCCCATCACCCCTGTGCTCGCTGACCTACATTGGCTCCCGGTTAAGCAACGCCTCGATTTCAAAATTCTCATCCTTGTTTTCAAATCCCTCCATGGCCTCGCCCCTCCCTATCTGTAATCTCCTCCGGCCCTATAATCCTCCCAGGACCTCTGCGCTCCACCTGTTCTGGACTTCTGAACATCCCCGATTTTAAATGCTCCACCACTGGCGGTCTTGCCTTCAGCTGCCGAGGTCCTCGGCTCTGGAATTCCCTCCCTAAATCTCTCCGCCTCTCCTTCCCATTCCTCCTTTAAGACTCTTCTTAAAACCTACCTCTTCAACCAAGCTTTTGGTCATCTGCCCAAACATCTCCTTATGTGATTTTGTTTGATAACATTCCTGTGAAGTGCTTGGGACGTTTTATTACGTTAAATGCGCTATATAAATATAAGTTGTTGTGATGTGCATGTCTGTCTCTGTGTGAACGTGTGTGTGTGAGATGTGCGTGTTGGGTGTGTGTGTGAGATGTGCGTGTTGGGTGTGTGTGTGTGATGTGCGTGTTGGGTGTGTGTGATGTGCGTGTTGGGTGTGTGTGATGTGCGTGTTGGGTGTGTGTGATGTGCGTGTTGGGTGTGTGTGTGATGTGCGTGTTGGGTGTGTGCGTGTTGGGTGTGTGTGTGTGTGATGTGCGTGTTGGGTGTGTGTGATGTGCGTGTTGGGTGTGTGATGTGCGTGTTGGGTGTGTGTGTGCGTGTTGGGTGTGTGTGTGATGTGCGTGTTGGGTGTGTGTGATGTGCGTGTTGGGTGTGTGTGATGTGCGTGTTGGGTGTGTGTGTGATGTGCGTGTTGGGTGTGTGTGCGTGTTGGGTGTGTGTGTGTGTGTGATGTGCGTGTTGGGTGTGTGATGTGCGTGTTGGGTGTGTGTGTGCGTGTTGGGTGTGTGTGATGTGCGTGTTGGGTGTGTGTGATGTGCGTGTTGGGTGTGTGTGATGTGCGTGTTGGGTGTGTGTGTGATGTGCGTGTTGGGTGTGTGTGATGTGCGTGTTGGGTGTGTGATTTGGGTGTGTGATGTGCGTGTTGGGTGTGTGTGTGTGATGTGCGTGTTGGGTGTGTGTGTGTGATGTGCGTGTTGGGTGTGTGTGTGATGTGCGTGTTGGGTGTGTGTGTGATGTGCGTGTTGGGTGTGTGTGTGATGTGCGTGTTGGGTGTGTGTGTGATGTGCGTGTTGGGTATGTGTGATGTGCGTGTTGGGTGTGTGTGTGATGTGCGTGTTGGGTGTGTGTGTGATGTGCGTGTTGGGTGTGTGTGATGTGCGTGTTGGGTGTGTGTGATGTGCGTGTTGGGTGTGTGATGTGCGTGTTGGGTGTGTGTGATGTGCGTGTTGGGTGTGATGTGCGTGTTGGGTGTGTGTGTGATGTGCGTGTTGGGTGTGTGTGATGTGCGTGTTGGGTGTGTGTGTGATGTGCGTGTTGGGTGTGTGTGTGATGTGCGTGTTGGGTGTGTGTGATGTGCGTGTTGGGTGTGTGTGTGATGTGCGTGTTGGGTGTGTGTGTGATGTGCGTGTTGGGTGTGTGTGATGTGCGTGTTGGGTGTGTGTGATGTGCGTGTTGGGTGTGTGTGATGTGCGTGTTGGGTGTGTGTGATGTGCGTGTTGGGTGTGATGTGCGTGTTGGGTGTGTGTGATGTGCGTGTTCGGTGTGTGTGATGTGCGTGTTTGTGTGATGTGCGTGTTGGGTGTGTGTGATGTGCGTGTTGGGTGTGTGTGATGTGCGTGTTGGGTGTGATGTGCGTGTGTGTGTGATGTGCGTGCGTGTGTGATGTGCGTGTGTGATGTGCGTGTGTGATGTGCGTGTGATTGTGTGTGTGTGGGTGATGTGTGTGATGTGTGTGTGATGTGCGTGTTGGGTGTGATGTGTGTGTGATGTGCGTGTTTGTGCGTGTGTGTGATGTGCGTGTTGGGGGTGATGTGTGTGGTGTGTGTGTGATGTGCGTGTTTGTGCGTGTGATGTGCGTGTTTGTGTGTGTGTGATGTGCGTGTGTGTGTGATGTGCGTGTGTGTGATGTGCGTGTGTGTGTGATGTGCGTGTTGGGTGTGATGTGCGTGTTGGGTGTGTGCGTGTTGGGTGTGTGTGTGATGTGCGTGTTGGGTGTGTGTGATGTGCGTGTTGGGTGTGATGTGTGTGTGTGATGTGCGTGTTTGTGCGTGTGTGATGTGCGTGTTGGGTGTGTGCGACGTGCGTGTGATGTGCGTGTTGGGTGTGTGATGTGCGTGTTGGGTGTGATGTGCGTGCGATGTGCGTGATGTGCGTGTGTGATGTGCGTGTGTGATTGTGTGTGTGTGGGTGATGTGTGTGATGTGCGTGTTGGGTGTGTGATGTGAGTGTTGGGTGTGATGTGCGTGTGTGTGATGTGCGTGTTGGGGGTGATGTGCGTGTTTGTGCGTGTGATGTGCGTGTTTGTGTGTGTGTGATGTGTGTGTGTGATGTGCGTGTTGGGTGTGATGTGCGTGTGTGTGTGATGTGCGTGCGTGTGTGTGTGATGTGCGTGTGTGATGTGATTGTGTGTGTGTGGGTGATGTGTGTGATGTGCGTGTTGGGTGTGTGTGATGTGTGTGTTGGGTGTGATGTGTGTGTGATGTGCGTGTTTGTGCGTGTGATGTGCGTGTTTGTGTGTGTGTGATGTGCGTGTTGGGTGTGATGTGCGTGTTGGGTGTGTGTGCGTGTTGGGTGTGTGTGTGATGTGCGTGTTGGGTGTGTGTGTGATGTGCGTGTTGGGTGTGTGATGTGAGTGTTGGGTGTGATGTGCGTGTTTGTGCGTGTGTGTGATGTGCGTGTTGGGGGTGATGTGTGTGGTGTGTGTGTGATGTGCGTGTTTGTGCGTGTGATGTGCGTGTTTGTGTGTGTGTGATGTGCGTGTTGGGTGTGATGTGCGTGTTGGGTGTGTGTGCGTGTTGGGTGTGTGTGTGATGTGCGTGTTGGGTGTGTGTGTGATGTGCGTGTTGGGTGTGTGCGTGTGATGTGTGTGATGTGCGTGTTGGGTGTGTGTGATGTGCGTGTTGGGTGTGTGTGTGGTGTGTGTGATGTGCGTGTTGGGTGTGTGCGATGTGCGTGTGATGTGCGTGTTGGGTGTGTGATGTGCGTGTTGGGTGTGATGTGCGTGCGTGTGTGTGTGATGTGTGTGTGATGTGCGTGTTGGGTGTGTGTGTGATGTGTGTGTTGGGTGTGTGTGATGTGCGTGTTGGGTGTGTGTGATGTGCGTGTTGGGTGTGTGTGATGTGCGTGTTGGGTGTGTGATGTGCGTGTTGGGTGTGGTGTGTGTGTGTGATGTGCGTGTTTGTGCGTGTGTGTGATGTGCGTGTTGGGTGTGGTGTGTGTGATGTGCGTGTTTGTGCGTGTGTGATGTGCGTGTTGGGTGTGTGCGTGTTGGGTGTGTGCGTGTTGGGTATGTGTGATGTGCATGTTGGGTGTGTGTGATGTGCGTGTTTGTGTGTGATGTGCGTGTTTGTGTGTGATGTGCGTGTTGGGTGTGTGTGATGTGCGTGTTTGTGTGTGATCTGCGTGTTTGTGTGTGATGTGCGTGTTGTGTGTGTGTGTGATTTGTGTGTGTGTGATCTGCGTGTTTGTGTGTGTGATGTGCGTGTTGGGTGTGATGTGCGTGTTGGGTGTGTGATGTGCGTGTTGGGTGTGTGATGTGCGTGTTGGGTGTGTGATGTGCGTGTTGGGTGTGTGATGTGCGTGTTGGGTGTGTGATGTGCGTGTTGGGTGTGTGATGTGCGTGTTGGGTGTGTGATGTGCGTGTTGGGTGTGTGATGTGCGTGTTGGGTGTGTGATGTGCGTGTTGGGTGTGTGATGTGCGTGTTGGGTGTGTGTGATGTGCGTGTTGGGTGTGTGATGTGCGTGTTGGGTGTGTGTGATGTGCGTGTTGGGTGTGTGTGTGATGTGCGTGTTGTGTGTGTGTGTGATCTGCGTGTTGTGTGTGTGTGTGATCTGCGTGTTTGTGTGTGATGTGCGTGTTGGGTGTGTGATGTGCGTGTTGGGTGTGTGATGTGCGTGTTGGGTGTGTGTGATGTGCGTGTTGGGTGTGTGATGTGCGTGTTGGTTGTGTGTGATCGTGTTGTGTGTGTGATGTGCGTGTTGGGTGTGTGTGTGATGTGCGTGTTGGGTGTGTGCGTGTTGGGTGTGTGTGTGTGATGTGCGTGTTGGTTGTGTGTGATGTGCGTGGTGTGTGTGTGATGTGCGTGTTGGGTGTGTGTGTGTGATGTGCGTGTTTGTGTGTGTGTTGGGTGTGTGTGTGTGATGTGCGTGTTGGGTGTGTGTGTGATGTGCGTGTTGGGTGTGTGATGTGCGTGTTGGGGGGTGTGTGTGATGTGCGTGTTGGGTGTGTGTGTGTGTGTGATGTGCGTGTTTGTGTGTTGGGTGTGTGTGTGTGTGTGATGTGCGTGTTGGGTGTGATGTGCGTGTTGGGTGTGATGTGCGTGTTGGGTGTGATGTGCGTGTTGGGTGTGATGTGCGTGTTGGGTGTGATGTGCGTGTTGGGTGTGTGTGCGTGTTGGGTGTGTGTGTGCGTGTTGGGTGTGTGTGTGATGTGCGTGTTGGGTGTGTGTGATGTTTGTGTGTGATGTGCGTGTTGGGTGTGTGTGATGTGCGTGTTGGGTGTGTGTGTGTGATGTGTGTCTGTGTGATGTGCGTGTTGGGTGTGTGTGATGTGCGTGTTTGTGTGTGTGTGATCTGCGTGTTTGTGTGTGTGATGTGCGTGTTGTGTGTGTGTGTGATGTGCGTGTTGTGTGTGTGTGTGATCTGCGTGTTTGTTTGTGTGTGATGTGTTGGGTGTGTGATGTGCGTGTTGGGTGTGTGATGTGCGTGTTGGGTGTGTGTGATGTGCGTGTTGGGTGTGTGATGTGCGTGTTGGGTGTGTGATGTGCGTGTTGGGTGTGTGTGATGTGCGTGTTGGGTGTGTGTGATGTGCGTGTTGGGTGTGTGTGATGTGCGTGTTGGGTGTGTGATGTGCGTGTTGTGTGTGATCGTGTTGTGTGTGTGATGTGCGTGTTGGGTGTGTGTGATGTGCGTGTTGGGTGTGTGTGTGTGATGTGCGTTGGGTGTGTGTGTGTGATGTGCGTGTTGGGTGTGTGTGTGTGTGTGATGTGCGTGTTGGGTGTGATGTGCGTGTTGGGGGTGTGTGTGATGTGCGTGTGTGTGTGTGATGTGCGTGTGTGTGTGTGATGTGCGTGTTGTGTGTGTGTGATCGTGTTGTGTGTGTGTGATGTGCGTGTTGGGTGTGTGTGTGATGTTTGTGTGTGATGTGCGTGTTGGGTGTGTGTGTGTGATGTGTGTGATGTGCGTGTGTGTGTGTGTGATGTGCGTGTTGGGTGTGATGTGCGTGTTGGGTGTGTGTGCGTGTTGGGTGTGCGTGTTGGGGGTGTGTGTGCGTGTTGGGTGTGTGTGTGATGTGCGTGTTGGGTGTGTGATGTGCGTGTTGGGTGTGTGTGTGTGATGTTTGTGTGTGATGTGCGTGTTGGGTGTGTGTGTGTATAATGTGTGTGTGATGTGTGTGTTTGTGTGATCTGCATGTTTATGTGTGTGTGATGTGCGTGTTTGTGTGTGATGTGCGTGTTTGTGTGTGTGATGTGCGTGTTTGTGTGTGTGTGATCTGCGTGTTTGTGTGTGTGATGTGCGTGTTGTGTGTGTGTGTGATCTGCGTGTTTGTGTGTGTGTGATGTGCGTGTTTGTGTGTGTGTGATCTGCGTGTTTGTGTGTGTGATGTGCGTGTTGTGTGTGTGTGTGATCTGCGTGTTTGTGTGTGTGTGATGTGTGTGATGTGCGTGTTTGTGTGTGTGTGATGTGCGTGTTGGGTGCGTGTTGTGTGTGTGATGTGCGTGTTGTGTGTGTGATGTGCGTGTTGGGTGTGTGATCGTGTTGTGTGTGTGTGATGTGCGTGTTGGGTGTGTGTGATGTGCGTGGTGTGTGTGATGTGCGTGTTTGTGTGTGTGATGTGTGTGTTGGGTGTGTGTGTGTGATGTGCGTGTTGGGTGTGTGTGTGTGTGATGTGCGTGTTTGTGTGTGTGATGTGCGTGTTGGGTGTGATGTGCGTGTTGGGTGTGATGTGCGTGTTGGGTGTGATGTGCGTGTTGGGTGTGATGTGCGTGTTGGGTGTGTGTGCGTGTTGGGTGTGTGCGTGTTGGGGGTGTGTGTGTGCGTGTTGGGTGTGTGTGTGATGTGCGTGTTGGGTGTGTGTGATGTGCGTGTTGGGTGTGTGTGTGATGTGTGTGTTTGTGTGATCTGCATGTTTTATGTGTGATGTGTGTGTTTGTGTGTGATGTGCGTGTTTGTGTGTGATGTGCGTGTTTGTGTGTGTGATGTGCGTGTTTGTGTGTGTGATGTGCGTGTTTGTGTGTGTGATCTGCGTGTTTGTGTGTGATCTGCGTGTTTGTGTGTGATGTGCGTGTTTGTGTGTGTGATCTGCGTGTTTGTGTGTGTGTGATGTGCGTGTTTGTGTGTGTGTGATGTGCGTGTTTGTGTGTGTGTGATGTGCGTGTTGGGTGTGATGTGTGTGATGTGCGTGTTGGGTGTGATGTGTGTGATGTGCGTGTTGGGTGTGATATGTGCGTGTTGGGTGTGTGATGTGCGTGTTGTGTGTGTGATCGTGTTGTGTGTGTGATGTGCGTGTTGGGTGTGTGTGATGTGCGTGGTGTGTTTGTGATGTGCGTGTTTGTGTGTGTGATGTGTGTGTTGGGTGTGTGTGTGTGATGTGCGTGTTGGGTGTGTGTGTGTGTGATGTGCGTGTTGGGTGTGTGATGTGCGTGTTGGGGGCGTGTGTGTGATGTGCGTGTTGGGTGTGTGTGTGATGTGCGTGTTGGGTGTGTGTGTGATGTGTGTGTGTTGGGTGTGTGTGTGATGTGCGTGTTTGTGTGTGTGTGTGATGTGCGTGTTGGGTGTGTGTGTGTGATGTGCGTGTTGGGTGTGTGATGTGCGTGTTGGGGGCGTGTGTGTGATGTGCGTGTTGGGTGTGTGTGTGATGTGCGTGTTGGGTGTGTGTGTGATGTGCGTGTTGGGTGTGTGATGTGCGTGTTGGGTGTGTGTGATGTGCATGTTTGTGTGTGTGTGTGTGATGTGCGTGTTTGGTGTGTGTGTGATGTGCGTGTTGGGTGTGTGTGTGATCTGCGTGTTTGTGTGTGTGTGATGTGTGTGATGTGCGTGTTTGTGTGTGTGTGATGTGCGTGTTGGGTGCGTGTTGTGTGTGTGATGTGCGTGTTGTGTGTGTGATGTGCGTGTTGGGTGTGTGATCGTGTTGTGTGTGTGTGATGTGCGTGTTGGGTGTGTGTGTGATGTGCGTGGTGTGTGTGATGTGCGTGTTTGTGTGTGTGATGTGTGTGTTGGGTGTGTGTGTGTGATGTGCGTGTTGGGTGTGTGTGTGTGATGTGCGTGTTTGTGTGTGTGATGTGCGTGTTGGGTGTGATGTGCGTGTTGGGTGTGTGTGCGTGTTGGGTGTGTGCGTGTTGGGGGTGTGTGTGTGCGTGTTGGGTGTGTGTGTGATGTGCGTGTTGGGTGTGTGTGATGTGCGTGTTGGGTGTGTGTGTGATGTGTGTGTTTGTGTGATCTGCATGTTTTATGTGTGTGATGTGTGTGTTTGTGTGTGATGTGCGTGTTTGTGTGTGATGTGTGTGTTTGTGTGTGTGATGTGCGTGTTTGTGTGTGTGATGTGCGTGTTTGTGTGTGTGATCTGCGTGTTTGTGTGATGTGCGTGTTTGTGTGTGTGATCTGCGTGTTTGTGTGTGTGTGATGTGCGTGTTTGTGTGTGTGTGATGTGCGTGTTTGTGTGTGTGTGATGTGCGTGTTGGGTGTGATGTGTGTGATGTGCGTGTTGGGTGTGATGTGTGTGATGTGCGTGTTGGGTGTGATATGTGCGTGTTGGGTGTGTGATGTGCGTGTTGTGTGTGTGATCGTGTTGTGTGTGTGATGTGCGTGTTGGGTGTGTGTGATGTGCGTGGTGTGTTTGTGATGTGCGTGTTTGTGTGTGTGATGTGTGTGTTGGGTGTGTGTGTGTGATGTGCGTGTTGGGTGTGTGTGTGTGTGATGTGCGTGTTGGGTGTGTGATGTGCGTGTTGGGGGCGTGTGTGTGATGTGCGTGTTGGGTGTGTGTGTGATGTGCGTGTTGGGTGTGTGTGTGATGTGTGTGTGTTGGGTGTGTGTGTGATGTGCGTGTTTGTGTGTGTGTGTGATGTGCGTGTTGGGGGCGTGTGTGTGATGTGCGTGTTGGGTGTGTGTGTGATGTGCGTGTTGGGTGTGTGTGTGATGTGCGTGTTGGGTGTGTGATGTGCGTGTTGGGTGTGTGTGATGTGCATGTTTGTGTGTGTGTGTGTGTGTGTGAATGATGTGCGTGTTGGTGTGTGTGTGTGATGTGCGTGTGTGTGATGTGTGTGTGTGTGTGTGAGTGATGTGCGTGTTGGGTGTGTGTGTGATGTGCGTGTCGGGTGTGTGTGTGTGGTGGGTGTGTGTGTGTGATGTGCGTGTTGGGTGTGTGTGTGTGTGATGTGCGTGTTGGGTGTGTGTGTGATGTGTGTGTTGGGTGTGTGTGTGATGTGCGTGTTTGTGTGTGTGTGATGTGCGTGTTTGGTGTGTGTGTGTGATGTGCGTGTTGGGTGTGTGTGATGTGCGT
Organism: Somniosus microcephalus; assembly: GCF_052327205.1. Classification (NCBI taxonomy): domain Eukaryota; kingdom Metazoa; phylum Chordata; class Chondrichthyes; order Squaliformes; family Somniosidae; genus Somniosus; species Somniosus microcephalus. The sequence continues at coordinate 71,070,137 of NC_141009.1, forward strand.
GTTGGGTGTGTGTGTGATGTGCGTGTGTGTGATGTGCGTGTTTGTGTGTGTGTGATGTGTGTGAGTGATGTGCGTGTTGGGTGTGTGTGTGTGATGTGCGTGTTGGGTGTGTGCGTGTGTGCGTGGTGTGTGTGTGTGATGTGCGTGTTGGGTGTGTGTGATGTGCGTGTTGGGTGTGTGTGAGATGTGCGTGTTGGGTGTGTGTGTGATGTGCGTGTTGGGTGTGTGTGTGTGTGTGGTGGGTGTGTGTGTGTGTGATGTGCGTGTTGGGTGTGTGTGATGGGTGGGTGTGTGTGTTGGGTGTGTGTGATGGGTGGGTGTGTGTGATGTGCGTGTTGGGTGTGTGTGATGTGCGTGTTGGGTGTGTGTGTGATGTGCGTGTTGGGTGTGTGTGATGTGCGTGTTTGTGTGTGTGTGGTGGGTGTGTGTGTGTGTGATGTGCGTGTTGGGTGTGTGTGTGATGTGCGTGTTGGGTGTGTGTGTGATGTGCGTGTTGGGTGTGTGTGTGATGTGCGTGTTTGTGTGTGTGTGTGATGTGCGTGTTTGGTGTGTGTGTGTGATGTGCGTGTTGGGTGTGTGTGTGTGATGTGCGTGTGTGAGATGTGTGTGTGTGTGTGTGATGTGTGTGAGTGATGTGCGTGTTGGGTGTGTGTGTGTGATGTGCGTGTTGGGTGTGTGTGATGTGCGTGTTGGGTGTGTGTGTGATGTGCGTGTTGGGTGTGTGTGTGATGTGCGTGTTGGGTGTGTGTGATGGGTGGGTGTGTGTGTGTTGGGTGTGTGATGTGCGTGTTGGGTGTGTGTGATGTGCGTGTTGGGTGTGTGTGTGATGTGCGTGTTGGGTGTGTGTGTGATGTGCGTGTTGGGTGTGTGTGATGGGTGGGTGTGTGTGTGGGTGTGTGATGTGCGTGTTGGGTGTGTGTGATGTGCGTGTTGGGTGTGTGTGTGATGTGCGTGTTGGGTGTGTGTGTGATGTGCGTGTTGGGTGTGTGTGTGATGTGCGTGTTGGGTGTGTGTGTGATGTGCGTGTTGGGTGTGTGTGTGATGTGCGTGTTGGGTGTGTGTGATGTGCGTGTTGGGTGTGTGTGTGACGTGTGTGTTGGGTGTGTGTGTGACGTGTGTGTTGGGTGTGTGTGTGATGTGCGTGTTGGGTGTGTGTGTGATGTGCGTGTTTGTGGTGTGTGTGTGTGATGTGCGTGTTGGGTGTGTGTGTGATGTGCGTGTTGGGTGTGTGCGTGTGATGTGCGTGTGATGTGTGTGTTGGTGTGTGTGTGATGTGCGTGTTGGGTGTGTGTGTGATGTTTGTGTGTGATGTGCGTGTTGGGTGTGTGTGTGATGTGCGTGTTGGGTGTGTGTGTGATGTGCGTGGTGGGTGTGTGTGTGTGTGATGTGCGTGTTGGGTGTGTGTGATGGGTGGGGATGTGTGTGTTGGGTGTGTGTGATGGGTGTGTGTGTGTGATGTGCGTGTTGGGTGTGTGTGATGTGCGTGTTGGGTGTGTGTGATGTGCGTGTTGGGTGTGTGTGTGATGTGTGTGTTGGGTGTGTGTGTTGGGTGTGTGTGATGTGCGTGTTGGGTGTGTGTGTGATGTGCGTGTTTGTGGTGTGTGTGTGTGATGTGCGTGTTGGGTGTGTGTGTGATGTGCGTGTTGGGTGTGTGTGTGTGTGATGTGCGTGTGTGATGTGTGTGTTGGTGTGTGTGTGATGTGCGTGTTGGGTGTGTGTGATTGTGTGTGATGTGCGTGTTGGGTGTGTGTGTGATGTGCGTGTTGGGTGTGTGTGTGATGTGCGTGTTGGGTGTGTGGTGGGTGTGTGTGTGTGTGATGTGCGTGTTGGGTGTGTGTGATGGGTGGGTGTGTGTGTGATGTGTGTGTTGGGTGTGTGTGATGGGTGGGTGTGTGTGATGTGCGTGTTGGGTGTGTGATGTGCGTGTTGGGTGTGTGTGTGATGTGCGTGTTGGGTGTGTGTGTGATGTGCGTGTTGGGTGTGTGTGTGATGTGTGTGTTGGGTGTGTGTGTGACGTGTGTGTTGGGTGTGTGTGTGACGTGCGTGTTGGGTGTGTGTGTGATGTGCGTGTTTGTGGTGTGTGTGTGTGATGTGCGTGTTGGGTGTGTGTGTGTGTGATGTGCGTGTGTGATGTGTGTTGGGTGTGTGTGTGATGTTTGTGTGTGATGTGCGTGTTGGGTGCGTGTTGGGTGTGTGTGTGTGATGTGCGTGTGTGATGTGCGTGTGTGATGTGCGTGTGATGTGTGTGTTGGTGTGTGTGATGTGCGTGTTGGGTGTGTGTGTGATGTGCGTGTTGGGTGTGTGATGTGCGTGTGTGATGTGTGTGTTGGTGTGTGTGTGATGTGCGTGTTGGGTGTGTGTGATTGTGTGTGATGTGCGTGTTGGGTGTGTGTGTGATGTGCGTGTTGGGTGTGTGTGTGATGTGCGTGTTGGGTGTGTGGTGGGTGTGTGTGTGTGTGATGTGCGTGTTGGGTGTGTGTGATGGGTGGGTGTGTGTGTGATGTGTGTGTTGGGTGTGTGTGATGGGTGGGTGTGTGTGATGTGCGTGTTGGGTGTGTGTGTGATGTGCGTGTTGGGTGTGTGTGTGATGTGCGTGTTGGGTGTGTGATGTGCGTGTTGGGTGTGTGTGTGATGTGTGTGTTGGGTGTGTGTGTGACGTGTGTGTTGGGTGTGTGTGTGACGTGCGTGTTGGGTGTGTGTGTGATGTGCGTGTTTGTGGTGTGTGTGTGTGATGTGCGTGTTGGGTGTGTGTGATGTGCGTGTTGGGTGTGTGTGTGTGTGATGTGCGTGTGTGATGTGTGTTGGGTGTGTGTGTGATGTTTGTGTGTGATGTTTGTGTGTGATGTGCGTGTTGGGTGCGTGTTGGGTGTGTGTGTGTGTGATGTGCGTGTGTGATGTGTGTTGGGTGTGTGTGTGATGTGCGTGTGTGATGTGCGTGTGTGATGTGCGTGTGATGTGTGTGTTGGTGTGTGTGTGATGTTTGTGTGTGATGTGCGTGTTGGGTGTGTGTGTGATGTGCGTGTTGGGTGTGTGTGTGATGTGCGTGTTGGGTGTGTGTGTGTGTGATGTGCGTGTGTGATGTGTGTGTTGGTGTGTGTGTGATGTGCGTGTTGGGTGTGTGTGATGTTTGTGTGTGATGTGCGTGTTGGGTGTGTGTGTGATGTGCGTGTTGGGTGTGTGTGTGTGTGTGATGTGCGTGTGTGATGTGCGTGTGATGTGTGTGTTGGTGTGTGTGTGATGTGCGTGTTGGGTGTGTGTGATGTGCGTGTTGGGTGTGTGTGTAATGTGTGTGTGATGTGTGTGTTTGTGTGATCTGCATGTTTATGTGTGTGTGATGTGCGTGTTTGTGTGTGATGTGCGTGTTGGGTGTGCGTGTTGGGTGTGTGTGTGATGTGCGTGTTGGGTGTGTGTGATGTGCGTGTTGGGTGTGTGTGATGTGCGTGTTGGGTGTGTGTGATGTGCGTGTTGGGTGTGTGTGTGTGTGATGTGCGTGTGTGATGTGCGTGTTGGGTGTGTGTGATGTGCGTGTTGGGTGCGTGTGTGATGTGCGTGTGTGGTGTGCGTGTTGGGTGCATGTGTGATGTGCGTGTTGGGTGTGTGTGATGTGCGTGTTGGGTGCGTGTGTGATGTGCGTGTGTGATGTGCGTGTTGGGTGCGTGTGTGATGTGCGTGTGATGTGTGTGTTGGGTGCGTGTGTGATGTGCGTGTTGGGTGTGTGTGTTGGGTGTGTGTGTGATGTGCGTGTTTGTGTGTGTGTGATGTGCGTGTGTGTGATGTGTGTGATGTGCGTGTGTGTGATGTGTGTGTTGGGTGTGTGTGTGATGTGCGTGTGTGATGTGCGTGTGTGATGTGCGTGTTGGGTGTGTGTGTGATGTGCGTGTTTGTGGTGTGTGTGTGTGATGTGCGTGTTGGGTGTGTGTGTGTGTGATGTGCGTGTGATGTGCGTGTTGGGTGTGCGTGTGATGTGCGTGTTTGTGGTGTGTGTGTGTGATGTGCGTGTGTTGGGTGTGTGTGATGTGCGTGTTTGTGGTGTGTGTGTGATGTGCGTGTGTTGGGTGTGTGTGATGTGCGTGTTTGTGGTGTGTGTGTGTGATGTGCGTGTGTGATGTGCGTGTTTGTGGTGTGTGTGTGTGATGTGCGTGTTTGTGGTGTGCGTGTGTGATGTGCGTGTTTGTGGTGTGTGTGTGTGATGTGCGTGTTTGTGGTGTGTGTGTGATGTGTGTGTTGGGTGTGTGTGTGATGTGCGTGTTGGGTGTGTGTGTGTGTGATGTGCGTGTTGGGTGTGTGTGTGTGATGTGCGTGTTGGGTGTGTGTGTGATGTGTGTGTTTGTGGTGTGTGTGTGATGTGTGTGTTGGGTGTGTGTGTGATGTGCGTGTTGGGTGTGTGTGTGATGTGCGTGTTTGTGGTGTGTGTGTGTGTGATGTGCATGTGATGTGTGTGTGTGTGGTGTGTGTGTGTGATGTGCGTGTGATGTGCGTGTTTGTGGTGTGTGTGTGATGTGCGTGTTGGGTGTGTGTGAGATGTGCGTGTTTGTGGTGTGTGTGTGATGTGCGTGTTTGTGGTGTGTGTGTGTGTGATGTGCGTGTGATGTGTGTGTGATGTGCGTGTTTGTGGTGTGTGTGAGATGTGCGTGTTTGTGGTGTGTGTGTGTGATGTGTGTTGGGTGTGTGTGATGTGCGTGTTGGGGGTGGTCAGGAACAGGCGAGGCTGTGATTTCCCTATGATCCAGTGTGCTGTTGGCACAGTCTGAGCTCGAGTGTGAAGATTGGACACATGACAGCTTTGGTTCCTGGAGAGCTGGAGCCCAGGACCGGAACCTCGGGCACAGTCCGCACCTTCAGGAGAGGGAGGGAGGACGTCAGGCAGTATATACCTCTAATATAAAAACAGAAAGTGCTGGAAATACTCAGCCGGTCAGGCAGCATCTGTGGAGAGAGAAAGAGTTAACGTTTCAGGTCATGACCCTTCGTCAGAACGTTAACTCTGTTCCTCTCTCTACAGATGCTGCCTGACCTGCTGAGTATTTCCAGCAGTTTCTGTTTGTATTTCAGATTTCCAGCATCCGCAGTATTTTGCTTTTGTATTGGTGTTTTTCTCTCTCTCTATGTTTGTGATGGCTTGCTGCTGGGAATACTGCTGTGGGCCCTGGAGGGTAAAGGTTCCTCTAATGATCTTGTCCTTTTGTACACAGGGCTTTGGCCGGGCAAAGCATGAAATAACAACAGAAATCCTGAAAGCCAGGTACCCAGACTACAGCGTGACCTGGGCAGATGAGGGTTACTGACGTGGCCTAGGTCCGACTGCTCCGTCTCCTGGGCCGGCACAGCAGGACTGTCCCAGCGTACGGGGCCTCGACTGCAGGCTGAGGCCTCCTCGTGTATCAGGAACGCAACTCATTTCCCTGGACTCTGAAACCCTTTGCTGGAGATGCAATGGCCCTCTGAATGATAATGTATGGATATGATCTGAATTAAATTAAACTATCACTGGATCTCCTTAACTGTGGAAGAGCAGGTTTTTCTCTCGTCTCTCTGGAGGTGTGCATTTACAATCCTAACCGCACCGCCCCCCATTCAACCTTCTCGCCCCCCCACCTCCACAATCGATTCAGTGAGTGGGCATAACTGTGGCAGATGGAGTTCAATGTGGGGAAGTGCGAGCTCATCCACTTTGGACCAAAGAAAGATAGAGCCGGGTATTTTCTAAATGGTGACAAGCTGGGAACTGTGGATAAGCCGAGAGATTTAGGGCTCCAGGTACAGACATCACTAAAAGCGAGTGGACAGGTACAAAAATAACCAAAAAGGCGAATGGAATGTTGCCCTTTGTCTCGGGGGCCGGAATACAAAGGGGTGAAGTGATGATCCAGCTGTTCAGAGCTCTGGTCAGACCCCATCTGGACACTGGGTTCAGTTCTGGGCCCCGGACCTCAGGAAGGATATATTGGCCTTGGAGAGGGAGCAGCGCAGATTCACCAGAATGACACCGGGGCTAAAATGGTTATATTATGAGGACAGGCTGCACAGACGAGGCTTCTATTCCCCTGAGTTTAGGGGTCATCTAATCGAGGTGTTTAAGATGATTGAAGGATTTGATCGGGTCGATAGAAACTATTTCCTCTGGTGGGGGGAGTCCAGAACAATCTTAAAATTAGAGCCAGGCCGTTCAGGGGTGATGTCAGGAAGCACTTCTTCACACAAAGGGTAGCGGAAATCTGGAACTCTCTTTCCCCCCCCCCCCCCCCCCCCCCAAAAAAGCTGTTGAGGCTGGGGGTCAATTGAAACTTTCAAGACTGAGATTGGGAGATTTGTGTGGGGTAAGGGTATCGAGGGCTACGGAACCAAGGTAAATGGAGTTAAGATAGAGATCAGCCATGATCTCATTGAATGGTGGAACAGACTCGAGGGGCTGAATGGCCTCCTCCTGGTCCTATGGACTCCATTCCAGTATTAGAGAGGTGCTGAGCTGACTTGAGACGCTATCCCCAATGGAAATGGGAGGTGGTCAGAGGGCAGGTTCTCAGGGGCCTTCCCAGCAAGGCCACTGCTCGACCTGCATTAGGGAGGACAGGAGGTACAGGGCAGAGCTCCCTCTACATTGCCCCATTGACTAAACACCACTTGTGGATGCCACAGTGAGGTGCTAATCAGGAGGAAGGAATTGTGGAACAACAGTGGTCAGGACAGGTTTTACAACAGGCTTCAACTCAGTGACCCTGTATTTGCGAATCAGCAATTACAAACTGTTCTTTGGCACCGTGCTCGGTAATTCCCCTGATTTGACTGACGCTCACTGTCAATAAGTTGTGTTCAAGAGTCTCGTCGACAGATCTAGCACAGATAAGCACATTCCTTCAATCTCCGTGCCAGAGTGTGTTTTGGAGTTTGCACTGGAGGCTCGCTGCTGGCCGGGGAGTGAATCTTAAAGGGGCCGCGTCTGTCCGAGGGGACATGACAAGAGAATACCAGTTTATTCTTTCTCTTTAAATGGATCAAGGGGGGCGGAATCCATGTAACATATTGTAAAATCTTGTGTTAAATCCCAGTGTGTAGTGTCACCTGCCACAAACGCTTGGCACATGCACACTACAGTGCTTGGGAGTGTCCGAGCACTGGCAAAAGTGCAAATGCCCAGTGGATGCTGAGCGCACTAACTGGGACACAACAAACTTTACAATCGCTTTTAAATTGAAAAAACATTATAAAGAAAACCAGAAAGTACATTTAGAACATAAACACTGTCTTCTGACTCTTCGACCTCCAGCTGTGCTACGGGTGCTCAGCTCTGATTGGGTGTTTACTCTTACTATACCTGCCCTGGGAGAGTGTAGAGGGAGCTTTACTCTGTATCTAACCCGTGCTGTACCTGCCCTGGGAGTGTTTGATGGGACAGTGTAGAGGGAGCTTTACTCTGTATCTAACCTGTGCTGCACCTGCCCTGGGAGTGTTTGATGGGACAGTGTAGAGGGAGCTTTACTCTGTATCTAACCCGTGCTGCACCTGCCCTGGGAGTGTTTGATGGGACAGTGTAGAGGGAGCTTTACTCTGTATCTAACCCCGTGCTGTACCTGCCCTGGGAGTGTTTGATGGGACAGTGTAGAGTGAGCTTTACTCTGTATCTAACCCATGCTGTACCTGCCCTGGGAGTGTTTGATGGGACAGTGTAGAGGGAGCTTTACTCTGTATCTAACCCGTGCTGTACCTGCCCTGGGAGTGTTTGATGGGACAGTGTAGAGTGAGCTTTACTCTGTATCTAACCCATGCTGTACCTGCCCTGGGAGTGTTTGATGGGACAGTGTAGAGTGAGCTTTACTCTGTATCTAACCCATGCTGTACCTGCCCTGGGAGTGTTTGATGGGACAGTGTAGTGGGAGCTTTACTCTGTATCTAACCCATGCTGTACCTGCCCTGGGGGTGTTTGATGGGACAGTGTAGAGGGAGCTTTACTCTGTATCTAACCCGTGCTGTACCTGCCCTGGGAGTGTTTGATGGGACAGTGTAGAGGGAGCTTTACTCTGTATCTAACCCGTGCTGCACCTGCCCTGGGAGTGTTTGATGGGACAGTGTAGAGGGAGCTTTACTCTGTATCTAACCCGTGCTGTACCTGCCCTGGGAGTGTTTGATGGGACAGTGTAGAGGGAGCTTTACTCTGTATCTAACCCGTGCTGTACCTGCCCTGGGAGTGTTTGATGGGACAGTGTAGAGGGAGCTTTACTCTGTATCTAACCCGTGTTACACCTGACCTGGGAATGTTTTACTGTATACAGGAAACTCTCGTTAAACGGCACTTAAATATCCGGAATTCTCTATTAACCGGCAAAATTCTCGCTCCGAAAACAACACCTCAATAACTGGCAATGTTGCCGAGTCCGAGTCTCCCGTGGTGGCCGAGTTAGCCAGTGGGGGTAGTTCTCCAAACTGCCACTACTCGGCCTCTTGGCGCTGTCTGAAGTCAGAACACCTCAAAACCCCGGTAACAGGAGTCTGACTCTCCCACGCTGCTGGTAGTCATTGCATTGCTTTATGGAAATCCCAAAAGTTGGTCCAAGCAAAAGGAAGAGAGTGGTGTTAACTTTAAAACAGAAAATCGACATATGCCAACGACTAGAAAGGGGAGAGAAGTGGATCAACATTATGAATGAATTCAAAATCGGTTCGTCAACAATCTATGACATCAAAGCGCAGAAGGATAAGCTGCTCAAGTTTTATTCAAGCTCGGAGACATCTAAGAGTGTAGAAAAATGGCGTACGCTTCGTAAGCCTAAGCTTGAAGAGCTGGATACCGTGCTTTATGAGTGGTTTTCTCTTAAGCGTTCAGAGGGTGTTCCGATTCCCGGACCCATGCTAATCGAGAAAGCGAAGGATTTCTACGCAAAGATGGAGCTCACTGACAAGTGTGCTTTCTCCGAGGGATGGCTAACGTGCTTCAAGGTACGGCACGGGATACGACGACGACTCGATTTTTCCGGGGAGAAGAAATCAGCTGATCACGACGCCGCAGAAGAATACTGCGATTATTTCAATCGGATTGTGCAGCAACATGATTGGCTCCAGCACAGATATACAATGCCGATGAAACTGGCTTATTTTGGAGGTTTTTGCCAGAATCAACGCTTGCTGGGGTTAGTGAGGCTAATGCTTCAGGTTACAAGAAAAATAAAGATTGTGTAACCGTGCTAACGTGCGAACGCTGCTGGATCACACCGGGTTAAACTTCTCGTCATTGGGAAGTATAAAAATCCCCGTGCATTTAAAAATGTGAGGCACTTACCTGTTGAGTACAAAGCTCAAAGAAATGCTTGGATGGATAAGGAAATCTTTTCAAATTGGTTCCATCATATTTTTGTTCCATCTGTGAGGGAACATTTCCGTAAAATAGGGAAACCTGAAGATAGCAAATGCATTTTATTGCTGGATAATTGTAGAGCCCATCCGCATGAATCAGAGTTGGTTTCTGGAAATATTTTCACCATTTATTTGCCACCAAATGTAACTTTTCTCATACAACCCATGGACCAGGGCGTTATCCAAAATCTCAAGTGTCGTTACAAGAAAGACTTCCTACGTAGACTGATAAGCCAAGATGACAATACAGGTATTCACGCATTTCAGAAGGAATACAATCTTAAAGATGCCATCTTTAATGTTGCATGTTCCTGGAAATTGGTGAAAGGTCACACTTTGAGACAAGCCTGGTGCAAATTGTGGCCTTCTGTCATGTTTGCTAAAGGTTCTTCTTCAGAGGAGGAATTTCAAGGGTTCAATGTTCGTCCCAAGAGGACTTCAGTAATGGAAATGGCTGCCATGGTGAAAGATGTAGGCCCAGCAAACCCTCTACGTCACCTCAGTGAACGTGATATTGAGCAGTGGGTTGATGCAGATAGAGAAGTTGCTGTTGTGCATTTGCTAAGTGATGATGAAATCATGGAGAATGTTTTGAATCCAAAGAAAGAAAAGGAAAGTGAGATGGAAAGTGAAGAGGATGAGATTTCTGAAGAGAACAAGATTTCTTGGGCTAAAGCTGCAGAAGATTTTGCTTCATTCCTCAAATTTGCTGAAAGGCAACCTTGCTATTCTGCCCAAGATGTTATGCACCTCCATATTCTGCATTCCATCTTTCTACAAAGGCGGCAAGAGTCCACTAAGCAAGCAGACATCCGGGACATGTTTAGGAAAGCTTCCAAAAGAGTTGGAGCAGTGGAAGTGCCTGAAGAATCTGTTGAAGTGCATGATCCTGATGACCCAGCTGGCATGGATATTCCTGATGAACCAGTTGGCTTGGAATAAGTGTATAGTCAACCACCGTACAGTACTTTATACTGTACTGTACAGTCGTTTAAAAGCTTTGTTTTACTGTTAAGTAATTAAAGATTTACGGATTACCCTCAACTGGCAGTACTGTACTTAATCAAGCATCTTCCACCATCCATTTAACACAACATTCTGTAGGTGAGCACCCAATTACTGTATACTGCACATTTCTTGATTTTTTAATTGTTCTTTGTTAAAAATAGCCTGGGTAGATAAACCGCTCCGTCATCCGGAAATTTTGATAAACCGGCAACACGCCGGTCCCGTCAGTGCCGGGTAAAAATGAGTTTTCTGTAATACCGGGTGCCTGAATTAGAAAGTGCTCTGTCTGCAGCATTAATCTAGCTGAAAATGTGACTAAAAAGTTCAGGAAGATGAATGTGTACAATCCCAGGACAGCTGCTGTGGGACAGGATACGGTTGCAAAACAACAGAGTGAATATCGAGGATTATCACTCACTGTGTCCTTGAAGTACATTCAAGGTTGTAGAACTTGCACCTGGTTATCTTTGCACTCGGTCACATGCAGCTTCGCAGAGCGCTGCATCCCCCGAGCAATTTATGACCAGCTTCGCACTTTGCTAGAGTCTGATTGCATTCACTGTGAAACACAACTTGCAATAGAAGCTCTTTCTGTTAATTCAATGCTGTACGGTAACATTTCTGCCCACCTCTCGCCCCTCCTCCCCTAAAGACGCTGACTCTCGCTGGGGTACAGGTCCACGGGCCTCAGCCAAGTGGGCATTCTTCAACTGTGAGCCTTGACGCTGAGTGTCGGCAGGATATTCAGCAACAGAGGCATCACATCCAAGTCCCATCGGCGCACCCGCATTTTCCACCAGCGGTCCTTGGACAGAACCCGAGCGGATTCTCTCTCCCCTATCCCAGGGTGCCGAAGCTAATTGTAGGGGCCCAACTCATTAGTTCATTGCTCTTTGTGGGATCGTGCTGCGCACAAATTGCTGTGTTTCCTACATTACAACAGTGACTACACTTCAAAAAGTACTTCATTGGCTGTGAAGAGCTTTGGGACGTCCTGAGGTTGTGGAAGGCGCTATAGAAATGCAAGTCTTTGTTTTCCTGCCCAATGCTTTCCCAGCCCATGCAGATGGGCTGAACCAGGGGGGATGACGTAAGAAAACTACTCGGCACTTGGTCTCAGCGCTAAACAAAGCTTTAATCAACTGTTTTACAACATGGAGCTCTAGTTGTGTCCTTCACTAGTTCCTGTTAAGAATGTCCTGCGCAAGCTGGGCCCGTGCCCGAGTATTTATACTCTCCCTGGACAGCGCCACCCGCAGGCCGCTCAGTATTATTTCATAAGACTTTCTTTCATAAATGATTGATTCATGTCAGGGGAACCAGGGAGTTCAGCTACATTCAGGTCAGGCGGGTATCAAACTCGCACCACCTATCTTTCACTGAGGCGGAGTTAGAAGGGGGCGGAAACGGACCCCTTTACAGGAAACTTTGTGCTATCCGGCACCGACGGGACCGAGCTGTTGCCGTCCCATCAAAACTGCCAGACAAACCAGCGCTAATGTTGAAACATACGGAGATTTTGAGCTCCATATCTGGCAACAAACCCTGTTGCTTAACAGCTTCTAAACAGTCGGCCGTACCTTGCAAGCGTCTCTGTAGCTTAGCAACAGCTTCAGCGAGACCTTGCAGAGCCTGACTGGTGAAAAAAAAGCAGGTTTTTTTTCTTTTCGCTAACGAAATGGCTCCTGATTTTTGCCGGTGGCTCGAGCATTCCGGACAGTTAACCTCCGGATAAACCAAAGTTTCCTGTATATTATTGTGACTGAATTAAGGGGGCAGCCACCAAACAAAAGCAAGACAAAAGGGCTTCAGCTTTGTCAGCATGAAGTTGATTTGGAATTCTGTGCGTGGAATGGGATAACAGATCATGACGTGATCTTCAACCTTCCTCTCCCAAGAACTTCGAAGGAAACCCTAGGCAGCAAAAGGGTTAAAAAGGAGCCAGTGTCGATCACGGTTAAAGTTGCTGCGAATGCTGATAAATCCAAGTTGAGAGCGATTGAGAAACAGCGGAGTGTTGGGGAATCGTCAATAGGACGGTTAAAGTCCGAACCTTATCAAAGTTTATAAGCGGGCATCACATGCACTCTGCACTGGCTTCTGTTCTCTGCTTGCTTTGTTACACGGTCGTTACACAGTCAAGGGGCTTCCTAATGTCTCTTCCCACTCTTCTCTCGCTGTTCCTGCTCCCACATAGCCTCCTCGGTAAGTTGTACATAATTTTTATAGTCACTTTCACTCCTTGTTATTCATAGATTGCAAGTGCATGAGATTCGGAGACATTTGGTGGCTAATATCGGACCAGAGAGTGACCAATGTCGGACCAGAGAGTGACCAATGTCGGACCAGAGAGTGACCAATGTCGGACCAGAGAGTGACCAATGTCGGACCAGAGTGTGACCAATGTCGGACCAGAGTGTGACCAATGTCGGACCAGAGAGTGACCAATGTAGGACCAGAGAGTGACCAATGTCGGACCAGAGAGTGACCAATGTCGGACCAGAGAGTGACCAATGTCGGACCAGAGAGAGAGCAATGTCGGACCAGAGAGAGAGCAATGTAGGACCAGAGAGTGACCAATGTAGGACCAGAGAGTGACCAATGTAGGACCAGAGAGTGACCAATGTAGGGCCAGAGAGTGGCCAATGTAGGGCCAGAGAGTGGCCAATGTAGGGCCAGAGAGTGGCCAATGTAGGGCCAGAGTGTGACCAATGTCGGACCAGAGTGTGACCAATGTCGGACCAGAGAGTGACCAATGTAGGACCAGAGAGTGACCAATGTCGGACCAGAGAGTGACCAATGTCGGACCAGAGAGTGACCAATGTCGGACCAGAGAGTGGCCAATGTCGGGCCAGAGAGTGGCCAATGTAGGACCAGAGAGTGACCAATGTAGGACCAGAGAGTGACCAATGTCGGACCAGAGAGTGACCAATGTAGGGCCAGAGAGTGACCAATGTAGGACCAGAGAGTGACCAATGTCGGACCAGAGAGTGGCCAATGTCGGGCCAGAGAGTGGCCAATGTAGGGCCAGAGAGTGACCAATGTAGGACCAGAGAGTGACCAATGTAGGGCCAGAGAGTGGCCAATGTAGGGCCAGAGAGTGGCCAATGTAGGGCCAGAGAGTGGCCAATGTAGGGCCAGAGTGTGACCAATGTCAGACCAGAGTGTGACCAATGTCGGACCAGAGAGTGACCAATGTCGGACCAGAGAGTGACCAATGTAGGACCAGAGAGTGACCAATGTCGGACCAGAGAGTGACCAATGTCGGACCAGAGAGTGACCAATGTCGGACCAGAGAGTGACCAATGTCGGACCAGAGAGTGGCCAATGTCGGACCAGAGAGTGACCAATGTCGGACCAGAGAGTGGCCAATGTCGGGCCAGAGAGTGGCCAATGTAGGGCCAGAGATTAACCAATGTAGGACCAGAGAGTGACCACTGTCGGACCAGAGAGTGACCAGTGTCGGACCAGAGAGTGACCAATGTCGGACCAGAGAGTGACCAGTGTCGGACCAGAGAGTGACCAATGTAGGACCAGAGATTAACCAATGTAGGACCAGAGAGTGACCACTGTCGGACCAGAGAGTGACCAGTGTCGGACCAGAGAGTGACCAATGTAGGACTAGTTTTAAAAGGGATAGAGCTAATGCAGGTAATTACAGGTGGTTCGTTTAATATCCGTGGAAGGGAACATTTTAGTCTTTAATTAAGGATGAAATTCCCACGTAGATAAAGAGAAAATAGTTAGGTGGATTTCAAAAGAAAGACTTTCATTTCTATAGCACCTTTCACGACCACTGGATGTCTCAAAGCGCTTTACAGCCAATGAAGTACTTCTGAAGTGTAGGCACTTCTGTAATGAAGGAAACGCAGCAGGAAGCAAGCATCTGCGCACAGCAAGCTCCCACAAACAGCAATGTGATAATAACCAGATAATCTGTTTTAGTTACGTGGATTGAGGGATAAGTATTGGCCAGGACACCGGGGAGAATTCCCCTGCTCTTCTTCAAAATAGTGCCCTGGGATCTTTTACGTCCACCTGAGAGAGTAGATGGGGCCTCGGTTTAACATCTCATCCAAAAGACGGCACCTCTGACAGTGCAGCACCCCCTCAGCACTGCACTGGAGTGTCAGCCTAGCTTTATGTGCTTAAATCCCTGGAGTGGGACTTAAACCCACAACTTTCTGACTCAGAGGCAAGTGTGCTACCCACTTTTTAAAAAATTATTATATTCTTTATTGAACATTCAGAACATTTACAACATCGTGATCATTCCATTGTATCATACAAATCAATTCCGCCGCTCTGCACAGTCATTCCTCCACCACATATCAACATCAAAACCTAAAGTTTAATTTGTCTCCTGTAGCATAAAATAATCGATTGTACTTTAAAAATTGATTGTAAAATACTATCTTTAAATTCTGAATAAAACATCCACAGAGCCTTATAATGATCTTTTAGCTTATATTTAAAATACTCTTTTAGATTGATTCTCCTCCCCTTAAAAAACAGAGCATTCCTTCTTTGCACAATCACGAATCTAGCCAAACTGAACATTAAATTAATTGCCGCTCCGCTAGACTCGGGCAGACTCTCCTGCAATCCCCATCTCAAAATTGAGTCCCACGGGATTCCCATTCTCGCTGTTCGGTCCCCACCCAGCAAAAAAACTTCACACAACTGTTGAACATCGTACTTAAAATCATTTAACTGTGGACATAACACCAGTAAATGGGACAGAGTCCCATCCCGTGTCCCACACACTGGGCAAGTTGCCGCCTCCACTCGTCCAATCTTACACAAGACCGTCATGGTAAAAATCCGGTTATGAGCCAATTTGAAATCCAGTTCAATCCACTCTGGACATTTAAAATTCGCCCACACTCCCTTCCAAATCCTGTTGAAGTCCAGCTGTGGGTATATACTCTGCCAAAACTCCTGACCAGCAGGTGTCTTGAATCTCCATTCTCTAAATACCTCATAAAAATCTCGAGTATTACAGTTGTCAAATTGGACCAACTCTCCCCCTTTCTCCAGCAGAAAGCTTGGAAAAGCAGGACGCATTTTACTTCCTTTGGAGATTTCCGCATTTATTTCTTCCATCCAATCCTGTGGCATTGCCCTCACAATCTTCTCATACATGATTCCTATTGCTTTTTCCTTCTACCTCCTGATCCTCCTCCCACACCATGTCCCTCACTATCGCTTCCGGCAACCAACCTGGAATCACCTCGTATAATACATCTTTCACCGATATAATCCCAGCTTTTATAAAAGCTTGATTAAACAATACCTCTCCTTCAATGTTAACCCACCTGTTCAAAAATAAGGGCTGTTCTAAAAATTCCTCAGCCCCCTTGGGCATAAACTGCACACTTTTTAAAAATTGGGCCCAAGTCTCTACAACCCCCTTATAAAACCTATGGAGAAGTTTAATCGATTTCAAAAACATATTATTGTATTCCATATACAATATCCCCTGCCCTCCTATCCCACTTCGTTTAAAAAAATGCTCAAAACAATTCTTCCAAAAACTTGTATTTGACATCTGAAGAAATCTCTTCACCCATTTGATTCTAAAGGATTTTTTTTCAGATCAATATCTGGGAAATTGAGTCCTCCCTGATTTCTCCGTCCAATGATGGTATTGTAAGCCACCAAGACTGGTTTCCCTTCCCATAAAAACCTCACCCAAGCCTCTCGGATGGACTTTTCCGCCCACTCAGGAATATCCTCCACCGTCAATAAGTACCATAGCTTAGATAGCAGGAGGGCAGACACCGCTGTCGCTCTTCTTGCACTTTCAACCACCTTCTTTCCCATCTTCCCAAAATCTTTTTAATTTTCATAACCTTCGGTTCTCAATTTAATCGATCCACTTCATCCCTGTCTTTCTTGTACCCCATATGCACCCTTAGAACTTCCAAAACCTCCACCACCTTAAAGGGACATTACCCCAACCGTTCCCCCCTACCCCTTCCTGCAACCAGGCATTGGGACTTACGATAATTCACTCTGGCACCTGAAGCTCTACAATATTCCTCCACTACATCCATAGCTTTCCTCACTGACTCCCCATTTCTCAATGTTAAGGTTGTGTCATCTGCATATTGGTGTATCACCGACACCAGCCCGGAACTGGGAACCACAATCCCAACTACACCTTTACGATAGCAAAATACTGCAGATGCTGGAAATCCGAAATAACAATAGAAAATGCTGGAAAAACTCAGCAGGCCAGGCAACATCCGTGGAGAGAAATTAGAGTCGACGTTTCGGGTCGAAACCCTTTTTCAAAACTGGAAAGGAAATAAAATAGATCGAAGGCAGGGCTGCGATAGAACAAAAGAAGTAAAAGAAGTAAAAGAGACATTAAGAGGTATTCAAAACCAGACGAGACGGTAATAGGACAGTGGATACAAAAGACGGCAAGATTCGGTGTGAAGTGTACTGGCAGGATGAGAGACTGCTGCCATGTGGGAGAGAGAAAAAAAAAGGGAAGGGGGGGGTGAAGGGAAGACCCAAAACAAAGGGGTGGAAAAAAATATAAGTAAAAATGTAATAGGGGCCGAGGTTATGATCTGAAATTGTTGAACTCGATATTGAGTCCGGAAGGCTGTAAAGTGCCTAATCGGAGGATGAGGTGCTGTTCCTCGAGTTTACGTTGAGCTTCCGTGGAACAATGCAAGAGGCCAAGGACGGTGAGGTCCGAGTGGGAATGGAGCGGTGAATTAAAATGACAGGCGACCAGAAGCTCGGGGTCCCCCTTACGGACTGAACGGAGGTGTTCCGCAAAGCGGTCGCCCAATCTGCGTTTGGTCTCCCCAATGTAGAGGAGACCGCATCATGAGCAGCGAATACAGTATACTAGATTGCAAGAAGTACAAGTAAATCGCTGTTTCACCTGGAAGGGGTGTTTGGGGCCCTGGACAGTGGGAATGGGGGAGGTGTAGGGGCAGGTGTTACATCTCCTCCGCTTGCACGGGAAGGCGCCAGGCGAAGGGGAAGGGCTGTTGGGGGTGATAGAGGAGTGGACCAGGGTGTCTCGGAGGGAGCGGTCCCTTATATTTTTTTTCACCACTTTGTTTTGGATTTTCCCTCCCCCCCCCCCCCTTTCCTTTTTTTTTCTCTCTCCCACATGGCAGCTGTCTCCCATCCTGCCAGTACACTTCACACCTAATCCGAGCCGTCTTTTGTATCCACTGTCCTATTACCATCTCGTCTGGTTTTGAATACCTCTTAATGTCTCTTTTACTTCTTTTACTTCCTTTGTTCTAGCGCAGCCCGGCCTTCGATCTATTTTATTTCCTTTCCAGTTTGAAAAAGGGTTTCGACCCGAAATGTCGACTCTAATTTCTCTCCACGGATGTTGCCTGGCCTGCTGAGTTTTTCCAGCATTTTCTGTTGTTATTCCCAACTACACCTTGTTTCTTTCGCATCATGTAACCTAATGGTTCTGCTACCAATGCGGATTTAAATTTAAAACAGAAATAGACAGTTTCCTAGCAGTAAAGGGAATTAAGGGTTACGGGGAGCGGGCAGGAATTTGGACATGAGTCTAGGTTCGGATCGGTCATGGCCCTGTGGGTAGCGGAGCGGGCCCAGGGGCCGTGTAGCCTGATCCTGCTCCTATTTCGTGTGTCTAATTCTGTTAGATTCAGGAGATGGTCCTGTGATAGTGGATTGGCGGTTAGGATCAGATCAGCCATGATCTTATTGAATGGCGGAGCAGGCTCGAGGGGCCGATTGGCCTACTCCTGCTCCTATTTCTTATGTTCTTATGTAATGTGTACAACAATGGGGACAGGGGACAACCCTGTCTCACTGATCTCTGTATCGGAAAATACTTGGATAAAAAACCATTACATTTAACACAGCTAAATATGTTTGAATAAAAAATCTTTATCCACTCAATGAAATTTTCCCAAAACCAAGTGCTTCCAAAACCATCAATAAAAACTCATGAGAGACCCTATCAAAGGCTTTCTCTAGATCTATCTTTAGTACATAAGCCTCCCTCCCACTCTCTTCCATGAGCTCTATCACATCTCGGATTGAGACCACAGAATCTGCGATGTCCCGGCCTATGACTGCATAGGACTGAGAGGGCAAAACTATCTGCGGCAACACCTCCTTCATACGATTTGCCATAACCCTCGCCAAGATCTTATAACTCACATTTAATAATGTGATGGGCCTCCAATTCTTCAGATCCCGTCTATCCCCTTTATTTTTATAAGCTAAGCTTATGACACCTCTCCTCATAGATGGGGCCAGGCTTCCCTCAATTTTAATTTCCTTCAAAACTCCTAAGAGCAATGGACTTAAAATCTCGAAAAATTCTTTATAAAATTCTGCACTTAGTCCATCGGACCCTGGGCTTTTCCCCCCCTTCATTCCACTTATTGCTACTTTTATTTCCGCTAATCCTACTTCTTTGTCACACATGCTTCTCTCATCCTCCTTTAAACCCTCTTCAATAAAAGCAGCAACCTTCTCCATCAACAAATTGGAAATGTCTTCTTTAGTATATAACTCTTGATAAAAGCTGCTAGCCGCCTCTAAAATCTCCCCACTTTCATGAATGATCGTCCCCCCAACCTTCAACTCTTCAATTAATGATAATCTCTGTCGCAGCTTCTCTTGCTCTAGAAAATATCTAGTGCATCTTTCGCCCTCCAATGCATCTCTAGCCTTTGCACGGAGAATGGCCCCCTTGCATTTTTCAGCTTGCAATAATTCCCATTTTTCCTTTAACACCCGGAACTTAGCCTCAGCTCCCTTATCCCCTCCGTCAACTGCTTTACAGACATCCGTAAACCTTTTGTTTATATTCTCTTCTCGATGCCGGTTAGCTGCCGCTCTCTTTTTCCCATAACGCACCGAAAAAACTTTTACCTCATATTTGAAATTGTCCCACCAAACACTTCTTTCTTTCAAGAACAAAGGTTCCTTCCGAGCATTCTTTATTATATTTAAAATCCCTTCTTTATAAGCAAATTCTTTCAGGTATTGATTGTTTAAAATCCACACCCCTGAACCGATCTTAACTCTGCTGTTCCTAATTCTAAGAACCAAAGCCGAGTGGTCACTAAAAAATACTTTTTTATAATAAATCTCCATCACCTCAGAACTTAACCCTTCCCGCATTAACACAAAATCTATTCAGCTCTGTTTTAAAACATCACCCACCCAACCTGATCTGGAGAACTCCCTTTTTGTGGGGTTCTGGTCCCTCCATAAGTCTCTCAAATTTAAATTTGCCATCATTTTTACAATCATCCCTCTGGAGTTATCATCCTTAAAGGTCATCTGGGCTGAAATGTCCATCCGAGATAAAAATACATTAAAATCCCCCACTATACAAGGATTTTCCACCTCTGCCACTTCAGTGAATAACAACCGAAAAAACTCGCGACGCTTGCAATGGTCGTTCGGTGCATAGATATTAAAGAGATCACAATTAAATTCCTCCATTTTTACCCTTAGCCGTAAAAATCTCCCCTCAGTGTCCTTGTCCACCAAGGCAACGTTCTCTTTTATGGACAGACTCACCAAAACAGCCACCCCTCTACGGTTATTGTTTGCACAACTTGCAAACACCTCTCCCTTCCAAACCTTCCGAACTCTTTCTAGGATATCCTCATCCCAAAAGGTTTCTTGCAGACACAACAAGTCCGTGCCTTTTAAACCCTGCAACAACTGCTGCAATTTCTTCTCACCCCTCAGTCCGTTCACATTAATCGAGACCAATGTAATCATGGCTCCGAAGAAGGGAAGTATGCCTGATAATCTCCCCATCATTTAATCTCTGGCCCTTCCCTCCTCACATGCTCCTTCCCAACTTTTCGGCCAGCTGTTGCTTTTTCCTGCAGCCTCCGACTCTTTTTCACCTCCTGTTTGAACCTTCCCTGCTGTTTCAGCCTCTTCCTTGCATTAAGTTTGGGCCCAGGAGCTGCCCTTTCTCCCTCCTTCTGCCCCTCACTAACCTTTCCCTTTCCACATGATGCCACCCCACCCCCGACTTCCATGTCTCTGTCCCCCTCTAATTCCTCACTCTCAAGCTCTTCTCTAACACTCTGTGCCTGCTCCCCGTCAGATACATAATCCTGCTCCCCGTCAGATACTTCATCTCCCATAGAGAGTCTTCCTGCTATCGCAGTTTCTCCAACAGTGCCGCTCCCTTCGACCACGTCTCTACCTCTGACCCTTGCTCCCTGATTCTTCTCTCTCTGGGACAATGGCGCATTTATATTGCTCCCGCCTGGCATCTTTGTCTCACCGCTCCCGTCCTGCTGCCCCTTTAAGGCTCCTGCCTCTTGCACCCTCTCCTTGTCTTGCCCCCTCCTGCTCACCGAGATGTCCGACTCCCCATCTTTCTTTGGAGTACTTACATTTACCATGCACCCCGCTCCCGCCTCCTCTCCCCCCGCAGACACCAGATTGTTTAGGGAGAGCTGAACCGTATTATGGCTCGAGTCTGCCCTCGACCCATGCTGCCCTCTGCTGTCTTTGGTCTTTTCCACTGTACTTGGTGTGTTTTCCACCATCTCCATCCTGTTCTCTGCTCCGCAATTTTCTGCCTCTTCCTGCACTCTTTTCTCCTTCAATTTACCAGCTGTGTCCTCCGACTGCTCTGCGAACTTTCAAACTGAGTAAAAGTCTTTCTACCTCCTCTCGGCCACTGGCCGTCACCTTGAACCCAACATTCGGCTTTGGTCGGCAGGCAAAGCAGCTTCCCTCGGCACAGTCCTCATGTAGCGCTTGGATAATATCCCGAGCTCGTATCTCCTTATCCTCGCACTGAACCACCACCGTGTTTTCTTTTCCAAACCTCCTGGGGTCCCAGCCCGAATCTTTGGGCCTTTTTCTCTCCCTTCCAACAACAGTTTCTCCCCTAATTAAATTCATCTTGGGAACACTGTCCTCTGAGGGGCCCGGCACTCTGGATCCCTCAGCAGTCATCTGGCTGCTGTTTATGGGCCAAAAGGCCCTAAAACCTGAAAAAGAAAACCAACAACCTTTTACCAGCTTACTCCAACTCCCTGCAGCAATCAGGCAACCAGCAGCACCGGCTCACTCCTAGCCCCTCCCACCTAGAGAGTGCTGCCCACTGAGACACAGCTGACACTGACAAAGGGACGATAGTGATTGACAAACCTCCTAGAATTCTTTACCAGATGTGGTTGATGGGGAAATGCAGTGGATGTAGTGTACATGGACTTTAGGAAAGCCTTTGACAAGGTACTACATGAGAGATTACTGGAGAAGATTAAGAGGTATAGAATTAGGGGGAGGATAGCAAACTGGATTAAAAATTGGTTCGAAGGGAGAAAACAGAGAGTCGGAGTTAAAGGCAGTTTTCCAGAGTGGTTGGGAGTGGGTAGTGGTGTCCCACAGGGTTCTGTTCTGGGGCCACTTTTGTTCACTCTGTGGATCAAGGATTTGGATATAGGACTAGAGGGAGTGGTGTCCAAATTTGAAGATGAAAACACAATAGTGTGGCGGAGCCACTAAGGGACTCCAATCAATTGTATATAATTCCCTTTAATAATATGTTGGCTACAGCTTGAGTCTGTATCTTTGTTTTCACTGTTTACATGTACAGAGCGCGATCACTTTAATAGCACGGGCAAACGCGATGACGTTACGCCGTTCATCACGTGATCCCTCACCGGCGGGAAAACGTGATGACGTCATGACGTCAGCCACGGGACCGCCCTAGCAGTCCTCGTGGAGCCTCCGAACTGACTAGACCTATATTCGATGTTCTCCTGTAGTTATCTGTTAAACTCTGTTAGTTTTCATTAAACCTCGTTGATTTGATCGCCTGAGTGGACCTCAGTCTTTTGGATAGGAACTAGACCTTCCTACAATAGGAGATTTTGGGTTAGAATTTGTTGTCAAAATAACGGTCAGGTTAATGGTGTTCACTGTTATTTATGGGTAATTGGTTTAGGAACTTCAGGTGAGGGGCAGATGCACGGTTAAATGTGAATATCCAAGAGTTGCTGTCGAGTTGCACCGCTCTGCCGTGAGCTTCACCCTGAGCCTCCTGTTTTCTTTAGGAACTTGCTGTATTTGCCCATTATTCTCGCCACAGAAAGTTAACTCTGGTCATTACAAGCAGAAGTTTGCAAGCAGAAGTGGCCCCAGAACTGAACTCTGTGGGTCACCTCGACCCACTCCCAACCACTCTGGGAAACTGCCCTGAACTCCGACTCTCTGTTTTCTCCCTTCGAACCCATTTTTAAGAACCTTTTTAATGACGTGATGTGTTAATGATCTCTCTGGCACTGAAAATTAACTAACAGTGTGGAGTCTCGTTCCTTCAGGTTTTACATTTTTCGGGGAGATTTAAAAAGTGTCAAATTTTAAATTAAAAATGTTTTTCTAATTTTTTTCTTTCTGTCTCTTTTTTCTCTCTCTATTAATTCAATCTTTCTCTTTATTTCTCTTTTTGTACCTGATTTGACGATGAATTCACCTCCTTTAATTTACCCTAGTGTCAGCTGTGGCTCAGTGGGGTAGCACACTCACCTCTGAGTCAGAAGGTTGTGGGTTCAAGCACATAAATCTCGGCTGACACTCCAGTGCAGTACTGAGGGAGCGCTGCACTGTCCGAGGGTCAGTACTGAGGGAGCACCGCACTGTCGGAGGTGCAGTGCTGAGGGAGTGCTGCACTGTCCGAGGGTCAGTACTGAGGGAGCACCGCACTGTCGGAGGTGCAGTACTGAGGGAGGGCTGCACTGTCGGAGGGGCAGTACTGAGGGAGGGCTGCACTGTCGGAGGGGCAGTACTGAGGGAGCACCGCACTGTCGGAGGTGCAGTACTGAGGGAGCACCGCACTGTCGGAGGTGCAGTACTGAGGGAGCACCGCACTGTCGGAGGGGCAGTACTGAGGGAGCGCCGCACTGTCGGAGGTGCAGTGCTGAGGGAGTGCTGCACTGTCGGAGGTGCAGTACTGAGGGAGCGCCGCACTGTCGGAGGGGCAGTACTGAGGGAGCGCCGCACTGTCGGAGGGGCAGTACTGAGGGAGTGCTGCACTGTCCGAGGGTCAGTACTGAGGGAGCACCGCACTGTCGGAGGTGCAGTACTGAGGGAGGGCTGCACTGTCGGAGGGGCAGTACTGAGGGAGGGCTGCACTGTCGGAGGGGCAGTACTGAGGGAGCACCGCACTGTCGGAGGTGCAGTACTGAGGGAGCACCGCACTGTCAGAGGTGCAGTACTGAGGGAGCACCGCACTGTCGGAGGGGCAGTACTGAGGGAGCGCCGCACTGTCGGAGGTGCAGTGCTGAGGGAGTGCTGCACTGTCGGAGGTGCAGTACTGAGGGAGCGCCGCACTGTCGGAGGGGCAGTACTGAGGGAGCGCCGCACTGTCGGAGGGGCAGTACTGAGGGAGAGCTGCACTGTCCGAGGGTCAGTACTGAGGGAGCGCCGCACTGTCGGAGGTGCAGTGCTGAGGGAGTGCTGCACTGTCGGAGGTGCAGTACTGAGGGAGTGCCGCACTGTCGGAGGTGCCGTCTTTCAGATGAGACGTTAAACCGAGGCCCCGTCTGCTCTCTCAGATAAAAGATCCCACGGCACTATTTTGAAGAAGAGCAGGGGAGTTCTCCCCAGTGTCCTGGCCAATATTTATCCCTCAAATCAACATAACAAATAAACAGATGATCTGGTCATGCTCACATTGCTGTTTGTGGGAGCTTGCTGTGCACAAATTAGCTGCCACGTTTCCCACATTACAACAGTGACTACACTCCAAAAAGTATTTCATTGGCTGTAAAGCACTTTGAGACGTCCAGTGGTCGTGAAAGGCGTTATATAAATGCAAGTCTTTCTTTCTTTCATTTCTCCTACCGCTGTTTATTTCCCAATCATTAACCTCATTGGTTAAGGAGATACCCTGTTGGTTGGCCTGTTCACTCGGGTCCCAGATGCCCTGTTCCCCTCGCTGCGCCGTTTTCAGCTCGCGCTTCCAGCAGCTATGTGGGCACAAATGGTTTGAGCTGAGGGGTGCAGGGGGAAGTCTAACTAACGGCAGGGGCTGTTAGATGGCCCGCTACAGCACAATCTGCTCCATACTTCATTCGAGAAGACCAAAGGGGTGTTGATAAGATGGGGGAATGGGCTAAAATATGGGAGCTGGAATTCAATGTCAGTAAGTGTGAGGAGATGCATTTTGTTAAAAAGTACCAGCAGTAATTATACTGTGACTGGAAGTAGGCTCGGGGCTGTGGGAGCAGAGGGATTTGGGGAAGTAGGCTCGGGGCTGTGGGAGAGCAGAGGGATTTGGGGAAGTGGGCTCGGGGCTGTGGGGGAGCAGAGGGATTTGGGGAAGTAGGCTCGGGGCTGTGGGGGAGCAGAGGGATTTGGGGAAGTGGGCTCGGGGCTGTGGGGAGCAGAGGGATTTGGGGAAGTAGGCTCGGGGCTGTGGGAGAGCAGAGGGATTTGGGGAAGTAGGCTCGGGGCTGTGGGGGAGCAGAGGGATTTGGGGAAGTGGGCTCGGGGCTGTGGGGAGCAGAGGGATTTGGGGAAGTAGGCTCGGGGCTGTGGGAGAGCAGAGGGATTTGGGGAAGTAGGCTCGGGGCTGTGGGGGAGCAGAGGGATTTGGGGAAGTAGGCTCGGGGCTGTGGGATCAGAGGGATTTGGGGAAGTAGGCTCGGGGCTGTGGGAGAGCAGAGGGATTTGGGGAAGTAGGCTCGGGGCTGTGGGGGAGCAGAGGGATTTGGGGAAGTGGGCTCGGGGCTGTGGGATCAGAGGGATTTGGGGAAGTAGGCTCGGGGCTGTGGGATCAGAGGGATTTGGGGAAGTAGGCTCGGGGCTGTGGGAGAGCAGAGGGATTTGGGGAAGTGGGCTCGGGGCTGTGGGGGAGCAGAGGGATTTGGGGAAGTGGGCTCGGGGCTGTGGGATCAGAGGGATTTGGGGAAGTAGGCTCGGGGCTGTGGGATCAGAGGGATTTGGGGAAGTAGGCTCGGGGCTGTGGGAGAGCAGAGGGATTTGGGGAAGTGGGCTCGGGGCTGTGGGGAGCAGAGGGATTTGGGGAAGTAGGCTCGGGGCTGTGGGGGAGCAGAGGGATTTGGGGAACAGGCTCGGGGCTGTGGGAGAGCAGAGGGATTTGGGGAAGTAGGCTCGGGGCTGTGGGATCAGAGGGATTTGGGGAAGTAGGCTCGGGGCTGTGGGGAGCAGAGGGATTTGGGGAAGTGGGCTCGGGGCTGTGGGATCAGAGGGATTTGGGGAAGTAGGCTCGGGGCTGTGGGATCAGAGGGATTTGGGGAAGTAGGCGTAGGCTCGGGGCTGTGGGGAGAGCAGAGGGATTTGGGGAAGTAGGCTCGGGGCTGTGGGGGAGCAGAGGGATTTGGGGAAGTAGGCTCGGGGCTGTGGGAGAGCAGAGGGATTTGGGGAAGTAGGCTCGGGGCTGTGGGGAGCAGAGGGATTTGGGGAAGTAGGCTCGGGGCTGTGGGGGAGCAGAGGGATTTGGGGAAGTAGGCTCGGGGCTGTGGGGGAGCAGAGGGATTTGGGGAAGTAGGCTCGGGGCTGTGGGAGAGCGGAGGGATTTGGGGAAGTAGGCTCGGGGCTGTGGGATCAGAGGGATTTGGGGAAGTGGACTCGGGGCTGTGGGGGAGCAGAGGGATTTGGGGAAGTAGGCTCGGGGCTGTGGGAGAGCAGAGGGATTTGGGGAAGTAGGCTCGGGGCTGTGGGGGAGCAGAGGGATTTGGGGAAGTGGGCTCGGGGCTGTGGGGGAGCAGAGGGATTTGGGGAAGTAAGCTCGGGGCTGTGGGGAGCAGAGGGATTTGGGGAAGTAGGCTCGGGGCTGTGGGAGAGCAGAGGGATTTGGGGAAGTAGGCTCGGGGCTGTGGGGGAGCAGAGGGATTTGGGGAAGTAGGCTCGGGGCTGTGGGAGAGCAGAGGGATTTGGGGAAGTGGGCTCGGGGCTGTGGGGAGCAGAGGGAGTTGGGGAAGTAGGCTCGGGGCTGTGGGGGAGCAGAGGGATTTGGGGAAGTGGGCTCGGGGCTGTGGGAGCAGAGGGATTTGGGGAAGTGGGCTCGGGGCTGTGGAGGAGCAGAGGGATTTGGGGAAGTGGGCTCGGGGCTGTGGGAGCAGAGGGATTTGGGGAAGTGGGCTCGGGGCTGTGGGGAGAGCAGAGGGATTTGGGGAAGTGGGCTCGGGGCTGTGGGAGAGCAGAGGGATTTGGGGAAGTGGGCTCGGGGCTGTGGGGATCAGAGGGATTTGGGGAAGTAGTCTCGGGGCTGTGGGATCAGAGGGATTTGGGGAAGTGGGCTCGGGGCTGTGGGAGAGCAGAGGGATTTGGGGAAGTGGGCTCGGGGCTGTGGGGAGCAGAGGGAGTTGGGGAAGTAGGCTCGGGGCTGTGGGGAGCAGAGGGATTTGGGGAAGTGGGCTCGGGGCTGTGGGAGAGCAGAGGGATTTGGGGAAGTAGGCTCGGGGCTGTGGGATCAGAGGGATTTGGGGAAGTGGGCTCGGGGCTGTGGGAGAGCAGAGGGATTTGGGGAAGTAGGCTCGGGGCTGTGGGATCAGAGGGATTTGGGGAAGTAGGCTCGGGGCTGTGGGATCAGAGGGATTTGGGGAAGTGGGCTCGGGGCTGTGGGGGAGCAGAGGGATTTGGGGAAGTAGGCTCGGGGCTGTGGGAGCAGAGGGATTTGGGGAAGTGGGCTCGGGGCTGTGGGAGAGCAGAGGGATTTGGGGAAGTAGGCTCGGGGCTGTGGGGGAGCAGAGGGATTTGGGGAAGTAGGCTCGGGGCTGTGGGATCAGAGGGATTTGGGGAAGTAGGCTCGGGGCTGTGGGGGAGCAGAGGGATTTGGGGAAGTAGGCTTGGGGCTGTGGGGGAGCGGAGGGATTTGGGGAAGTAGGCTCGGGGCTGTGGGGGAGCGGAGGGATTTGGGGAAGTGGGCTCGGGGCTGTGGGGAGCAGAGGGATTTGGGGAAGTAGGCTCGGGGCTGTGGGGAGCAGAGGGATTTGGGGAAGTAGGCTCGGGGCTGTGGGGAGAGCAGAGGGATTTGGGGAAGTAGGCTCGGGGCTGTGGGGGAGCAGAGGGATTTGGGGAAGTAGGCTCGGGGCTGTGGGGGAGCGGAGGGATTTGGGGAAGTAGGCTCGGGGCTGTGAGAGAGCAGAGGGATTTGGGGAAGTAGGCTCGGGGCTGTGGGGGAGCGGAGGGATTTGGGGAAGTAGGCTCGGGGCTGTGGGATCAGACGGATTTGGGGAAGTGGGCTCGGGGCTGTGGGATCAGAGGGATTTGGGGAAGTAGGCTCGGGGCTGTGGGATCAGAGGGATTTGGGGAAGTAGGCTCTGGGCTGTGGGATCAGAGGGATTTGGGGAAGTGGGCTCGGGGCTGTGGGGAGAGGAGAGGGATTTGGGGAAGTAGGCTGCGTCTGTGGGAGAGCAGAGGGATTTGGGGAAGTGGGCTCGGGGCTGGGGAAGCAGAGGGATTTGGGGAAGTAGGCTCGGGGCTGTGGGAGAGCAGAGGGATTTGGGGAAGTGGGCTCGGGGCTGTGGGAGAGAGCAGAGGGATTTGGGGAAGTGGGCTCGGGGCTGTGGGGAGAGCGGAGGGATTTGGGGAAGTGGGCTCGGGACTGTGGGAGTGCAGAGGGATTTGGGGAAGTGGGCTCGGGGCTGTGGGGGAGCAGAGGGATTTGGGGAAGTGGGCTCGGGGCTGTGGGGGATCAGAGGGATTTGGGGAAGTAGGCTCGGGGCTGTGGGATCAGAGGGATTTGGGGAAGTAGGCTCGGGGCTGTGGGATCAGAGGGATTTGGGGAAGTAGGCTCGGGGCTGTGGGATCAGAGGGATTTGGGGAAGTAGGCTCGGGGCTGTGGGGAGCAGAGGGATTTGGGGAAGTAGGCTCGGGGCTGTGGGGGAGCAGAGGGATTTGGGGAAGTAGGCTCGGGGCTGTGGGGGAGCAGAGGGATTTGGGGAAGTGGGCTCGGGGCTGTGGGAGTGCAGAGGGATTTGGGGAAGTGGGCTCGGGGCTGTGGGGGAGCAGAGGGACTTGGGGAAGTGGGCTCGGGGCTGTGGGATCAGAGGGATTTGGGGAAGTAGGCTCGGGGCTGTGGGAGAGCAGAGGGATTTGGGGAAGTAGGCTCGGGGCTGTGGGGGAGCAGAGGGATTTGGGGAAGTAGGCTCGGGGCTGTGGGGAGCAGAGGGATTTGGGGAAGTAGGCTCGGGGCTGTGGGAGAGCAGAGGGATTTGGGGAAGTAGGCTCGGGGCTGTGGTGGAGCAGAGGGATTTGGGGAAGTAGGCTCGGGGCTGTGGGGAGCAGAGGGATTTGGGGAAGTAGGCTCGGGGCTGTGGGGGAGCAGAGGGATTTGGGGAAGTGGGCTCGGGGCTGTGGGGAGCAGAGGGATTTGGGGAAGTAGGCTCGGGGCTGTGGGGAGAGCGGAGGGATTTGGGGAAGTAGGCTCGGGGCTGTGGGGGAGCAGAGGGATTTGGGGAAGTGGGCTCGGGGCTGTGGGGAGCAGAGGGATTTGGGGAAGTAGGCTCGGGGCTGTGGGGAGAGCGGAGGGATTTGGGGAAGTAGGCTCGGGGCTGTGGGGGAGCAGAGGGATTTGGGGAAGTGGGCTCGGGGCTGTGGGGGAGCAGAGGGATTTGGGGAAGTAGGCTCGGGGCTGTGGGAGATCAGAGGGATTTGGGGAAGTAGGCTCGGGGCTGTGGGAGAGCAGAGGGATTTGGGGAAGTGGGCTCGGGGCTGTGGGGGAGCAGAGGGATTTGGGGAAGTAGGCTCGGGGCTGTGGGGGAGCAGAGGGATTTGGGGAAGTAGGCTCGGGGCTGTGGGGAGCAGAGGGATTTGGGGAAGTAGGCTCGGGGCTGTGGGAGAGCAGAGGGATTTGGGGAAGTAGGCTCAGGGCTGTGGGAGCAGAGGGATTTGGGGAAGTGGCCTCGGGGCTGTGGGAGAGCAGAGGGATTTGGGGAAGTGGGCTCGGGGCTGTGGGGAGCAGAGGGATTTGGGGAAGTAGGCTCGGGGCTGTGGGGAGAGCAGAGGGATTTGGGGAAGTAGGCTCGGGGCTGTGGGGGAGCAGAGGGATTTGGGGAAGTAGGCTCGGGGCTGGGGAGAGCAGAGGGATTTGGGGAAGTAGGCTCGGGGCTGTGGGGGAGCAGAGGGATTTGGGGAAGTAGGCTCGGGGCTGTGGGGGAGCAGAGGGATTTGGGGAAGTAGGCTCGGGGCTGTGGAGAGCAGAGGGATTTGGGGAAGTAGGCTCGGGGCTGTGGGGGAGCAGAGGGATTTGGGGAAGTGGGCTTGGGGCTGTGGGGGAGCAGAGGGATTTGGGGAAGTAGGCTCGGGGCTGTGGGGGAGCAGAGGGATTTGGGGAAGTAGGCTCGGGGCTGTGGGGAGAGCAGAGGGATTTGGAGAAGTAGGCTCGGGGCTGTGGGGGAGCAGAGGGATTTGGGGAAGTAGGCTCGGGGCTGTGGGGGAGCAGAGGGATTTGGGGAAGTAGGCTCGGGGCTGTGGGAGAGCAGAGGGATTTGGGGAAGTAGGCTCGGGGCTGTGGGAGAGCGGAGGGATTTGGGGAAGTGGGCTCGGGGCTGTGGGGAGTGCGGAGGGATTTGGGGAAGTAGGCTCGGGGCTGTGGGATCAGAGGGATTTGGGGAAGTGGGCTCGGGGCTGTGGGATCAGAGGGATTTGGGGAAGTGGGCTCGGGGCTGTGGGGAGAGGAGAGGGATTTGGGGAAGTGGGCTCGGGGCTGTGGGATCAGAGGGATTTGGGGAAGTAGGCTCGGGACTGTGGGATCAGAGGGATTTGGGGAAGTAGGCTCGGGGCTGTGGGGAGAGGAGAGGGATTTGGGGAAGTAGGCTCGGGGCTGTGGGGAGAGGAGAGGGATTTGGGGAAGTGGGCTCGGGACTGTGGGATCAGAGGGATTTGGGGAAGTAGGCTCGGGGCTGTGGGGAGAGGAGAGGGATTTGGGGAAGTAGCCTCGGGGCTGTGGGATCAGAGGGATTTGGGGAAGTGGGCTCGGGGCTGTGGGGAGAGGAGAGTGATTTGGGGAAGTAGGCTCGGGGCTGTGGGGGAGCAGAGGGATTTGGGGAAGTGGGCTCGGGGCTGTGGGATCAGAGGGATTTGGGGAAGTAGGCTCGGGGCTGTGGGGGATCAGAGGGATTTGGGGAAGTGGGCTCGGGGCTGTGGGAGTGCAGAGGGATTTGGGGAAGTAGGCTCGGTGCTGTGGGATCAGAGGGATTTGGGGAAGTGGGCTCGGGGCTGTGGGATCAGAGGGATTTGGGGAAGTGGGCTCGGGACTGTGGGAGTGCAGAGGGATTTGGGGAAGTAGGCTCGGTGCTGTGGGATCAGAGGGATTTGGGGAAGTGGGCTCGGGGCTGTGGGATCAGAGGGATTTGGGGAAGTGGGCTCGGGGCTGTGGGAGAGCAGAGGGATTTGGGGAAGTAGGCTCGGGGCTGTGGGAGAGCAGAGGGATTTGGGGAAGTGGGCTCGGGACTGTGGGAGTGCAGAGGGATTTGGGGAAGTGGGCTCGGGGCTGTGGGGGATCAGAGGGATTTGGGGAAGTGGGCTCGGGGCTGTGGGATCAGAGGGATTTGGGGAAGTAGGCTCGGGGCTGTGGGGGATCAGAGGGATTTGGGGAAGTGGGCTCGGGGCTGTGGGATCAGAGGGATTTGGGGAAGTAGGCTCGGGGCTGGGGAGAGCAGAGGGATTTGGGGAAGTAGGCTCGGGGCTGTGGGAGAGCAGAGGGATTTGGGGAAGTGGGCTCGGGGCTGTGGGGAGCAGAGGGATTTGGGGAAGTGGGCTCGGGGCTGTGGGAGAGCAGAGGGATTTGGGGAAGTGGGCTCGGGGCTGTGGGAGAGCAGAGGGATTTGGGGAAGTGGGCTCGGGGCTGTGGGGAGCAGAGGGATTTGGGGAAGTAGGCTCGGGGCTGTGGGGATCAGAGGGATTTGGGGAAGTAGGCTCGGGGCTGTGGGAGAGCAGAGGGATTTGGGGAAGTAGGCTCGGGGCTGTGGGGAGCAGAGGGATTTGGGGTAGTGGGCTCGGGGCTGTGGGGAGCAGAGGGATTTGGGGAAGTAGGCTCGGGGCTGTGGGGAGCAGAGGGATTTGGGGAAGTGGGCTCGGGGCTGTGGGAGAGCAGAGGGATTTGGGGAAGTAGGCTCGGGGCTGTGGGGAGCAGAGGGATTTGGGGTAGTGGGCTCGGGGCTGTGGGGAGCAGAGGGATTTGGGGAAGTAGGCTCGGGGCTGTGGGGAGCAGAGGGATTTGGGGAAGTGGGCTCGGGGCTGTGGGAGAGCAGAGGGATTTGGGGAAGTAGGCTCGGGGCTGTGGGGAGCAGAGGGATTTGGGGTAGTGGGCTCGGGGCTGTGGGGAGCAGAGGGATTTGGGGAAGTAGGCTCGGGGCTGTGGGAGAGCAGAGGGATTTGGGGAAGTAGGCTCGGGGCTGTGGGGGAGCAGAGGGATTTGGGGAAGTAGGCTCGGGGCTGTGGGAGAGCAGAGGGATTTGGGGAAGTAGGCTCGGGGCTGTGGGGAGCAGAGGGATTTGGGGAAGTGGGCTCGGGGCTGTGGGGGAGCAGAGGGATTTGGGGAAGTAGGCTCGGGGCTGTGGGAGAGCAGAGGGATTTGGGGAAGTAGGCTCGGGGCTGTGGGATCAGAGGGATTTGGTGAAGTCGGCTCGGGGCTGTGGGAGAGCAGAGGGATTTGGGGAAGTAGGCTCGGGGCTGTGGGGAGAGCGGAGGGATTTGGGGAAGTGGGCTCGGGGCTGTGGGATCAGAGGGATTTGGGGAAGTAGGCTCGGGGCTGTGGGATCAGAGGGATTTGGGGAAGTAGGCTCGGGGCTGTGGGAGAGCCGAGGGATTTGGGGAAGTGGGCTCGGGGCTGTGGGGAGAGCGGAGGGATTTGGGGAAGTAGGCTCGGGGCTGTGGGCTCAGACGGATTTGGGGAAGTGGGCTCGGGGCTGTGGGATCAGAGGGATTTGGGGAAGTAGGCTCTGGGCTGTGGGATCAGAGGGATTTGGGGAAGTAGGCTCGGGGCTGTGGGATCAGAGGGATTTGGGGAAGTAGGCTCTGGGCTGTGGGATCAGAGGGATTTGGGGAAGTGGGCTCGGGGCTGTGGGGAGAGGAGAGGGATTTGGGGAAGTAGGCTGCGTCTGTGGGAGAGCAGAGGGATTTGGGGAAGTGGGCTCGGGGCTGGGGAAGCAGAGGGATTTGGGGAAGTAGGCTCGGGGCTGTGGGAGAGAGCAGAGGGATTTGGGGAAGTGGGCTCGGGGCTGTGGGGAGAGCGGAGGGATTTGGGGAAGTGGGCTCGGGACTGTGGGAGTGCAGAGGGATTTGGGGAAGTGGGCTCGGGGCTGTGGGGGAGCAGAGGGATTTGGGGAAGTAGGCTCGGTGCTGTGGGGGAGCAGAGGGATTTGGGGAAGTGGGCTCGGGGCTGTGGGATCAGAGGGATTTGGGGAAGTAGGCTCGGGGCTGTGGGATCAGAGGGATTTGGGGAAGTAGGCTCGGGGCTGTGGGGAGCAGAGGGATTTGGGGAAGTAGGCTCGGGGCTGTGGGGGAGCAGAGGGATTTGGGGAAGTAGGCTCGGGGCTGTGGGGGAGCAGAGGGATTTGGGGAAGTGGGCTCGGGGCTGTGGGAGTGCAGAGGGATTTGGGGAAGTGGGCTCGGGGCTGTGGGGGAGCAGAGGGACTTGGGGAAGTGGGCTCGGGGCTGTGGGATCAGAGGGATTTGGGGAAGTAGGCTCGGGGCTGTGGGAGAGCAGAGGGATTTGGGGAAGTAGGCTCGGGGCTGTGGGGGAGCAGAGGGATTTGGGGAAGTAGGCTCGGGGCTGGGGGAGAGCGGAGGGATTTGGGGAAGTGGGCTCGGGGCTGTGGGATCAGAGGGATTTGGGGAAGTAGGCTCGGGGCTGTGGGATCAGAGGGATTTGGGGAAGTAGGCTCGGGGCTGTGGGAGAGCAGAGGGATTTGGGGAAGTGGGCTCGGGGCTGTGGGGAGAGCGGAGGGATTTGGGGAAGTAGGCTCGGGGCTGTGGGATCAGACGGATTTGGGGAAGTGGGCTCGGGGCTGTGGGATCAGAGGGATTTGGGGAAGTAGGCTCGGGGCTGTGGGATCAGAGGGATTTGGGGAAGTAGGCTCTGGGCTGTGGGATCAGAGGGATTTGGGGAAGTGGGCTCGGGGCTGTGGGGAGAGGAGAGGGATTTGGGGAAGTAGGCTCGGGGCTGGGGAAGCAGAGGGATTTGGGGAAGTGGGCTCGGGGCTGGGGAAGCAGAGGGATTTGGGGAAGTAGGCTCGGGGCTGTGGGAGAGCAGAGGGATTTGGGGAAGTGGGCTCGGGGCTGTGGGAGAGAGCAGAGGGATTTGCGGAAGTGGGCTCGGGGCTGTGGGGAGAGCGGAGGGATTTGGGGAAGTGGGCTCGGGACTGTGGGAGTGCAGAGGGATTTGGGGAAGTGGGCTCGGGGCTGTGGGGGAGCAGAGGGATTTGGGGAAGTAGGCTCGGTGCTGTGGGGGAGCAGAGGGATTTGGGGAAGTGGGCTCGGGGCTGTGGGATCAGAGGGATTTGGGGAAGTAGGCTCGGGGCTGTGGGATCAGAGGGATTTGGGGAAGTAGGCTCGGGGCTGTGGGATCAGAGGGATTTGGGGAAGTAGGCTCGGGGCTGTGGGATCAGAGGGATTTGGGGAAGTGGGCTCGGGGCTGTGGGGGAGCAGAGGGATTTGGGGAAGTAGGCTCGGGGCTGTGGGGGAGCAGAGGGATTTGGGGAAGTAGGCTCGGGGCTGTGGGGAGCAGAGGGATTTGGGGAAGTAGGCTCGGGGCTGTGGGGGAGCAGAGGGATTTGGGGAAGTAGGCTCGGGGCTGTGGGGGAGCAGAGGGATTTGGGGAAGTAGGCTCGGGGCTGTGGGGAGCAGAGGGATTTGGGGAAGTAGGCTCGGGGCTGTGGGATCAGAGGGATTTGGGGAAGTAGGCTCGGGGCTGTGGGATCAGAGGGATTTGGGGAAGTAGGCTCGGGGCTGTGGGGGAGCAGAGGGATTTGGGGAAGTAGGCTCGGGGCTGTGGGAGAGCAGAGGGATTTGGGGAAGGAGGCTCGGGGCTGTGGGGAGCAGAGGGATTTGGGGAAGTAGGCTCGGGGCTGTGGGGGAGCAGAGGGATTTGGGGAAGTAGGCTCGGGGCTGTGGGGAGCAGAGGGATTTGGGGAAGTGGGCTCGGAGCTGTGGGGAGCAGAGGGATTTGGGGAAGTAGGCTCGGGGCTGTGGGGAGCAGAGGGATTTGGGGAAGTAGGCTCGGAGCTGTGGGGAGCAGAGGGATTTGGGGAAGTAGGCTCGGGGCTGTGGGGGATCAGAGGGATTTGGGGAAGTAGGCTCGGGGCTGTGGGAGAGCAGAGGGATTTGGGGAAGTAGGCTCGGGGCTGTGGGGAGCAGAGGGATTTGGGGAAGTGGGCTCGGGGCTGTGGGGGAGCAGAGGGATTTGGGGAAGTAGGCTCGGGGCTGTGGGAGAGCAGAGGGATTTGGGGAAGTAGGCTCGGGGCTGTGGGGAGCAGAGGGATTTGGGGAAGTAGGCTCGGGGCTGTGGGGAGCAGAGGGACTTGGGGAAGTAGGCTCGGGGCTGTGGGGAGCAGAGGGACTTGGGGAAGTAGGCTCGGGGCTGTGGGGGATCAGAGGGATTTGGGGAAGTGGGCTCGGGGCTGTGGGGGAGCAGAGGGTATTGGGGAAGTAGGCTCGGGGCTGTGGGGAGAGCAGAGGGATTTGGGGAAGTAGGCTCGGGGCTGTGGGGGAGCAGAGGGATTTGGGGAAGTGGGCTCGGGGCTGTGGGAGAGCAGAGGGATTTGGGGAAGTAGGCTCGGGGCTGTGGGAGAGCAGAGGGATTTGGGGAAGTGGGCTCGGGGCTGTGGGGAGCAGAGGGATTTGGGGAAGTAGGCTCGGGGCTGGGGAAGAGCAGAGGGATTTGGGGAAGTAGGCTCGGGGCTGTGGGGGAGCGGAGGGATTTGGGGAAGTAGGCTCGGGGCTGTGGGGAGCAGAGGGATTTGGGGAAGTGGGCTCGGGGCTGTGGGGAGCAGAAGGATTTGGGGAAGTGGGCTCGGGGCTGTGGGAGAGCAGAGGGATTTGGGGAAGTGGGCTCGGGGCTGTGGGGAGCAGAGGGATTTGGGGAAGTAGGCTCGGGGCTGTGGGGGAGCAGAGGGATTTGGGGAAGTAGGCTCGGGGCTGGGGAAGAGCAGAGGGATTTGGGGAAGTAGGCTCGGGGCTGGGGAAGAGCAGAGGGATTTGGGGAAGTAGGCTCGGGGCTGGGTAAGAGCAGAGGGATTTGGGGAAGTAGGCTCGGGGCTGGGGAAGAGCAGAGGGATTTGGGGAAGTAGGCTCGGGGCTGGGGAAGAGCAGAGGGATTTGGGGAAGTAGGCTCGGGGCTGTGAGAGAGGAGAGGGATTTGGGGAAGTAGGCTCGGGGCTGTGGGGGGGCAGAGGGATTTGGGGAAGTAGGCTCGGGGCTGTGGGGAGCAGAGGGATTTGGGGAAGTAGGCTCGGGGCTGTGGGAGAGCAGAGGGATTTGGGGAAGTAGGCTCGGGGCTGGGGAAGAGCAGAGGGATTTGGGGAAGTAGGCTCGGGGCTGGGGAAGAGCAGAGGGATTTGGGGAAGTAGGCTCGGGGCTGGGGAAGAGCAGAGGGATTTGGGGAAGTAGGCTCGGGGCTGTGGGAGAGCGGAGGGATTTGGGGAAGTAGGCTCGGGGCTGTGGGGAGCAGAGGGATTTGGGGAAGTGGGCTCGGGGCTGTGGGGAGCAGAGGGATTTGGGGAAGTGGGCTCGGGGCTGTGGGGAGCAGAGGGATTTGGGGAAGTGGGCTCGGGGCTGTGGGGAGCAGAGGGATTTGGGGAAGTAGGCTCGGGGCTGTGGGGGAGCAGAGGGATTTGGGGAAGTAGGCTCGGGGCTGGGGAAGAGCAGAGGGATTTGGGGATGTAGGCTCGGGGCTGGGGAAGAGCAGAGGGATTTGGGGAAGTAGGCTCGGGGCTGTGGGGGAGCAGAGGGATTTGGGGAAGTAGTATCGGGGCTGTGGGGGAGCAGAGGGATTTGGGGAAGTAGGCTCGGGGCTGTGGGGGAGCAGAGGGATTTGGGGAAGTAGGCTCGGGGCTGTGGGGGAGCAGAGGGATTTGGGGAAGTGGGCTCGGGGCTGTGGGGGAGCAGAGGGATTTGGGGAAGTAGGCTCGGGGCTGTGGGGGAGCTGAGGGATTTGGGGAAGTAAGCTCGGGGCTGTGGGAGAGCAGAGGGATTTGGGGAAGTAGGCTCGGGGCTGTGGGAGAGCAGAGGGATTTGGGGAAGTGGGCTCGGGGCTGTGGGAGAGCAGAGGGATTTGGGGAAGTAGGCTCGGGGCTGTGGGAGAGCAGAGGGATTTGGGGAAGTGGGCTCGGGGCTGTGGGGGAGCAGAGGGATTTGGGGAAGTAGGCTCGGGGCTGTGGGGGAGCAGAGGGATTTGGGGAAGTAGGCTCGGGGCTGTGGGGGAGCAGAGGGATTTGGGGAAGTGGGCTCGGGGCTGTGGGGGAGCAGAGGGATTTGGGGAAGTGGGCTCGGGGCTGTGGGGAGCAGAGGGATTTGGGGAAGTAGGCTCGGGGCTGTGGGGAGCAGAGGGATTTGGGGAAGTAGGCTCGGGGCTGTGGGATCAGAGGGATTTGGGGAAGTAGGCTCGGGGCTGTGGGAGAGCAGAGGGATTTCGGGAAGTAGGCTCGGGGCTGTGGGGGAGCTCAGGGATTTGGGGAAGTAGGCTCGGGGCTGTGGGATCAGAGGGATTTGGGGAACAGGTTTACAGGACATTAAAGCAGCTCCTCGGGGTGATAAGGCTGTAAAAATACTAATGGAAATCTAGGTTTTATCACCAGGTACAGAATATAAAAGACGAGATAATGAGGAGCCGGTGTAGAACCTTAATAAAGCTCCGTTAGACACTGGTGCAGTACTGGGCTCCGCACTGTGGCAAGGATATCGAGGGTTTAGAGAGAGTACGACACAGATTCACTCGGATGGTGCCTGGTGTGAAGAAATAAAATGACAAAGAAAGACTTGAAAAGTTGTCTTTTTTCGTTAGAACAACACAGATTACAGGGCGATGTGATCGAGGTGTTTAAAGGTATGAAAGGATGGGCCAGGCTCGATGGAAACAGCCTGTTTCAGTAGTTGAGGGTCTAGAACGAGGGGCCAGAGATACAAGATTAAATGTAAGAGAT
The DNA here is from genome assembly GCF_052327205.1 of Somniosus microcephalus. Classification (NCBI taxonomy): domain Eukaryota; kingdom Metazoa; phylum Chordata; class Chondrichthyes; order Squaliformes; family Somniosidae; genus Somniosus; species Somniosus microcephalus. The sequence goes on from NC_141009.1 coordinate 71,107,615, forward strand.
TTAGAACAGTGAGCAGGAGAAACCTCTCCACGCAGAGAGTCGTGAGGCTGTGGAATTCACTTCCTGGGTCAGGGACTGAGGCAGAAACTGTGTCAACATTGAAGGTTGGATTGGAGAGGTGGATTCAGGAAAAGGGGTTTAAGAGATATGGGGACAGGCCGGGTTAATGTGATCAGGACTATTTGGTCACGTGGGGGGTAAACACCGACACAGACTGGATGGGCCGAATGGCCTGTTCCCGTGTTGTAACACCTGTCTATTATTCTCCAGGGCCATTGAGGCCAATTTTCACACTGCTGACATCAGCCAAGTATTGAGGAGAGTTAGAGAAGGAAACAAATGGGGTTGGAATGGCCGTGCTCGAGCGTCAGGATGTCCCAGGGGGTCCCCAATTTGAATAGCTCCACCATTGGCGGACATACGTCCTAAGCTCTGGAACTCCCTCCCTGAACCTCTCCGCCTCGCTACCTCTCCTTCCTCCTTTAAGACGCTCCTTAAAACCTCCGTCTTTGACCAAGCTTTGGTCACCTGCCCTAATTTCTCCTTATGTGACTCGGTGTCAAATTGTGTCTGATTATCGCTCCTGTGAAGCGCCGCGGGACGTTTTACTACGTTGAAGGCACTATATAAATGCAAGTTGTTGTTGTTGTGTTAAAGCAGTATCTATTTGGATAGAGTTAAGGAATAGGATGAGAAATGGTGCAGTTCTGGGTGTGAGTTCCAGGCCACCAAACAGCGATGATTAGGTAGAGGTAGATCTCCAGTCACTTTGGAGAGATACAAGAAGAAGAGGGCAATAATTTGGGAGATTTTAACTATCCCCGGATTGACTGGAGTAAAGTTAATGGTCAAAGTGGGGAACACTTTTCAGAATGGATCCAGGACTCTCCCTAGATCAGTCCAACAAGGAAAGCAGCTTTGCTTGATTTAATTCTGGGAAATAAAGTGGGGAAAACAACTGATGAGAGAGTCGGAGAACAATTGGGAAATAGTGACCAAAGCATCGTTAGGTTCAGTGTAAGAGTCGAAAGAGATAATGAAGAGTCAGGGATAAGGGTGAAAAGGCAACGTTCAGTGAGATAAGAAGGGATGGTGGACAGATTAACTGGGCAGTAAAGTTAGCAAACAGGATGACAGATCAGTAGGGGGAAATCTTCAAATCTGAAAAGAACAAAATATATTAGTATATAAAGCGAAAAGATTAGCGTTCTGCAGATAATTGTCGAGGTTAATCTTACACTGAAACTTGGCTCAGTGGTAGCACTCTCACCTGTCAGTGAGGAGCATTGGGTTCAAGCTCTGCTCCACAGCGCACAGACCCTGACACTGCAAGGGGCTGAAGCACCTTGACCCTGGGTCCTGACCCCGAGCTGCGTCCTGACCCTGACCCTGACCTGGGTCCTGACCCCGAGCTGGGTCCTGACCCCGAGCTGGGTCCTGACCCTGACCCTGACCTTGGTCCTGACCCCGAGCTGGGTCCTGACCCCGAGCTGGGTCCTGACCCTGACCCTGACCTGGGTCCTGACCCCGAGCTGGGTCCTGACCCTGACCCTGAGCTGGGTCCTGACCCTGACCCTAACCTTGGTCCTGACCCTGACCCTGACCCCGAGCTGGGTCCTGACCCTGACCCTGAGCTGGGTCCTGACCCTGACCCTAACCTTGGTCCTGACCCTGACCCTGACCCCGAGCTGGGCCCTGACCCCGAGTTGGGTCCTGACCCTGACCCCGAGTTGGGTCCTGACCCTGACCCTGACCCTGAGCTGGGTCCTGACCCTGACCCTGACCCTGAGCTGGGTCCTGACCCTGACCCTGACCCTGAGCTGGGTCCTGACCCTGACCCTGACCCCGAGTTGGGTCCTGACCCTGACCCCGAGTTGGGTCCTGACCCTGACCCTGACCCTGAGCTGGGTCCTGACCCTGACCCTGACCCTGAGCTGGGTCCTGACCCTGACCCTAACCTTGGTCCTGACCCTGACCCTGACCCCGAGCTGGGCCCTGACCCCGAGTTGGGTCCTGACCCTGACCCCGAGTTGGGTCCTGACCCTGACCCTGAGCTGGGTCCTGACCCTGACCCTAACCTTGGTCCTGACCCTGACCCTGACCCCGAGCTGGGCCCTGACCCTGAGCTGGGTCCTGACCCTGACCCCGAGTTGGGTCCTGACCCTGACCCTGACCCTGAGCTGGGTCCTGACCCTGACCCTGACCCCGAGTTGGGTCCTGACCCTGACCCCGAGTTGGGTCCTGACCCTGACCCTGACCCTGAGCTGGGTCCTGACCCTGACCCTGAGCTGGGTCCTGACCCTGACCCCGAGTTGGGTCCTGACCCTGACCCTGAGCTGGGTCCTGACCCTAACCCTGAGCTGGGTCCTGACCCTGACCCTGAGCTGGGTCCTGACCCTGACCCTGAGCTGGGTCCTGACCCTGATCCTGAGCTGGGTCCTGACCCTGACCCTGAGCTGGGTCCTGACCCTGACCCTGAGCTGGGTCCTGACCCTGATCCTGAGCTGGGTCCTGACCCTGACCCCGAGTTGGGTCCTGACCCTGACCCTGACCCTGAGCTGGGTCCTGACCCTGACCCTGACCCTGAGCTGGGTCCTGACCCTGACCCTGACCCTGAGCTGGGTCCTGACCCTGACCCTGACCCTGAGCTGGGTCCTGACCCTGACCCTGACCCTGACCCTGAGCTGGGTCCTGACCCTGACCCTGACCCCGAGTTGGGTCCTGACCCTGACCCCGAGTTGGGTCCTGACCCTGACCCTGACCCTGAGCTGGGTCCTGACCCTGACCCTGACCCTGAGCTGGGTCCTGACCCTGACCCTGACCCTGAGCTGGGTCCTGACCCTGACCCTGAGCTGGGTCCTGACCCTGACCCTGACCCTGACCCTGAGCTGGGTCCTGACCCTGCCATATCGCTGGGTCACCTCAAGTAAATATCCGTTGGCTGTTCAGTGGTGCCCCTCTTGTATAACACTGGACTAGTGCACGGGAGGGGGGAGGCCTTAAAGAAGCCAAGTGTGACTGAAGATTGCAGTGACAGGCTGGGGAAGCAGTGGGTTAGTAGGAAAGTGCTTTGTCTCAGTGAGTTGCCTGTCAGGCAGCAGTAATGGTTCATGTGCCCCCAGCCCTCACCTCCAACTGCAAGTGTGAAGCTCATGGAATTCTTGATCACGAAGATTGAGCCCATCCGATCAGCTGCCTCTTCCTCTTGCCCATGAACCTGAACCTCCACCCCCAGACTCCCCCCTACCCTAGCCCTGAACCCGTGTCTTTCTCCTGCTCCTCTCCGACCTCCCCCCACGCCCTGCCCAAGTTCATCTTGTCCATGAGACCCACCTCCTGCTTCCTCGATCCTATTCCCGCCAAACTGCTGACCACCCAACTTCCCATGCTGTCCCCTACGTTAGCTGCTAATGTTAATGGTTCTCTGTCCCCCTCCCCTTCAAATTTGCTGTCATCACCCCCTCCTCAAAAAAACATCCCTTGACTCCTCTGGCCTTGCAAACTCCCGCCCCATCCCCAACCTCCCTTTCCTCTCCAAATTCCTCCCAAATCCGTGCCCATCTTTCCCACAACTCCATGTTTGAATCCCTCCAATCAGGTTTCCACCTCTGCCACAGCACTGAAACGGCCCTTATCAAAGTCACAAATGACATCCTCTGTGGCTGTGACAAAGGTAAACTATCCCTCCTCATCGTTCTCGACCTGCCTGCAGCCTTTGACGTGGTTGACCACTCCATCCTCCTCCAATGTCTCTTCATCATCCAGCTGGGCGGGCCTGCCCTCGCCTGGCTCTATTCTTATCTATCCAGTAGTAGTCGGAGAATCTCCTGCAGCGGCTTCTCTTCCCGCCCCCGCACCGTTACCTCTGGAGTTCCCAAGGATCTATCCTTGACCCCCTCCTATTTCTCATCTACACGCTGCCCCTTGGTGACATCATCCGAAAACACAGCCTCAGTTTCCACATGTACGCTGACGACACCCAGCTCTACCTCACCACCACCACTCTCGACCCCTCCACGGTCTCTGATTTGTTATTCTGTTTGTGTGATAACTGGTCTTAGATAAGCTGCAAGTTCCTCCAAATTAAACATTGGGAAGACCAAAGCCATTGTCTTCAGTCCCCACCACAAACTCCGTTCCCTCGCCACTGATTCCATCCCTCTCCCTGGCCACTATCTGACCGTTCGCAGCCTCGGCATCCTATCTGACCTAGCGCTGAGCTTCTGACCTCATATCCTCTTCATCACCAAGTCCACCTATTTCCACCTCTGTAGCGTCGCCCGTCTCCGCCCCTGACTCAGTTTATCTGCTGCTGAATCCCTCACCCAGGCCTTTGTTACCTCGAGGCTCGACATTCCAACGCTCTCCGGGCCGGCCTTCCATCTTCCACCTTCCATAACCTCGTGCTCATCCCAAACCCTGCTGCCCGTGTCCTAACTCGCAGCAGTGCCGCTCAGCCCCAAACTCTCCGTTCCTCTGACTGTTGCCTCTTGTGTACCCCCCTCCCTTCGCCCCATCACTGGCAGCCAGGCCTTCAGCTGTCTTGGCCCCACACATGAAATCCCTCCTTGAACCTCTCCACCTCCATCTTCTCCTTTAAGATCCTCCTTAAATCCCACCTCTTTGACGATACTGATTGACTGAAACACTAACGAACAGGGAGGGAACCCACCAATCAACAAGCGGCCAGGAAAACTACCAATGAAGAATCAGCAAACAGCAACCAATAAGCTTACAAGGAATAAAAGGAGAACCAATGAAATTGTGCAAAATTGGGGTGACCATACGTCCCCGTTTTCCGGGGACAGTCTCCAGACGAGGTGCTGTGTCCCCCAGACGAGGCGCTGTGCCCCCAGACAAGGCGCTGTGTCCCCAGACGAGGCGCTGTGTCCCCAGACGAGGCGCTGTGTCCCCAGACGAGGCGCTGTGTCCCCAGACGAGGCGCTGTGTCCCCAGACGAGGCGCTGTGTCCCCAGACGAGGCGCTGTGCCCCCAGACGAGGCGCTGTGCCCCCAGACGAGGCGCTGTGCCCCCGGTTAACGAAACTCGTCCCCAAATACACTCGCCGCCATTTTATTTGAATGAGCTATTTTCAGCCTAATCCTATTTTCAGTAAATCTGCGCCCGCACTCAGGGACTCAAAGCCAGACCAATCAACAGCAACAACAACCTGTATTTATATAGCGCCTTTAATGTAGTAAAACATCCCAAGGTGCTTCACAGGAGTATTTTAAGACAAAATATTTGACACCGAGCCACATAAGGATAAATTAGGGCAGGTGACCAAAAGCTTGATCAAAGAGGTCGGTTTTAAGGAGCGTCTTAAAGGAGGAAAGAGAGGTAGCGAGGCGGAGAGGTTTAGGCAGGGAATTCAAGAGCTTAGGGCCGAGGCAACAGAAGGCACGGCCACCAATGGTGGAGTGATTATAATCAGGGATAATCAAGAGGGCAGAATTAGAGGAGCGCAGATATCTCGGGGGTTTGTGGGGCTGGAGGAGATTACAGAGATGGGGAGGGGCGAGGCCATGGAGGGATTTGAAAACAAGGATGAGAATTTTGAAATCGAGGCGCTGCTTAACCGGGAGCCAATGTAGGTCAGCGAGCACAGGGGTGATGGGTGAACGGGACTTGGTGCGAGTTAGGACACGGGCAGCCGAGTTTTGGATGACCTCAAGTTTACGTAGGGTGGAATGTGGGAGGCCAGCCAGGAGTGCGTTGGAATAGTCAAGCCTAGAGGTAACAAAGGCATTGATGAGGGTTTCAGCAGCGGATGAGCTGAGGCAAGGGCGGAGACGGGCGATGTTACGGAGGTGGAAGTAGGCGGTCTTAGTGATGCCGCGGCTGTGTGGTCAGAAGCTCATTTCAGGGTCAAATATGACACCAAGGTTGCGAACAGTGTGGTTCAGCCTCAGACAGATGTTAGGGAGAGGGATGGAGTCAGTGGCTCGGGAACGGAGTTTGTGGCAGGGACCGAAAACAATGGCTTCGGTCTTCCCAATATTTAATTGGAGAAAATTTCTGCTCGTCCAGAACTGGATGTTAGACAAGCAGTCTGACAATTTAGAGACCGTGGAGGGGTTGAGAGAAGTGGTGGTGAGGTAGAGCTGGGTGTCGTCAGCGTACATGTGGAAACTGAGGCTGTGTTTTCGGATGATGTCACCAAGGGGCAGCATGTAGATGAGAAATAGGAGGGGGCCAAGGATAGATCCTTGGGGGACACCAGAGGTAACGGTGCGGGAGCGGGAAGAGAAGCTGTTGCAGGTGATTCTCTGGCTATGATTAGATCGATAAGAATGGAACCAGGCGAGTGCAGTCCCACCCAGCTGAGCGGTGGTGGAGAGGCGTTGGAGGAGGATGGAGTGGTCAACCGTGTCAAAGGCTGCAGACAGGTCGAGAAGGACGAGGAGGGATAGTTTACCTTTGTCACAGTCACAATGGGTGTAATTTGTGACTTTGATGAGAGCCGTTTCGGTACTGTGGCAGGGGCGGAAACCTGATTGGAGGGATTCAAAACATGGTGTTCCGGGAAAGATGGACACGGAATTGGGAGGCGACAACACGCTCAAGGACTTTGGAGAGAAAGGGAGGTTGGAGATGGGGCGGTAGTTTGCAAGGACGGAGGGGTCAAGGGTTGGCTTTTGAGGAGAGGGGTGATGATGGCAGATTTGAGGGAGAGAACCGTTAACAATATCAGCTAACATGGGAGCCAGAAAAGGAAGTCGGGTGGTCAGCAGTTGGTGGAAATAGGGTCGAGGGAGCAGAAGGTGGGTCTTGTGGACGAGATGAGTGTGGAGAGGTCATGAGGGGAGATCGGAGAGAAACTGATGTGAGTTCAGGGCTAGGGCAGGGGTGAACTTTAGAGGAAGTTTGGCCCGGTGGGCTAGGGGAAGGAAGGGAAGTGGCAGAGGCATTGATCAGATGGTCTCAATCTTAGAGACAAAGAAGTCCATGAGCTCCTCGCACTTGTCGGAGGTGAGGGTGGAGGAGACAGGGGAGGGGGTCACCAAGGGGTCACCAGGGCCCACTGTTGATTGACAGATTCTCTGCCCATTGGCGGATCACAGTTTGTGACGACAGTTTGGCTTTGACTGAATTGGCTTCCATTTGGACCAATGAAAGGACAGAGTGGGGGGCGAGTGCTGGCCAATGGGGCAGCTGTGTTTGCGCAGGTGTGATGGGGGTGTTGTCAGGAGCCCGGGGACAGGCAACACTGAGGCTGCGTTAATGTGCGGAGTGGAAGGGGTTTAGTGCCTGCCTCTGTAACTCGACAGACGGAGATCGGTACCTCAGTCTCACTCAGTCCTATGACAGCAGTGCCAGTCTGAGGCTAAACATGGCTCTGTGTGTTTGTGTATACAGAAGGGAAATGCTGAACGCCATTTCCATTATAATAATGCAAGAGGCAAGCAGCATGGTAACCCCCGCCCTCGACCGTCTCAGAGCGACCCCCCCCCTTCATCAATGTGTGAGAGGAGGGGCCGCTGCCCTTACTGTCCAGGGTGATCCCACGCCCCACTAATCGTTTCTTGATAGCGCAGCAATCTTTAATAAATCAGTGAAAAATAAATGACTTGGGCAGTGGTGTGAAGAAAGAGATTTTTTGAATAGGCCGTACAGACAATGGGTTTGAAAAACTGACGTTCCTGAGCAGTGTTAGTGAATTATTTATGAACCGTGTCGGAATGGGCTTCAATATTGTGACGTCACACTCACGGGAATTATATTATTTGTGCTGTAGATGTGCAACTGTTAAAATATAGGCTGCTAAAAAATGTTGCCTCGCTATGCTGCACATCCTGCATATTCCGTCCTGCACTCCCACCCTGTGCGTCCCCGGGCTCGGGTTAGAAAATATCGTCACCCTACTTAAAATTCTGAAATATTTTGCTTCGGCCGAATACAGTTTGTAACACAATAAATAGATTAAAAATACAAAATTCATAACAAAACCATTGAGCTTGCCAATGCAATTGCCTTTTCTATATTTGAAATCTCTCAGCTGCATTTTTCTGCAGAGGCCTGCCCTTTTCTCAGAAGCCTGGGGCTTGAGTTTTAAGCAGTTCCTGCATTGTCGCTTCTGCTGGGCTTTCTCGCCCATGTCTGGCTTCGAATGGTGCCCGATTGTGCGTGTGAGGCACAGGCCATGCACTCACTCGTGATCACACCCTCCTCTGTGGCACGTGGGAATCACAAAAATGAAACATTTGCTCATCAGGCTCTTTATCACTCGCCACAACATTAACATTGGTCCCTGACACGGGTAGGGGGGCAAACATGGGGGACTTGAGATGCATTTCTCCTCAGAAACACTTATTGTCATCTTGCTATTCAGTTTAGTCGGTTTGACACCTTGGCCATGTCCAGACAGAGAGGCTGGGAGATCCTTCTGATCTTTGCTATAATTGCAGATGTACTTGTATGGGCAAAGAGGCACGTGGCGGATGACATTTAATGCTGAGAAGTGTGAAGTGATACATTTTGGTAGGAAGGATGAGGAGAGGCGAGATAAACTAAATGGTATAATTTTAAAGGGGGTGCAGGAACCGAGAGGCCTCGGGGCGTCTGTACACAAATCTTTGAAGGTGGGAGGGTTGTTAAAAAATCATACAGGATCCATGGTTTTAATAATCGAGGAAGAGAGTGCAATAGCAAGGAGGTTCTGGTAAACCTTTATAAAACACTGGTTAGACCCCAGCTGGAGTCTGGTGTCCAGTTCTGGGCCCCGCACTTTAGGAAGGATGTCGAGGCCTTGGAGAGGGTGCAGAGGAGATTTACTAGAATGGTACCAGGGATGAGGGACGTCAGTGATGTGGGGGGGACTGGAGAAGCTGGGGTTGTTCTCCTCAGAGCAGAGAAGGTTAAGGGGAGATTTAATAGCGATGTTCAAAATGATGAGGTGTTTTGTTAGAGTAAATAATGAGAAACATTCCACTGGCAGGAGGGTCGGTAACCAGGGGACACAGGTTTAAGGTGATTGGCAAAAGAACCAGAGGGGGAGACGAGGAAACATTCTTCGAGTTATGATGATCTGGAATGCGCTGCTTGAAAGGGCGGTGGAAGCAGATTCAATCGTAACTTTCTAAAGGGAATTGGATAAATACTTGAAGGGGAAAGATTTCCAGGGCTATGGGGAAAGAGCAGAGGAGTGGGACTAATTGGAGAGCTCATTCAAAGAGCCGGCACAGGCACGATGGGCTGAATGGCCTCCTCCTGTGCTATAAGACTCTGTGATTTTGTGAAAACTTATGCAGTTGACAACCTGTGAATGTCTGTTAACTGAATGTAATTAGGAGAGGTACAGTTCATTTAACGTGCTTTGTTTCAGTATATATTCAAAGGGGTTTGAATAGTTTATATGAGTCAGCCAGAGGGACTGAGCCAGGTCTGATCCCCTGGTGATGTCTCACTGTGTAGTAAGTGAGCGACAGTGCTCCAAGAGTCAGTTTAATGCCGAGGATTAGCACAGGAAAAGTTCTCTTTGGTTACAGCAAGCTCGTGCAATCTCAAGTTGTTTTGACATTTCAGTAAGAATAGTAAAGTTTATAATTACTGTAAGCATCCTGATTGTACTGAGTGCTGCTTATTTACCTGTTCAATGTTAAATAAATGTGTCTGTTGGCTTATAGTCCGCACCTCAGTCTGATGGGGGGAATATTCATCTACCTACCCCACACCACCTGGTATGTTCCAGTAAGCCATAGTACATTGACAAGGATTCTCTGTTAAACCATTGGCTCTTGCTACATTTACCTGAAAATTGGAGAGGTAAAGGCACACTCCAGGTTGTAAGGGACTCGAGGTGCATTTACAGGAGTAACCCAGGGACACCGAACTTGAGGAGTACCTAGCGTAAAAACACAAAAATGAGGGCTTTTATTTTGGAGTGGGGAAGGGTTGCTGCTTTGTGTTTGATATTCCCTCCCTGGATTGCTTGTGCCCATTTGGTTCATGGGGGGGGGTGCGAGGTGGGGGATTAATAGGGAGGGGGCTGTCCGAGGCCAACACAGCCCCCACCCCCAGGCACAGATGGTAGGGTCCTGACCTTCCATTAGATCTGGGGTTCCTTTAAAGGTAATGCTGATATTATATAATACACTTTCTTTCTCTCTCCCACATGGCAGCTGTCTCCCATTCTGCCAGAACATTTCACACCTAATCTAGAGCCGTCTTTTGTCTCCACTAGTCCTATCACCATCTCGTCTCGTTTTCAATACCTCTTAATGTCTCTCCACTTCTTTTGTTCTCTCCCAGCCCTGCCTTTCGATCTATTTCATTTTCTTTCCAGTTTTGAAAGAGGGTCCGACCCGAAACGCCGACTCTAATTTCTCTCCAGCATTTTCTGTTGTTATTTTATATAATACACTGTCCGTCACACTCCTGTTATAGGGGAGGGCGTATTCTCCGAAACATTGGAAGCAATGCACTGATCGTCAACGCATGGGTCTGAAATGTGTTGTTTGGTTACAGCTATCTCCTGCAATTTCGAGACTGATTTTTGTGAATGGGAACAAAACGTGACAATCGGCCTCGAGTGGATTCAAGATAACGGGAAAGGTCCAAACCTGACGAACCATGGCCCGATGTATGATCACACCATCAACGGGAAAGGTAAACAGGAGGCTTCAAGGGTTCCAAACCCTGGGGAGACGAGGTAAAAATGAGGAAGTGAGGCATAAGAAGGGGAGTCAAAGTGGGGTAACCTTTCCAAACAATGGGGAGGAGAGGCGTGGACTCAGTTAGCAGGGAAGGATGTTGAAGTGGACTGTGTAAGTGGGGTCAAGGCTTGTGGAAGGAGAAAGGAATGGGGCGATACTAGGGTGTTCCACTCTGTGTGGACCCTGACACACATCACTGACCCCAGCCAGAGGACCCCACCTCCCAATTCACAAGGAGCCACTGTTAGCGCTGTACTCAATGGAGGCCCCGCAAGGAGAGCGGAAATCCTCATCACTCACGCCTCTTCACTTAAATGAATCTGATGTTTGATTTCCACCACTGGGTAAAAGGAAAGCTAAGGGATAGTTGACAATTTCAGCTAGCGTGGAAGTCCGATACACAGCTCCTGAAGGAGAGATCACCAGAGGTGCTGTGCAAGCATGTGTGGAAGTCAAGAATCCAACTAGCAACCCAGTTTAGATTATGCAACTGTCTTGTAAACACAGCCCTGCCGTATGGAGCAGACACATGGACTCCTACAGTTTGTGACCAATCAAATACTGGGCGCCTTTCACCAATGGTCCCTCTGATTAATAGTCAGAGCGCAGACTCGTCAGTAACTCAGAGATCAACTCGCTGTTTCCAAGACCATCGGCCTCTGATGACAGCTGCTATTGGGGCCAGTCACCCGGTCAGATGAGAAGTTTGATGTGAAGAGAGCCCTGTAGGCTCCCAATCCAGGCTCCATCCACATTGGTGAGGATGAGGTCAAGTAAGTTATTCCCTCGTGTTGGTTCTCTCACCACCTGTCGCAAGTCCAGTCTGGCAGTTATGTCCTTCAGGACTCGGCCAGCTCGGTCAGTAGTGGTGCTACCGAGCCACTCTTGGTGATGGACATTGAGGTCCCCCACCCAGAGTACATTCTGTGCCCTCGCTACCCTCAGTGATTCTTCCAAGTGGTGTTCAACATGAAGCAGTACTGATTAATCAGCTGAGGGAGGGCGGTAGCTGGTAATCAGCAGGAGGTTTCCTTGCCCATGCTTGACCTGAAGCCATGAGACTTCATGGGGCTCGGAGTCAATGTTGAGGACTCCCAGGGCCACTCCCTCCCGACTGTATACCACTGTGCCGCCACCCTTGGTGGGTCTGTTCTGCCGGTGGGACAGGACATACCCAGGGATGGTGATGGAGGAGTCTGGGACATTGGCTGAAAGGTATGATTCTGTGAGTATGACTGTGTCAGGCTGTTGTTTGACTAGTCTGTGGGACAGCTCTCCCAATTTTGGCACAAGTCCCCAGATGTTGGTGAGGAGGACGTTACAGGGTCGACTGGGCTGGGTGTGTCTTTGTCGTATCCGAATCCGGTGCCGAGGTCAGTGCCGGGTGGTCCGTCCGGTTTTGTTCGTATTATTATTTTTCGTTGCTGTTTGATATAACTGAGTGTATGTTGAGGTTTCTGACTGGGGCCTTTGCAGAAAGGAAGAGCGAGCATTTATATAGCGCCTTTCACGATCTCCTCAAGCACTTTACAGCCAATGAAGTACTTTTGAAGTGTAGTCACTGTTGTAATGTGGGAAACGTGGCAGCTAATCTGCACAGCAAGCTCCCACAAACAGCAATGTGATAATGACCTGATAATCTGTTTTTGTTACGTCGATTGAGGGATAAGTATTGGCCCCAGGACTCCGGGGAGAACTCCCCTGCTCCTCTTCAAATAGAGCCGTGGGATCTTTTACATCCAGCTGAGAGAGCAGATGGAGTCTCGATTTAACATCTCATCCAAAAGACGGTGAATTTGAAGGAGAGTTTGATCTATTCCTAGCTCATCTGGAGCTCCAGGTTATTTTGTTTTTTGGCCATCTTCTCCTGGGGTCAGTGATCCTGCAGCTTATTTTATGTAACATTGCAAGCTTGTTTTCCCTGAATCATAAGAACATAAGAAATAAGAGCAGGAGTCGGCCATACGGCCCCTCGAGCCTGCTCCGCCGTTCAATAAGATCATGGCTGATCTTCTACCTCATCTCCACTTTCCCGCCCGATCTCCATATCCCTTGATCCTCATAGAGTCCAAAAATCTATCGATCTCAGCCTTGAATCTACTCAAAGACTCAGCATCCACAGCCCTCTGGGGCAGAGAATTCCAAAGATTCACAACTCTCTGGGTGAAGAAATTCCTCCTCATCTCGGTCCTAAATGGCCGACCCCTTATCCTGAGACTGTGCCCCCTAGTTCTAGACTCTCCAGCCAGGGGAAACAACCTCTCAGCATCTACCCTGTCAATCCCCCTCAGAATCTTGTATGTTTCAATGAGATCACCTCTCATTCTTCTAAACTCCAGAGAGTATCGGCCCATTCTACACAATCTCTCCTCATTGGGCAGCCCTCTCATCCCAGGAATCAATCTAGTGAACCTTCGTTGCACCGCCTCCAAGGCAAGTATATCCTTCCTTAGATAAGGAGACCAAAACTGTGCCCAGTACTCCAGGTGTGGTCTCACCAAGGCCCTGTACAATTGTAGCAAGACTTCCTCACTCTTATACTCCAACCCCCTTGCAATAAAGGCCAACATGCCATTTGCCTTCTGTTATATCCGTGTATCTTAATGTTCTGTTCTTCAATAATTAGACAACAGACTGCAGGGAACGATTATTATGTCCGTGTATAATTGAGACACGGACTGCAGGAGTTGATTATAACAAGTCTTTACTGAATGGAGACAACCTGGAAACTGAAACTACAGAAGCCTGCTAGGGCCTTTTATACAGGGGTGGTCACTGCCGGTACTGCAGTCTGAGACCAGTTATTCCCTTAAAGGTACATACACAACAATTCCTCCCCTTTTAGATAAACAGTACATAACATTCATTCAACAACTAAGCAATAACTAATTACAATTACAATTACGGTTGCTAGATACATTGAGTCATAGAGTCATAGAGTTTTACAGCACAGAAAGAGGCCCTTCGGCCCATCGTGTCTGCGCCGCCCATCCATCCCTGTCCAGTCTAATCCCATTTTCCAGCATTTGGTCCATAGCCTTGTATGCAATGGCATTTCAAGTGCTCATCCAAATGCTTCTTGAATGTTGTGAGGGTTCCTGTCTCTACCACCCTTTCAGGCATTGAGTTCCACATTCCAACCACCCTCTGGGTGAAAAAGTTCCTCCTCAAATCCCCTCTAAATCTCCTGCCCCTTACCCTGAATCTATGCCCCCTTGTTATTGACCCCCCTACTAAGGGGAAAAGTTCCTCTTTGTCTACCCTATCTATGCCCCTCATCATTTTGTACACCTCAATCAGGTCCCCCCTCAGCCTTCTTTGCTCCAAGGAAAACAACCCCAGCCTGTCCAGCCTCTCTTCATAGCTGAGGCGCTCCATCCCAGGTAACATCCTGGTGAATCTTCTCTGCACCCTCTCCAAAGCAATCACATCCTTCCTATAGTGAGGCGACCAGAACTGCACACAGTACTCCAGCTGTGGCCTCACCAGCATTTTGTACAGCTCCATCATAACCTCCCTGCTCTTATATTCTATGCCTCGGCTAATGAAGGCAAGTATCCCATATGCCTTTTTAGCCACCTTATCTACCTGTTCCGCTGCCTTCAGGGATCTATGTACATGTACACCAAGGTCCCTCTGACCCTCTGTACTTCCTAGGGTCCTACCACTCATTGTGTATTCCCTTGCCTTATTTGTCCGTCCAAAATGCATCACCTCGCACTTTTCAGGGTTAAATTCCATTTGCCACTTTTCCGCCCATCTGACCAACCCGTTTATATCGTCCTGTAGCCTGAGGCTTTCCTCCTCACAATTTACCACCCCACCAATTTTCGTGTCATCTGCGAACTTACTGATCATACCTTTTACATTCTCATCCAAATCATTTATGTAGATCACAAACAACAAGGGACCCAGCACCGATCCCTGAGGTACCCCACTGGACACAGGCTTCCAGTCACAAAAGCAACCTTCGACCATCACCCTCTGCCTCCTGCCACTCAGCCAGTTTATGATCCAACGCGCCAAGGCACCCTGGATCCCATGGGCTCTTACCTTCTTGACCAGTCTCCTATGCGGGACTTTGTCAAAAGCTTTACTGAAGTCCATGTAAACCACATCCACAGCATTTCCCTCATCCACCCCCCTAGTCACCCCCTCGAAAAATTCAATCAGATTTGTCAGACATGATTTACCCTTGACAAAGCCATGCTGACTATCCCCGATTAATCCTTGCCTCTCCAAGTGGAGACTAATTTTGTCCCTCAGAATTTTTTCCAATAATTTCCCTACCACAGATGTTAGGCTCACTGGCCTGTAATTCCCTGGTTTATCCCTGCTACCCTTCTTGAATAATGGTACTACGTTAGCTGTTCTCCAGTCCTCTGGTACATCCCCTGTGGCCAGAGAGGTTCTGAAAATTTGTGTCAGAGCCCCTGCAATCTCCTCCTTTGCCTCCCACAGCAGCCTGGGATACATCTCGTCTGGGCCTGGGGATTTATCCACTTTTTGGCCTGCTAAAACCGCTAGCACCTCCTCCCTCTCGATGCTAATATGTTCAAGTATGTCACAGCCCCCTTGCCCGATTTCTATGTCTGCATCGTCTTTCTCCATAGTGAACACAGATGCAAAAAATTCATTTAAAACCCCGCCTACATCATCTGGCTCTACACACAGATTGCCACTTTGGTCCCTAATGGGCCCTACCCTTTCCCTGGTTATCCTCTTGCCCTTAATATACTTATAAAACATCTTAGGATTTTCCTTTATTTTGCTCGCCAGTGTTATTTCATGGCCCCTCCTCGCCCTCCTAATTTCTTTTTTAAGTATGCCCCTGCATTTTTTATACTCCTCTAGGGCTTCTTCCGTCTTTAGTCTTTTGTAACTGCCAAAAGCCCCCCTTTTATTTCTAATGCATTTTTGTATATCCCTTGTCATCCAAGGTTCCCTTTGCTTGTTGGTCCCACCCTTGACCTTTACAGGAACATGTTGGCGTTGTACTCTCTCTATTTCCCTTCTGAAAGTCTCCCACTGTTTTGATGCGGATTTTCCTATAAGTAGCTGCTCCCAGTCCAATTTGGCCAGATCCTGCCTTATCACATTAAAATCGGCCTTCCCCCAATTTAGAACCCTTATTTCCGGGCCGTCTTTGTCTTTTTCCATGACCACCTTAAATCTCACCGAATTGTGGTCACTGTCGCCAAAATGCTCTCCTACTGACACTTCCACCACTTGCCCGGCTACATTCCCCAGAATTAGGTCCAGTACCGCCCCCTCTCTTGTAGGACTTTCTACATGTTGGCTCAAAAAGCTCTCCTGGATGCACTTTAAGAATTCTGCACCCTCTAAGCCTTTCACACTCTGACTATCCCAATTTATATTGGGGAAGTTGAAATCCCCCACTATTATTACCCTATTATTTTCGCACTTCTCTGAGATTTGCCTACATATCTGTTCCTCTATCTCCCCCTGACTGTTTGGGGGCCTATAGTACACTCCCAGCAAAGTGCTTGCCCCCTTTTTGTTTTTAAGTTCTACCCATATGGCCTCATTAGAGGAACCCGCTAATATATCATCCCTCCTTACAGCAGTAATTGACTCCTTAATTAATATTGCAACACCCCCTCCCCTTTTACACCCCCCTCTGTCTCGCCTGAAGATTCTATACCCCGGAATATTGAGCTGCCAGTCCTGACCCTCCCTCAACCATGTCTCCGTGATAGCAACAATATCGTACTCCCATGTGTTCAACAACAACTTCAGTTCATCCACCTTATTTGCAAGACTCCTTGCATTAAAATAAATGCCTTCCAGCCCTGCCATATTCTCTTTTGCCTTCACATATTTGCTTTGCCTTCCCAGCTGACTTGTTTTTCCCTCTGTATTTGGCTGTAAATCACCCCCTACTATAGCTCCACTCTGTACCCCATCCCCCTGCCAAGTTAGTTTAAACCCCCCCCAGCAGTGCTAGCAAACCTCCCCGCAAGGATATTGGTTCCCCTCTGGTTCAGGTGTAAACCGTCCGACTTGTACAAGTCCCACCTTTCCCAGAAGCAGACCCAGTGATCCAGGAAACTAAAGCCCTCCCCCCTGCACCAACCCTTTAGCCACGCATTCATCTGTTCTATCTTCCTATTCCTATACTTACTAGCACGTGGCACCGGGAGTAATCCAGAGATTACAACCCTTGAGGTCCTGCTCTTTAATCCTTCACCTAGCTCCCTAAATTCTTGCTGCAGGACCTCATCCCTCTTTTTACCTATGTCGTTGGTACCAATGTGGACCACGACCACTGGCTGTTCACCCTCCCCCTCCAGAATGCCCTGCAGCCGCTCAGTGACATCCTTGACCCTGGCACCAGGGAGGCAACAAACCATCCTGGATTCACGTCTACGGCCACAGAAACGCCTATCTGTTCCCCTTACTATAGAATCCCCTACCACTATTGCTCTCCCACTCTTTTTCCCCCCTTCCTGGGCAGCAGGAGCACCGCCAGTGTTGGTTGAAGTTAAGCAATTATAAGTTCAGTCTTTGAGGAGGCTTCCTGATTCTGTCTGGATAATGCCTCTTTGGGATATCAGGTTCTTCTGGCAAGGTTGAGTCGGGATCAATGTCGTTGTTTGGTTCGTCTGCTTCCAATATCACCGATTCTGCGGTGGATGCAATTGGTACTTCGGTTTCATCGCCAGGTGTATCAGATCGTGGTGTGGAGTTGACGTTTTCCAGTGACTCTAGAATCTGGTTAGCATGGCGTCTTACAATGCTCTCTCCAACGTCCACGGTATACATTAGAGGTCCTTGCCGTGTACAGATCGTTCCTGGCTGCCATTTCTCTGTGCGGTAGTCCCGGGCCAAAACTGGTTGACCTATCTTAAAACTCCTGGTCGGCCTTTCATTCATATTCTGAAACTGCCTGTTCTCCACATCTCTTCTGACGTTTGGCTTAACCAAATCCAAGCGGCATCGTAGTCTTCGATTGAAGAACATCATGGCTGGAGTTTGGTTGGTAAACAAGAAGTTGTCCACCTTGTGTTGTAGGGGTATATCTTCATTACACATTGCCTTGATAGCCTTCTTGAATGTTTGAACAAACCTCTCGGCCAATCCATTAGTGGCTGGATGATATGGGGCAGATGTGTAATGCTTAACACCATTGTTCTTTAAGAACCTCCGGAACTCTTCAGACACAAACTGTGGTCCATTGTCAGAGCAAATCTGTTCAGGCAGCCCATTCCTGGCGAATATGGTTCGTAAGACTGTGATAGTTTTTTCTGTGGTGGTTGAGGACATTTTTATTACCTCTGGCCACTTTGAATGTGCATCCACCGCAATTAAAAACATCGAGTCCATAAAGGAACCAGCAAAATCAATGTGCACCCTTTGTCATGGAGATGAGGGCCACTCCCATGGATGTAGAGGGGCTTGTGGTGGGGCGTTTTGGACCTTCTGGCATCCTGTACAGCTCTTGGTCATCTCTTCGATTTCTCTATCGATTCCCGGCCACCACACAAACGCTCTGGCTAAGTTCTTCATTTTTACCCCTCCCAGATGACCCTTATGAAGCTCATTGAGCACTCTATCCTTCAATTTGGGTGGAATTACTACTCTGGATCCACACATCAAGGTTCCTCGGCACACTGAAAGCTGTTCTCTTCTCGGCGAGAATGCTGGCAACAGTGGTTCGCCATGTGCTGGCCATCCCTGCACCGTTAAATCATAGACCCAGGAGAGTGTCGGGTCATTTCGTGTTTCCTTTTCTATGTTTGCATTCGTCACAGGGAGACATTCAACTATAGTCGAGTGGAATAACTCCACTGGATCCACTGCCAGTTCTTCTTTCACCGTCGGCAACGGTAGGCGTGACAATCCATCAGCATTTCCATGCTGTTTAGTTCCTTTGTACTCGATGTCATATTGGTGTGCCCCTAGGAAAAGGGACCACCTCTGTAGCCGTTGTGCCGTCATTATCGGTACGCCCTTCTGAGGGTTGAAAATGGAGACGAGAGGTTGATGATCAGTTAGTAGAGTAAATTTCTGACCGTGCAGGTAGTGATTGAACTTCTTCACCCCCACACCAGGCTGAGGGCCTCTCTGTCAATCTGGGCGTAGTTACGCTCGGCTGAAGTTAACGAGCGTGACGCAAAAGCTATCGGCCTCTCTGAACCATCAAGGAATTTATGTGACAGTACCGCCCCAATGCCGTAGGGAGACGCATCACACGCCAGTCTTATCGGTAGTGATGGGTTGTAGTGAGCCAATACTTCTCTTGAAGTGATTAGGTCCTTACTCTTCTGAAAGGCCCGCTTACATTCATCGCTCCATTTCTATGCTACTCCCGTTCGTAGTAGGGCGTTCAGTGGATGCAGAATTGTGGACAAATTCGGCAAAAACTTATGGTAGTAATTCACCAATCCGAGGAATGACCTCAGTTGCGACACATTTTCAGGCGCTGGAGCCTTAACTACCGCTTCAATTTTGTCAGGGGACTTATGCAACCCCTCTTCATCAATCACGTGGCCACAATACGATATCCGTTTCTTAAAAAACTCGCACTTGGGGCGATTGGCTCGTAGCCCATGTTCACGTAGTCTAGTGAGCACCTGCTCTAGGTTGGCAAGGTGTTCACTGTCATCTTCACCTGTCACTAGGATGTCATCCAAGTAACACTGAGTCCCCGGAATCCCTTGCAGGACTTGTTCCATCGCTCTTTGCCATATCGCCGGAGCTGATGCTACTCCGAATACCAGTCGATTATACTGGTAAAGACCTTTGTGAGTGTTTATCATGAGATACTTCCTAGAGGATTCTTCAAACTCCATCTGCAAATATGCTTGTGCTAGGTCAATTTTTGTAAAACGCTTCCCTCCAGATAGTGAGGCGAAGATATCTTCTATCCTTGGAAGACGATATTGTACTGTGTGAAGGACTGGGTTCACTGTCACCTTGAAGTCACCACAGATGCGAACCTTCCTTGGCTCCTCAGACTTATTGTTTAACGTTTTCTTCATGACAGGAACGATGGGTGTCGCCCACTCGCTCCAGTCTACCTTAGATAACATGCCTGCATTCTCCAGATTCTCCAGCTCTGCCTCGACGGCTGGGCGAATTGCATATGGTACCGGTCTTGCTTTGAAAAACTTGGGAATTGCATTCTCCTCTATTTTTATCGAGGCGGTTACGCCTTTAAGAGTGCCCAGTTCTTGTTGAAATACCTCTTTGGCGTCAGCTAAGATTGTTGACAATCGTCCAGGAGTGACGTTGTCATCCTTTTTACCAGCCACCGTCAGTGCCTGAATGGAGTGCCAGTCTAAACTTATCTTTCTGATCCATTCATGTCCCAATAACGGTGGTCCACCATCTTGCAGAATGTAGAGATACAATTTCCGTATTTTCTTGCCGTTGTATTCGACAGGCACCCTTATTTTTCCTCTGTGGTATACTTTTTGCCCCGTATACGTCCTCAAGACAATGGATGTCTCTCTCAAGGGTATGTGTGAGAATAGCCGCTCGTAGTCTCGTCGATTCATGACGGTTAGAGCTGATCCTGTATCCAATTCCATTTTGACTTGGGACCCTGCTATTGTGAGGGTGACCCAAATGGTTCGGTGATCCTCTTTTGCGATTACGTTGTGAAGTTTGAGACAGCTTAGTCTCTTGTTCCCGGATTCACTATCGCTCTGGTTTGGAGAGGGTGCAGAGAAGATTCACCAGGATGTTACCTGGGATGGAACGCCTCAGCTATGAAGAAAGACTAAACAGGCTGGGGTTGTTTTCCTTGGAGCAAAGAAGGCTGAGGGGGGACCTGATTGAGGTGTACAAAATGATGAGGGGCATAGATAGGGTAGACAAAGAGGAACTTTTCCCCTTAGTAGGGGGGTCAATAACAAGGGGGCATAGATTCAGGGTAAGGGGCAGGAGATTTAGAGGGGATTTGAGGAGGAACTTTTTCACCCAGAGGGTGGTTGGAATGTGGAACTCCATGCCTAAAAGGATGGTAGAGGCAGGAACCCTCACAACATTCAAGAAGCATTTGGATGAGCACTTGAAATGCCATTGCATACAAGGCTATGGACCAAATGCTGGAAAATGGGATCAGACTGGACAGGGATGGATGGGCGGCGCAGACACGATGGGCCGAGGGGCCTCTTTCTGTGCTGTAAAACTCTATGACTCTATGACTCATCTGGTCTTCGGAACTACTGTCCGTCATCTTTTGTACTTTCCTGTACGGTTCCTTAGTAGCCTTTTTGTTGTCGTTGGTCTTCTTCCCAGACCTGCAAACTCGTGCAATGTGTCCCATCTTTCCGCATTGCCTGCATATTTTGTCCTTGGACCAGCAGTCCTTCTGGTCATGGTTTGTTCTGCCGCAACGATAACATTTAGCAAATCCCCGTGTTATTTCGTGGGTGCCGTATTCCTGTGGCTTTTGTTGTATTTCCACAGCTGCCCTTGCTGCTGCTTCGTACGATACTGCCACGCTGAAAGCCTTATCTAGCGTCAGCTTTCTCTGAGAGTAACCTCTTCTGGGTTCCTTCACTCAGGAGTCCACAGACAAATTTGTCCCGTAAGGTATCTGCCAGTCCTGCTCCGAACTGGCAGTGCTTTGATAGCTTGTGTAGTTCCGTAAGGTAATCAGCATTGCTCTCATTTTTATGCTGATTTCTCCTGTGGAATTTAAATCTTTCTGCTATCAGCAGCGGTGTAGGATTTAGATGTTCCTGTAGGATAGCAACAATTTCGTTAAAACTCTTCGCCTTCGGTTTGGCTGGAGTAATCAGGTCCCGCAATAGGCCGTACGTTCTTGCGCCCATTAAATTTAGCAATACCGATGCCTTTTTCTCATCGGCTATTTCGTTTGCCTCGCAATATACCTCGACTCTTTCCACATACGTGGTCCAGTCTTCTATTGCATTATCAAAGGCAGTGATATTGCCAGTCTTTGGCATCTTGAAAATCTAAGATGGCGCCTCCCGCGCTTTTCCTTCTTCCCCGAGTTAAGATGGCGCCTCCCGCGCTTTCCCGCCGCTGCCGCTGCTGCCAACGCTGTTGCTGGCGATTATATTTATTTTACTATCCTGTAATGGCGACGCCCTATGGTCTTCGCGCCTCCCCGATCGCTGCTGCCAACGCCGCTCTCCGCGGTATTTATTCTATCGCGCTTCAATATTTGCTCCGTTAATTGAAGAACTGTTCCCGTTAAAAAACAGAACCTCAAGGGTAATAATCTCTGGATTATTACCTGAGCCACGAGCGGATTTGGCTAGGACAAATAAAATCAGAGAGTTAAATGCGTGGCTCAAAGACTGGTGTGGGAGAAATGGGTTTTGCTTCCTGGGACACTGGCCCCAGTACTGGGGCAGGAGGGAGCTGTTCCATTGGGACGGGCTTCACTTGGCCAGTGCTGGGACTAGAGTCCTGGCGGATCATATAACTAGGGCAGTAGAGAGAGCTTTAAACTAACTAGTGGGCGGGAGGTTCCTAGAGAGCAAATAATAAAAATGACAACAGAGCAGGTCATAGACTTAGGTAGCAGTGGGGAAATTAAAAACCAGAGCGTGTCAGGAAGGGGCAGAAGGTATGGAGTAAAAGGTAAAGTAATAAAAAGGGCAAAAGCAGGAACTAAGTGTCACAAAACATATTTGAAAGTTCTCTATCTGAATGCACGTAGCATTCGTAACAAAATAGACGAGTTAATGGCACAAATAACTACATATGGGTATGATCTTGTGGCCATTACAGAAACATGGCTGCAGGGTGACAATGCCTGGGAATTAAACATACCAGGTTATTTAACGATCAGGAAGGACAGGCAGGAAGGAAGGGGAGGTGGGGTGGCTATGTTAATAAAGGAAGGAATCACTGTAATACAGAGAAATGATATTGGGTCAAAAGATCAGGATAATGAAACAGTTTGGGTGGAGGTAAGGAATAATAAGGGGAAAAAAACACTAGTGGGCGTAGTCTATAGGCCTCCGAACAGTGGCAACTCTGTTGGATGGAGTATCAATCAGGAAATAGTTGAGGCTTGTAATAAGGGAACATCTATAATTATGGGGGATTTTAACTATCATATTAATTGGACAAATTAAATTGGGCAGGGCTGCCTTGAGGATGAGTTCATTGAGTGTATTAGGGATGGGTTTCTTGAGCAGTATGTAACTGAACCGACCAGGGGGCAAGCAACCTTAGATCTGGTCCTGTGTAACGAGACAGGATTAATTAAAAATGTCCTAGTAAAGGATCCCCTTGGAATGAGTGACCATAACATGGTTGAATTCCATATTCAATTAGAGGGTGAGAAGGTTGGATCTCAAACAAGCGTGCTAAGCTTGAATAAAGGAGACTATGAAGGTATGAGAGCGGAATTGAGTAGATTGGATTGGGAAAATAGATTAAAGGGTAAGACGATACATGATCAGTGGTGTACATTTAAGGAGTTATTTTACAACTTCCAAAAAAAATATATTCCACTGAGAAGAAAAGGGTGTAAAAGAAAAGACAGCCATCCGTGGCTAAGTAAAGAAATTAAGGATAGTATTCGACTAAAAACAAGGGCATATAAGGTAGCCAAATCTAGTGGGAGGATAGAGGATTGGGAAAACTTTAAAAGACAGCAAAAAGTAACAAAAAGATTGATTAAGAAAGGGAAGATAGATTATGAAAGTAAATTAGCAAAAAATATAAAAACAGATAGTAAGAGTTTTTATAGTTATATAAAAAGAAAAAGGGTGGCTAAAGTAAATGTTGGTCCCTTAGAGGATGAGACTGGGAAATTAATGGTGGGAAATATGGAGATGGCAAAAACACTGAATGAATATTTTGTATCAGTCTTTACAGTAGAAGACACTAAGAATATCCCAACACTGGACAAACAGGGGGCTAAAGGGGGGGAGGAGCTAAACATGATCACAACCACTAAGGAAGTGGTACTCGGTAAAATAATGGGACTCAAGGCGGATAAATCACCTGGACCTGATGGCTTACATCCTAGGGTCTTGAGGGAAGTGGCGGTAGGGATTGTGGATGCATTGGTAATAATTTTCCAAAACTCCCTGGACTCAGCAAAGGTCCCGGCAGACTGGAAAACTGCTAATGTAACACCCTTTTTTAAAAAGGGCAGTAGACAGAAGGCTGGAAACTATAGACCGGTTAGCCTAACATCTGTGGTAGGTAAAATTTTGGAGTCCATTATTAAGGAGACAGTAACAGGACATTTGGATAATCATAATTTAATAGGACAAAGTCAGCATGGTTTTATGAAGGGGAAGTCATGTTTGACAAATTTGCTGGAGTTCTTTGAGGAAGTAACGTATAGGGTGGATAAAGGGGAACCAGTGGACGTAGTGTATTTAGACTTCCAAAAGGCATTTGACAAGGTGCCACACAAAAGATTATTGCTTAAGATAAAAAAAATCACGGGATTGGGGGTAATATTCTGGCATGGATAGAGGATTGGCTATCTAACAGAAGGCAGAGAGTTGGGATAAATGGTTCATTCTCAGACTGGCAATCAGTAACTAGTGGTGTTCCGCAGAGGTCAGTGCTGGGTCCCCAACTCTTTACAATCTATATTAACGATTTGGAGGAGGGGACCGAGTGTAACATATCAAAGTTTGCAGATGATACTAAGATGGGAGGGAAAGTAGTGAGTGAGGAGGACATAAAAAACCTGCAAGGGGACATCGACAGGCTAAGTAAGTGGGCAGAGATTTGGCAGATGGAATACAATACTGGAAAGTGTGAGGTTATGCACTTTGGCAGGAAAAATCGTAGAGCAAGTTATTATCTTAATGGCAAGAAACTGGAAAGTACTGAAGTACAAAGGGATCTGGGGGTCCTGGTGCACGAAACTCAAAAGGTTAGTATGCAGGTGCAGCAAGTGATTAAGAAGGCCAATGGAATGTTGGCTTTCATTGCTAGGGGGATAGAATATAAAAATAGGGAGGTATTGCTTCAGTTGTACAAGGTATTGGTGAGACCGCACCTGGAATACTGCGTACAGTTTTGGTGTCCATACTTAAGAAAGGACATACTTGCTCTCGAGTCAGTACAAAGAAGGTTCACTCGGTTAATCCCGGGGATGAGGGGATGGACATATGAGGAGAGGTTGAGTAGATTGGGACTCTACTCATTGGAGTTCAGAAGAATGAGAGGAGATCTTATTGAAACATATAAGATTGTGAAGGGGTTGGATCGGGTGGATGCGGGGAAGATGTTCCCGATGATGGGTGAAACTAGAACTAGGGGGCATAGTCTTAGAATAAGGGGCTGCTCTTTCAAAACTGAGATGAGGAGGAACTACTTCACTCAGAGGGTGGTAGGTCCATGGAATATGCTGCCCCAAAAAGCTGTAGAAGCTGCATCATTACATAAATTTAAAACAGAAATAGACAGTTTCCAAGAAGTAAAGGGAATTAAGGGTTACGGGGAGCAGGCAGGAATTTGGACATGCGTCTAGGTTCGGATCGGTCATGGCCCTGTGGGTAGCGGAGTGGGCCCAGGGGCCGTGTAGCCTGATCCTGCTCCTATTTCGTGTGTCTAATTCTGTTAGATTCAGGAGATGGTTCTGTGATAGTGGATTGACGGTTAGGATCAGATCAGCCATGATCTTATTGAATGGCGGAGCAGGCTCGAGGGGCCGATTGGCCTACTCCTGCTCCTATTTCTCATGTTCTTATGTTCTTATGTCGTGGAGCGGACCCTCTGGGACACTTCCCTCCCTCTTCTTAGGTCCGAACGCTGCCCGGCTTCGAAGCCCCGGCCACGCCCTGTGTGCTCCACCCTCTCTCTCTCTCCCTTTGCTTCCCGACTCGCTGCCCGGCCCCGTTGCAGAGCCACCCGATCGAGCTCTAGCCCGCCGCAGCCCAGGAAGGATCAGTGCACTACCTGCCACCAGCCCGATTAGCTGGGAAACCACAGACTGGAGAACCAAGCCTGGCTCTCGACAGTCTCTCGTGCAACTTTTCAAATTGATGATTTGGAGGGCGGTTGTCCACGGTTGACGCCCGTTTCTCGAGTTCCTTTGGATTTTTTTTTTTCTTTCTTCTGGCTTCGACCTTCAATAACGTCGTCTGAGGTGCTGCCGAGTTGCAGGTAAGTTTGTTTCTTACTCGTCGCCAGCATTATGTCCGTGTATAATTGAGACACGGACTGCGGGAGTTGATTATAACAAGTCTTTACTGAATGGAGACAACCTGGAAACTGAAACTACAGAAGCCTGCTAGGGCCTTTTATACAGGGGTGGTCACTGCCGGTACTGCAGTCTGAGACCAGTTATTCCCTTAAAGGTACATACACAACAACGAGCAACAGGTGTTTACTGAATGAGGGTTCAAACTGCAACTGACTGTACAGAGCACTACTCAGGGTTTATATACAGGTGTGGTCACTGCCGGTACTACAGGACACAGGAGCTGTAAAAAGTAGTTCCCCCCTTAAAGGTACATACACTACAATTCCTCCCCTTTTAGATTAACAGTAGCATAACACTCATTTAACAATTACATATCAAACTAATTACAATTAACACTTTTAACATGCAACATTAACTGAAAATATCTATTTATAACTTCAGTCTTTGGGGAGGCTTCCTGATTCTTTCTGGATAACGCCTTTCCCGAGTGTCTCGCTCTTGGTGCGGAGGCGATTCTAACACCCTGTCCTCAGTTGATTCATCAGCTTCCAATGCTATTGTTTCTGAGGTAGATGCGACCTGTACGTCGGGTTCCTCACCAGGTACATATGGCCGAGACATGGGGTTGGCTCTTTCCTGTGACTCTCGGATCTGGTCAGCATGGCGTCTCACAATGTTCTCCCCAACATCCACTGTGTACATTAGTGGCCCCTGCCGTGTGCATATCGTTCCTGGTTGCCATTTCTCTGTTCGGTAGTCGCGGGCCAAGACTGGTTGTCCTACATTGAAACTTCTTGTCGGCTTCTCATTGATGTGCTGGAATTGCTTACTCTCAACATCTCTTCGTACATTTGGTCTGAGCAAATCCAGACGAGATCTCAACCTTCGGTTAAAGAACATCATGGCCGGGGTCTGGTTGGTGACTGCATGTGTCGCATTTCTGTAGGCTAACAGGAAAATTGTCCACCTTATGCTGCAGTGGAATGTCGTCATCGCACATGGCCTTTACTGCTTTTTTAAAGGTTTGT
Organism: Somniosus microcephalus; assembly: GCF_052327205.1. NCBI lineage: Eukaryota > Metazoa > Chordata > Chondrichthyes > Squaliformes > Somniosidae > Somniosus > Somniosus microcephalus. The sequence continues at coordinate 71,134,428 of NC_141009.1, forward strand.
ACGAACCTCTCAGCCAATCCATTTGTGGCTGGATGATACGGGGCGGATGTGTAATGCCTTACCCCATTCCTTTTCATAAATCTTCGAAACTCTTCGGACACAAACTGTGGTCCGTTACCAGAGCAAATCTGCTCTGGCAAGCCGTTCCTGGCAAAAATGGTCCGTAGGACTGCAATAGTTTTCTCCGTGGTGGTGGAGGACATTTTGATGACCTCAGGCCATTTCGAGTGCGCATCCACGGCTATTAAAAACATTGAGTCCACATGGACCAGCAAAATCAATATGCACCCGTTGCCATGGAGATGAAGGCCACTCCCATGGGTGTAGAGGGGCATGTGGTGGTGCATTTTGGACCTTCTGGCATCCTGAGCAGCTCTTTGTCAGGTCCTCGATTTGCTGATCGATCCCCGGCCACCACACATAAGCCCTAGCAAGGCTTTTCATTTTCACCCCTCCCAGATGACCTTCGTGAAGCTCATTGAGCACTCTCTCCCTTAACTTGGGTGAAATTACCACTCGGGATCCACACATCAAGGTCCCCTGGCATACTGACAGCTGTTCTCTTCTGGATGAGAATGCTGGCAACAGTGAGTCGCCATGTGCTGGCCATCCCTTCACTGTTAAATCATATACCCGAGACAGTGTCTGGTCATTTCGGGTCTCCTTCTCTATACCAGCATTAGTTACTGGCAAGCATTCAATTATAGTCAAATGAAATATTTCGACAGGATCCACTGCTGGTGCTTCCTCCGCAGCAGGCAGTGGCAGGCGTGATAGCCCATCAGCGTTTCCATGCTGTTTCGTGCCCTTATACTCGATATCATAGTGGTGCGCCCCTAGAAAAAGGGACCATCTTTGTAACCGTTGCGCAGTCATCACCGGAACGCCCTTCTTTGGATTAAAGATGGAGACAAGTGGTTGGTGATCAGCCAGCAAGGTGAACTTCTGCCCGTGCAGATAGTTATTGAACTTTTTCACTCCCCACACTAGGCTGAGGGTCTCCCTGTCAATCTGGGCGTAGTTACGCTTGACTGAGGTTAGTGACCGAGACGCAAAGGCTACTGGCCTCTCCGAGCCGTCCGGGAATTTGTGCGACAGCACCGCTCCAACGCCATAGGGTGATGCATCACACGCCAACCGAATTGGTAGTGCTGGGTTGAAATGAGCCAACACCTCTTTTGATGTGATCAATGCTTTGCTCTTCTGGAAAGCTCGTTTACATTCGTCACTCCACTTCCATGGTACCCCCGTTTGCAGTAAGGTGTTCAGTGGGTGTAGTACTGTAGACAAATTCGGCAAGAACTTATGGTAGTAGTTCACCAGTCCGAGGAACGACCTCAGTTGTGACACATTTTCCGGTGCTGGAGCCTTGACTACTGCCTCAATCTTTTCAGGGGACTTATGTAACCCCTCTTTATCAATAACGTGGCCACAATATGAGATCTGCTTCTGGAAAAACTCGCATTTGTGGCGATTAGCTCAGAGCCCATATTCCTTCAATCTAGTGAGCACCTGCTCCAGGTTGGCGAGGTGATCACTGTCATTTTCGCCCGTGACCAGGATGTCGTCCAAATAACACTGGGTCCCTGAAATCCCTTGCAGGACTTGTTCCATTGCTCTTTGCCAAATAGCCGGAGCTGATGCTACCCCGAACACCAGCCGGTTGTATTGGTAGAGACCTTTATGAGTGTTGATCGTGAGGTACTGTTTCGAGGCTTCTTCTACCTCCATTTGCAGGTACGCCTGGGCCAGATCAATCTTAGTGAAGCGTTTCCCTCCAGATAGCGAGGCGAAAATATCTTCAATCCGCGGAAGCAGATATTGTACTGTGTGAAGGACTGGGTTCACTGTCACCTTAACGTCCCCACAGATGCGAACCTTCTTTGGTTCCCCAGGCATATTACTCAACGACCTCTTCATTACAGGAATGATGGGTGTAGCCCACTCGCTCCAGTCCACTTTGGACAGTACTCCTGAACGTTCCAAACCTTCCAGCTCTGCTTCGACGGCTGGGCCTTAAAAAAACTTTGGGCTTGCATTTTCCTCTATTTTGATCATCGCTGTTATGCCTTTTAGTGTTCCGAGTCCCTGCTGGAACACTTCTTGTGCGTCAGTTAGCATTTTTGACAGTCGTCCAGGTGTGACGTCGTCATCCTTTTTGGCATCTACAGTCAGTGCTTGTATGGAATGCCAATCTAGCTGTATCTTCCGGATCCATTCACGTCCTAGTAGTGGTGGTCCTCCATCTGGCAATACATATAGGTCCATTTTTGGTGTTTCCTTGCCGTTATATATAACGTTCACCCTTATTTTTCCTTTGGGGTAGACTTTTTGCCCCGTGTACGTCTTCAAGACAATCTTTGTATCTCTCAAGGGTATATGTGAGAATAGCCGCTTGTAGTCGCTTCGGTTTATGACTGTTAGGGCTGATCCTGTGTCCAATTCCATTTTCACTTGGACTCCTGCTATCTTGAGCGTGACCCAGATAGTTTGGTGATCCTCCGTTTTGATCACATTATGTAGTTTCAGACAACCCAGCTCCTTGCTTCCGGAGTCTGTATCACTCTTCTGTTCGTCTGAACTACTATCCGTCACCTTATGTACCTTCTTGTACTTCTCCTGTGGAGATTTCTTGCTGCTGGTTTTCTTTCCCGACCTGCAGACTCTTGCTATGTGTCCTACTTTTCCACAGTGTCTGCACACTTTGTCCTTGAACCAGCAATCATTATGGTCGTGTGTTGTTCTGCCGCAACGATAGCACTTCACTGTTCCGTATGACATTTCATTTGTGCCATATTCTTGCGGTCTCCATTGTATCTCTGCAGCGCCCCGTGCTGCTGCTTCATGTGATACTGCAATGCTGAAAGCCTTGTCCAGCGTAAGATCCTTTTCTGATAGAAGCCGTTCCTGGGTTCCTTCACTTTGAAGCCCACACACAAACTTGTCCCTTAAAGTATCTGCTAGTCCCGTTCCAAACTGGCAGTGTTTCGATAGCTTGCGCAGTTCCGTTAAATACTCAGCATTACTTTCATCTTTATGCTGGTTCCTTTTGTGAAACTTAAATCTTTCTGCTATCAGCAGCGGTGTGGGGTTTAAGTGGTCCTGTAGGATTGACACTATGTTTTCAAAATCCTTTTCTACTGGCTTCTCTGGGGTTACTAGGTTTCGTAGTGAGCCATACGTTTTTGCACCCATTGAATTCAACAATACCAGCGCTTTCTTGTCATCTGGCACTTCATTCGCCTTGCAGTATACTTCTATGCGTTCGACATATGTCGTCGAATCTTCGACTTCATTGTCAAACGCTGTGATACTGCCACTCTTTGGCATTTTTGGGTGTGGTTAGACTGGCTTAAAATGGCGTCTCCTGCGCTTTCCTTTCTTCCCCGCTGTGGCTTAAAATGGCGTCTCCCGCGCTTTCCTTTCTTCCCCGCTGCGGCTTAAAATGGCGTCTCCCGCGCTGCTGCCAACGCCGCTCTCGGCGGTCCTCGTGGCAAATGGCGACGCCCCGTGGGTTTCGTGTGCTGCTCCTGCGCTGCTGCCAACACCACTCCCTGCGGTCCTCGTGGCAATGGCAGCGCCTCGCATTTTCCTGCACGCCTCTCTCCCCCGTTGACGCTGCTCGGCCCTTGAACACCGGCTGCGCTCTGCTCTCTCTCGTCTCTCTCCCCGTTGACGCCGCTCAGTCCTGAACACCGGCTGCGCCCTGTGCGCTCTGCCCTCTCTCTCTCCCCCGTCGACGCTGCTCGGCCTTTTTCTGTGCCACTCGGTCGGCTCTAGCCGCTGCTGTCCGGGAAGGGTCTGCGCAGTACCTGTTGCCAGCCCGTTTTGCTGGACCACCGTGACTGGAAAGCCAAGCCTGGCTCTTGACAGCCTCCCCTGCGATGCTCAAATCTCCGCTGGATGACTGGGCGGTTGCCCGTGGTTGACGCCTGTGCTTCTGGACTCGACCTCCTTCCACTGTTCTTCAGGAGCGAATCCCTGGGAGGTGATGCAGAGTTGCAGGTAGGTTCGAATCTGCGTCGTCGCCAATGTTATATCCGTGTATCTTAATGTTGTGTCCTTCAATAATCAGACAACAGACTGCAGGGAACGATCAACAGGTGTTTGCTGAATGAGGTTCAAACTGCAACTGACTGTACAGATCACTACTCAGGGTTTATATACAGGTGTGGTCACTGCCGGTACTACAGGATACAGGAGCTGTAAAAAGTAGTTCTCCCCCTTAAAGGTACATACATTACACCTTCCTTGTTGCTTGCAGTATCTGCATGCTAGCTTTCTGTGTTTCTTGCACGAGGGCACCCAAATCTCTCTGAACACCAACATTTAATAGTTTCTTGTTGGAGTCGACAGAAATCAACAGGCTGAGACTTTTCTTTAAGCAAAAACAAAACGTGTCTTACTTTAATCAATCTCCACGAGGTCTGAAGGCTCAGCCCCGTGCAGGGGCTATGATGTCATCACGCAACCGACGTCATGACGTCATCACGTTCCCGACGCTCTTAAAGGGACCCTGCACTAATAACGCAACCCAGCATGTACATATCACAACATTGCTATACAAAGTGAATTGTGTTTAAGTACATATAACAGCATTGGCTATACTGTACATTGTGTTATTGTCCCTATGTGGTCTCCGCCACATTGTCACCATTTAAAAAATATTGTTTCTCTATTCTTCCTACCAAAGTGAATAACCTCACATTTCCCTACATTATACTCCATCTGCCACCTTACTGCCCACTCACTCAGTCTATCGATATCCCTTAGCAGACTCTGTGTTCTCCTCACAGCTTACTGTCCCACCTAGCTTTGTATCGTCAGCAAACTTGGATACATTACACTCGGTCCCTTCATCTAGGTCATTGATGTAGATTGTAAATAGCTGAGGCCCCAACACGGATCCTTGCGGCACCCCACTAGTTACAGCCTGCCAACCGGAAAATGACCCGTTTATCCCCACTCTCTGTTTTCTGTCTGTTAACCAATTCTTTATCCGTGCTAATATATTACCCCCAACCCCATGAGCCCTAATCTTGCTTAACAACCTTTTATGTGGCACCTTATTGAATGCCTTTTGGAAATCCAAATATACCACATCCACTGGTTCCCCTGCTAGTTACATCCACGAAAAATTCCAATCAATTTTCCTTTCCCCATAACAGTCTTGCTGACGACAGCTACAGTATTTAACTTTTGGCACAGCATGGCTCCCTGGGCCTCTGTCAGTGCTGGAGTCAGTGGAGGAACGGTTTATGTGGAGGGAAGAAAGGGTAGCTGTGATTGGAGCTCGCTGCCCCTCACTGCAGGAGCAGTGTGAATTGGTCCAGGCACCCTTACCTGGCTGTGTGTGAGACGACCTGCCTTCATCAGCTGCACTTCCGGAGAGAGGCAATGGCCAGGGTGCGCCATGTTCTCAAACAAGACCACCAGTCAAGTCCCATCCGAGGGACAGTCTCGCCTGTGGCTGTTCGGTGACCACCGTGTTGAATTATATTGACTGGATATTTACAAGCCTCCGCCAGTCTAATAGACTAATTTGTTAATTTGGATACATAATTGAAGGGGGAAGATTTGCCGGGCTGTGGGGAAAGAGCAGGGGGAGTGGGACTAATTGGAGAGCTCTTTCAAAGAGCTGGCACAGGCACGATGGGCCGAATGGCCTCCTTCCGTGCTGTATCTTTCTATGGCCTTTAAAGTATATGTTTATATTACGGTTTCTCAATGAAGACAGTCAACAACACCGTCATTTTAATTGGCTTTGTTGTTCAGTCCAAGATTCAACAGTGACAGAGACCTTGGAGAGATGTCTTGTAAACAATCTCTCTCGAACAGACTAAACAGAACAGATCAGGCATTAGCGACCTGGGAGACCTGGACACATTCTATCTTGCACGCTCCCAGGACTGCACTCGCCTGAGTCACGGGTGCAGATGGCCTCATCTACCATGACATCATTACACCAACAGGCTTACAAACAATCCCACAGGAGGAGAATCTAATGAGCGAACCATCACCTTATCTACAATGGAGGTAGTGAGCTCAATCCCCAAGAAACCAGCAAAAGTCTGCCTATCTGGAGTCCCGATAATGAGGGCAGTGCCATTCCTTACCTTATCTCAGCATTCTCTCCCTGCCGTTAATTACAATCCAACCAAGTGATTCTACTGCCCACAAGTTTGTTTTTAATCCTGTATCAGATATTCACTGCCTTAAGCAACAGCAACACTGAGTCATAGATCGGGTACTGGGAAAGGGCCTAGGGAGAACCCTGAATCGCCCAGTCCCGTCGGGTACTGGGAAAGGGCCTGGGGAGAACCCTGAATCGCCCAGTCCCATCGGGTAGTGGGAAAGGACCTGGGGAGAACCCTGAATCGCCCAGTCCCGTCGGGTACTGGGAAAGGACCTGGGGAGAACCCTGAATCGCCCAGTGCCGTCGGGTACTGGGAAAGGGCCTGGGGAGAACCCTGAATCGCCCAGTCCCATCGGGTAGTGGGAAAGGACCTGGGGAGAACCCTGAATCGCCCAGTCCCGTCGGGTACTGGGAAAGGACCTGGGGAGAACCCTGAATCGCCCAGTCCCGTCGGGTACTGGGAAAGGGCCTGGGGAGAACCCTGAATCGCCCAGTCCCGTCGGGTACTGGGAAAGGGCCTGGGGAGAACCCTGAATCGCCCAGTGCCGTCGGGTACTGGGAAAGGGCCTGGGGAGAACCCTGAATCGCCCAGTCCCGTCGGGTACTGGGAAAGGACCTGGGGAGAACCCTGAATCATTCAGTCCCGTCGGGTACTGGGAAACAGCCTGGGGGGAACACTGAATCGCCCAGTGCCGTCGGGTACTGGGAAAGGGCCTGGGGAGACCCCTGAATCGCCCAGTGCTGTCGGGTACTGGGAAAGGGCCTGGGGAGAACCCTGAATCGCCCAGTCCCGTCGGGTACTGGGAAAGGGCCTGGGGAGAACCCTGAATCGCCCAGTCCCCTCGGGTTATGAATGTAACTCCTCCCCATCGTGGTCAGGGAATAAAAAAAAGGAAAAAAAGACAAGCTTGCATTTCTCGGGCACCTTTCACGACCACCGGACGTCCCAAAGCGGTTTACAGCCAATGAAGTGTAGTCACTGTTGTAATGTAGGAAACGCGGCAGCCAATTTGCGCACAGCAAGCTCCCACAAACAGCAATGTGGTAACGACCAGATCATCTGTTTTTTCAGTGATGTGGATTAAGGGATAAATATTGGCCCAGGACACCGGGAATAACAACCCTGCTCATCTTCGAAATAGTGCCATTGGATCGTTTACGTCCACATGAGAACGCAGGCGGGACCTCGGTGCAACGTCTCATTCAAAAGACTGCCCCACCGACAGCGTGGTGCAGCCTCAGTACTGCCTCTCCGACAGTGCGGCGCTCCCTCAGTACTGCCCCACCGACAGCGTGGCGCAGCCTCAGTACTGCCCCTCCGACAGTGCGGCGCTCCCTCAGTACTGACCCTCCGACAGTGCAGCACACCCTCAGTACTGCCCCTCCGACAGTGCAGCACTCCCTCAGTACTGCCCCTCCGACAGTGCAGCACTCCCTCAGTACTGCCCCTCCGAAAGTGCAGCGCTCCCTCAGTACTGCCCCGCCGACAGTGCAGCGCTCCCTCAGTACTGCCCCTCCGACAGTGCAGCGCTCCCTCAGTACTGCCACTCCGACAGTGCAGCGCTCCCTCAGTACTGCCCCTCCGACAGTGCAGAGTTCCCTTAGTACTGCCAATCCGACAGTGCAGCGCTCCCTCAGTACTGCCACTCCGTCAGTGCAGAGCTCCCTCAGTACTGCCCCTCCGACAGTGCAGCGCTCCCTCAGTACTGCCCCTCCGTCAGTGCAGAGCTCCCTCAGTACTGCCCCTCCGACAGTGCAGCACTCCCTCAGTACTGCCCCTCCGTCAGTGCAGCGCTCCCTCAGTACTGCCCCTCCGACAGTGCAGCACTCCCTCAGTACTGCCCCTCGAACAGTGCAGCTCTCCCTCAGTACTGCCCCTCCGACAGTGCAGCACCCCCTCAGTACTGCCCCTCCGACGGTGCAGCGCTCCCTCAGTACTACCCCCCAGGACGGTGCAGCGCTCCCTCAGTACTGCCCCTCCGACAGTGCAGCGCTCCCTCAATACTGCCCCTCCGTCAGTGCAGAGCTCCCTCAGTACAGCCCCTCCGACAGTGCAGCGCTCACTCAGTACTGCCACTCCGACAGTGCGGCGCTCCCTCAGTACTGCCCCTCCGACGGTGCAGCGCTCCCTCAGTACTGCCCCTCCGTCAGTGCAGAGCTCCCTCAGTACTGCCCCTCCGTCAGTGCAGAGCTCCCTCAGTACAGCCCCTCCGACAGTGCAGCGCTCACTCAGTACTGCCACTCCGACAGTGCAGCACTCCCTCAGTACTGCCCCTCCGACGGTGCAGCGCTCCCTCAGTACTGCCCCTCCGACGGTGCAGCGCTCCCTCAGTACTACCCCCCAGGACGGTGCAGCGCTCCCTCAGTACTGCCACTCCGACAGTGCAGCACTCCCTCAGTACTGCCCCTCCAACAGTGCAGCATTCCCTCAGTACTGCCACTCCGTCAGTGCAACGCTCCCTCAGTACTGCCCCTCGGACAGTGCAGCTCTCCCTCAGTACTGCCCCTCCGACAGTGCAGCGCTCCCTCAGTACTGCCCCTCTGACAGTGCAGCGCTCACTCAGTACTGCCCCTCCGACAGTGCAGTGCTCCCTCAGTACTGCCCCTCCGACAGTGCAGCACTCCCTCAGTACTGCCCCTCCGTCAGTGCAGCGCTCCCTCAGTACTGCCCCTCGGACAGTGCAGCTCTCCCTCAGTACTGCCCCTCCGACAGTGCAGCACCCCCTCAGTACTGCCCCTCCGATAGTGCGGCGCTCCCTCAGTACTGCCACTCCGACAGTGCAGCGCTCCCTCAGTACTGCCCCTCCGACGGTGCAGCGCTCCCTCAGTACTGCCCCTCCGATAGTGCGGCGCTCCCTCAGTACTGCCACTCCGACAGTGCAGCACCCCCTCAGTACTGCCCCTCCATCAGTGCAGCGCTCCCTCAGTACTGCCCCTCCGTCAGTGCAGAGCTCCCTCAGTACTGCCCCTCCGTCAGTGCAGAGCTCCCTCAGTACTGCCCCTCCGTCAGTGCAGAGCTCCCTCAGTACAGCCCCTCCGACAGTGCAGCGCTCACTCAGTACTGCCACTCCGACAGTGCAGCGCTCCCTCAGTACTGCCCCTCCGACGGTGCAGCGCTCCCTCAGTACTGCCCCTCCGTCAGTGCGGCGCTCCCTCAGTACTGCCCCTCCGTCAGTGCAGCGCTCCCTCAGTACTGTCCCTCCGACGGTGCAGCGCTCCCTCAGTACTGCACTGGAGTGTCAGCAGAGACTTGAACCCACAACCTCCTGACCCAGAGGTGAGGGTGCTACCAACTGAGTCACGGCTGACACAAACTGATGAGCTGGAATCCATTGGTTGTATATCTGGGACCACATCACGTCTCCTGGTCACACTGCAAGCTGTCAAAACAAAACCAGATATATCCTGTGGTTAATTAAGCCTTGTTTTCGTTCCAGGTTATTATTTATTCATTGGCAATTCAACAACAAACGTTAGTGACCCCAGAGCGCGGCTCACCTCAATACTACAGACAGCCTCCTCGGCCAATCAATGCCTCTCATTCTGGTACCACATGTACGGACCTCAGATCGGTGAGTCGGGAGCTAATTCAGTTTGATATCATTTCCTCTTGCACTCTTTAAGTAAAGGTGATAACATGGTGGGGTCCAGTTCCATAGACACTGACTCTCACTGGGGTACAGTTCCACAGACACTGACTCTCACTGGGGTACAGTTCCACAGACACTGACACTCACTGGGGTACAGTTCCACAGACACTGACACTCACTGGGGTACAGTTCCACAGACACTGACACTCACTGGGGTACAGTTCCACAGACACTGACTCTCACTGGGGTACAGTTCCACAAACACTGACTCTCACTGGGGTACAGTTCCACAGACACTGACACTCACTGGGGTACAGTTCCACAAACACTGACTCTCACTGGGGTACAGTTCCACAGACACTGACTCTCACTGGGGTACAGTTCCACAGACACTGACACTCACTGGGGTACAGTTCCACAGACACTGACTCTCACTGGGGTACAGTTCCACAGTCACTGACTCTCACGGGGTACAGTTCCACAGACACTTACTCTCATTGGGGTACAGTTCCACAGACACTGACTCACAGTGGGCACTCTTCCACAGACACTGACTCTCACTGGGGTACAGTTCCACAGACACTGACTCTCACTGGGATACAGTTCCACAGACACTGACTCTCACTGGGGTACAGTTCCACAGACACTGACTCTCACTGGGGTGCAGTTCCCCAGTCACTGACTCTCACTGGGGTACAGTTCCACAGACACAGACGCTCACTGGGGTACAGTTCCACAGACACTGACTCTCACTGGGGTACAGTTCCACAGACACTGACTCTCACTGGGGTACAGTTCCACAGTCACTGACTCTCTCTGGGGTACAGTTCCACAGACACTGACTCTCACTGGGGTACAGTTCCACAGACACTGACTCTCACTGGGGTACAGTTCCACAGACACTGACTCTCACTAGGGTACAGTTCCACAGACACTGACTCTCACTGGGGTACAGTTCCACAGACACTGACTCTCACTGGGGTACAGTTCCACAGATGCTGACTCTCACTGGGGTACAGTTCCACAGACACTGACTCTCACTGGCGTACAGTTCCACAGACGCTGACACTCACTGGGGTACAGTTCCACAGACACTGACTCTCACTGGGATACAGTTCCACAGACACTGACTCTCACTGGGGTACAGTTCCACAGTCACTGACTCTCACTGGGGTACAGTTCCACAGACACTGACTCTCACTGGGGTACAGTTCCACAGACACTGACTCTCACTGGGATACAGTTCCACAGACACTGACTCTCACTGGGGTACAGTTCCACAGACACTGACTCTCACTGGGGTACAGTTCCACAGTCACTGACTCTCACTGGGGTACAGTTCCACAGACACGGACTCTCACTGGGGTACAGTTCCACAGACACTGACGCTCACTGGGGTACAGTTCCACAGACACTGACTCTCCCTGGGGTACAGTTCCACAGACACTGACTCTCACTGGGGTACAGTTCCACAGACACTGACTCTCACTGGGGTACAGTTCCACAGACACTGACTCTCACTGGGGTACAGTTCCACAGACACTGACTCTCACTGTGGTACAGTTCCACAGACACTGACTCTCACTGGGGTACAGTTCCACAGACACTGACACTCACTGGGGTACAGTTCCACAAACACTGACTCTCACTGGGGTACAGTTCCACAGACACTGACTCTCACTGGGGTACAGTTCCACAGACACTGACTCTCACTGCGGTACAGTTCCACAGACACTGACACTCACTGGGGTACAGTTCCACAGACACTGACTCTCACTGGGGTACAGTTCCACAGACACTGACTCTCACTGGGGTACAGTTCCACAGTCACTGACTCTCACGGGGTACAGTTCCACAGACACTGACTCTCATTGGGGTACAGTTCCACAGACACTGACTCACAGTGGGCACTCTTCCACAGACACTGACTCTCACTGGGGTACAGTTCCACAGACACTGACTCTCACTGGGATACAGTTCCACAGACACTGACTCTCACTGGGGTACAGTTCCACAGACACTGACTCTCACTGGGGTACAGTTCCACAGTCACTGACTCTCACTGGGGTACAGTTCCACAGACACTGACGCTCACTGGGGTACAGTTCCACAGACACTGACTCTCACTGGGGTACAGTTCCACAGACACTGACTCTCACTGGGGTACAGTTCCACAGTCACTGACTCTCTCTGGGGTACAGTTCCACAGACACTGGCTCTCACTGGGGTACAGTTCCACAGACACTGACTCTCACTGGGGTACAGTTCCACAGACACTGACTCTCACTGGGGTACAGTTCCACAGACACTGACTCTCACTGGGGTACAGTTCCACAGACACTGACTCTCACTGGGGTACAGTTCCACAGACACTGACTCTCACTGGGGTACAGTTCCACAGTCACTGACTCTCACTGGGGTACAGTTCCACAGACACTGACTCTCACTGGGGTACAGTTCCACAGACACTGACTCTCAGTGGGGTACAGTTCCACAGACACTGACTCTCACTGGGGTACAGTTCCACAGACACTGACTCTCACTGGGGTACAGTTCCACAGACACTGACTCTCACTGGGGTACAGTTCCACAGACACTGACTCTCCCTGGGGTACAGTTCCACAGACACTGACTCTCACTGGGGTACAGTTCCACAGACACTGACTCTCACTGGGGTACAGTTCCACAGACACTGACTCTCACTGGGGTACAGTTCGATAGACACAGACTCTCACTGGGGTACAGTTCCACAGACACTGACTCTCACTGGGGTACCGTTCCACAGACACTGACACTCACTGGGGTACAGTTCCGCAAACACTGACGCTCACTGGGGTACAGTTCCACAGGCACTGAAGCTCACTGGGGTACAGTTCCACAGACACTGACTCTCACTGGGATATAGTTGCACAGACACTGACTCTCATTGGGGCCCAGTTCCACAGATACTGACTCCCACTGGGGTACAGTTCCACAGACACTGACACTCACTGAGGTACAGTTCCACAGACACTGACTTTCACTGGAGTACAGTTCCACAAACACTGACTCTCACTGGGGTACAGTTCCACAGACACTGACTCTCACTGGCGTACAGACCATAGACAGTGACTTTCACTGGGGTACAGTTCCATAGACACTGACTCTCACTGGGGTACAGTTCCTCAGATACTGACTCTCACTGGGGTACAGTTCCACAGACACTGACTCTCACTGGGGTACAGTTCCACAGACACTGACTCTCACTGGGATACAGTTCCACAGACACTGACTCTCACTGGGGTACAGTTCCACAGACACTGACTCTCACTGGGGTACAGTTCCACAGACACTGACTCTCACTGGGGTACAGTTCCACAGACACTGACACTCACTGTGGTACAGTTCCACAGACACTGACTCTCACTGGGGTACAGTTCCACAGACACTGACTCTCACTGGGGTACAGTTCCACAGACACAGACTCTCACTGGGGTACAGTTCCTCAGATACTGACTCTCACTGGGGTACAGTTCCACAGGTACTGAACCTCACTGGGGTACAGTTCCACAGATTCTGAGTCTCACTGGGGTACAGTTCCACAGACACAGACACTCACTGGGGTACAGTTCCTCAGATACTGACTCTCATTGGGGTGCAGTTCCACAGAAACTGACTCTCACTGGGGTACAGTTCCACAGACACTGACTCTCACTGGGGTACAGTTCCACAGACACTGACTCTCACTGGGATACAGTTCCACAGACACTGACTCTCACTGGGGTACAGTTCCACAGACACTGACTCTCACTGGGGTACAGTTCCACAGTCACTGACTCTCACTGGGGTACAGTTCCACAGACACGGACTCTCACTGGGGTACAGTTCCACAGACACTGACGCTCACTGGGGTACAGTTCCACAGACACTGACTCTCCCTGGGGTACAGTTCCACAGACACTGACTCTCACTGGGGTACAGTTCCACAGACACTGACTCTCACTGGGGTACAGTTCCACAGACACTGACTCTCACTGGGGTACAGTTCCACAGACACTGACTCTCACTGTGGTACAGTTCCACAGACACTGACTCTCACTGGGGTACAGTTCCACAGACACTGACACTCACTGGGGTACAGTTCCACAAACACTGACTCTCACTGGGGTACAGTTCCACAGACACTGACTCTCACTGGGGTACAGTTCCACAGACACTGACTCTCACTGCGGTACAGTTCCACAGACACTGACACTCACTGGGGTACAGTTCCACAGACACTGACTCTCACTGGGGTACAGTTCCACAGACACTGACTCTCACTGGGGTACAGTTCCACAGTCACTGACTCTCACGGGGTACAGTTCCACAGACACTGACTCTCATTGGGGTACAGTTCCACAGACACTGACTCACAGTGGGCACTCTTCCACAGACACTGACTCTCACTGGGGTACAGTTCCACAGACACTGACTCTCACTGGGATACAGTTCCACAGACACTGACTCTCACTGGGGTACAGTTCCACAGACACTGACTCTCACTGGGGTACAGTTCCACAGTCACTGACTCTCACTGGGGTACAGTTCCACAGACACTGACGCTCACTGGGGTACAGTTCCACAGACACTGACTCTCACTGGGGTACAGTTCCACAGACACTGACTCTCACTGGGGTACAGTTCCACAGTCACTGACTCTCTCTGGGGTACAGTTCCACAGACACTGGCTCTCACTGGGGTACAGTTCCACAGACACTGACTCTCACTGGGGTACAGTTCCACAGACACTGACTCTCACTGGGGTACAGTTCCACAGACACTGACTCTCACTGGGGTACAGTTCCACAGACACTGACTCTCACTGGGGTACAGTTCCACAGACACTGACTCTCACTGGGGTACAGTTCCACAGTCACTGACTCTCACTGGGGTACAGTTCCACAGACACTGACTCTCACTGGGGTACAGTTCCACAGACACTGACTCTCAGTGGGGTACAGTTCCACAGACACTGACTCTCACTGGGGTACAGTTCCACAGACACTGACTCTCACTGGGGTACAGTTCCACAGACACTGACTCTCACTGGGGTACAGTTCCACAGACACTGACTCTCCCTGGGGTACAGTTCCACAGACACTGACTCTCACTGGGGTACAGTTCCACAGACACTGACTCTCACTGGGGTACAGTTCCACAGACACTGACTCTCACTGGGGTACAGTTCCATAGACACAGACTCTCACTGGGGTACAGTTCCACAGACACTGACTCTCACTGGGGTACCGTTCCACAGACACTGACACTCACTGGGGTACAGTTCCGCAAACACTGACGCTCACTGGGGTACAGTTCCACAGGCACTGAAGCTCACTGGGGTACAGTTCCACAGACACTGACTCTCACTGGGATATAGTTGCACAGACACTGACTCTCATTGGGGCCCAGTTCCACAGATACTGACTCCCACTGGGGTACAGTTCCACAGACACTGACACTCACTGAGGTACAGTTCCACAGACACTGACTTTCACTGGAGTACAGTTCCACAAACACTGACTCTCACTGGGGTACAGTTCCACAGACACTGACTCTCACTGGCGTACAGACCATAGACAGTGACTTTCACTGGGGTACAGTTCCATAGACACTGACTCTCACTGGGGTACAGTTCCTCAGATACTGACTCTCACTGGGGTACAGTTCCACAGACACTGACTCTCACTGGGGTACAGTTCCACAGACACTGACTCTCACTGGGATACAGTTCCACAGACACTGACTCTCACTGGGGTACAGTTCCACAGACACTGACTCTCACTGGGGTACAGTTCCACAGACACTGACTCTCACTGGGGTACAGTTCCACAGACACTGACACTCACTGTGGTACAGTTCCACAGACACTGACTCTCACTGGGGTACAGTTCCACAGACACTGACTCTCACTGGGGTACAGTTCCACAGACACAGACTCTCACTGGGGTACAGTTCCTCAGATACTGACTCTCACTGGGGTACAGTTCCACAGGTACTGAACCTCACTGGGGTACAGTTCCACAGATTCTGAGTCTCACTGGGGTACAGTTCCACAGACACAGACACTCACTGGGGTACAGTTCCTCAGATACTGACTCTCATTGGGGTGCAGTTCCACAGAAACTGACTCTCACTGGGGTACAGTTCCACAGACACTGACTCTCACTGGGGTACAGTTCCACAGATACTGACTCTCACTGGGGTACAGTTCCACAGACACTGACTCTCACTGGGGTACAGTTCCACAGGCACTGACTCTCACTGGGGTACAGTTCCACAGACACTGACTCTCACTGGGGTACAGTTCCACAGACACTGACTCCCACTGGGGTACAGTTCCACAGACACTGTCACTGGGGTAGAGTTCCACAAACACTGACGCTCACTGGGGTACAGTTCCACAGGCACTGAAGCTCACTGGGGTAAAGTTCCACAAACACTGACGCTCACTGGGGTACAGTTCCACAGGCACTGAAGCTCATTGGGGTACAGTTCCACAGACACTGACTCCCACTGGGGTCCAGTTCCACAGACACTGACTTTCACTGATGTACAGTTCCACAAACACTGACTCTCACTGGGGTACATTTCCACAGACACTGACTCTCACTGGGGGAGAGTTCCACACACACTGACTCTCACTGGGGTACAGTTCCACAGACACTGACTCTCACTGTGGGAGAGTTCCACACACACTGACTCTCACTGGGGTACAGTTCCACAGACACTGACTCTCACTGGGGTGCAGTTCCACAGACACTGACTCTCACTGGGGGAGAGTTCCACACACACTGACTCTCACTGGGGTACAGTTCCACAGACACTGACTCTCACTGGGGTACAATTCCACAGACACTGACTCTCCCTGGTGTACGGGTTCCACAGACAGTGACTCTCACTGGCGTACAGACCATAGACAGTGACTTTCACTGGGGTACAGTTCCATAGACACTGACTCTCACTGGGGTACAGTTCCTCAGATACTGACTCTCACTGGGGTACAGTTCCACAGACACTGACTCTCACTGGGGTACAGTTCCACAGACACTGACTCTCACTGGGGTACAGTTCCACAGACACTGACTCTCACTGGGGTACAGTTCCACAGACACTGACTCTCACTGGGGTACAGTTCCACAGACACTGACTCTCACTGGGGTACTGTTCCACAGACACTGACTCTCACTGGGGTACAGTTCCACAGACACTGACTCTCACTGGGGTACAGTTCCACAGACACTGACTTTCACTGGGGTGCAGCTCCACAGGCACTGACTCTCACTGGGGTGCAGTTCCACAGACACTGACTCTCACTGGGGTACAGTTCCACAGACACAGACTCTCACTGGGGTACAGTTCCTCAGATACTGACTCTCACTGGGGTACAGTTCCACAGACACTGACTCTCACTGGGGTACAGTTCCTCAGACACTGACTCTCACTGGGGTACAGTTCCACAGGCACTGAACCTCACTGGGGTACAGTTCCACAGATTCTGAGTCTCACTGGGGTACAGTTCCACAGACACAGACACTCACTGGGGTACAGTTCCTCAGATACTGACTCTCACTGGGGTACAGTTCCACAGACACTGACTCTCACTGGGGTACAGTTCCACAGACACTGACTCTCACTGGGGTACAGTTCCACAGACACTGACTCTCACTGGGGTACAGTTCCACAGACACTGACTCTCACTGGGGTACAGTTCCACAGACACTGACTCTCACTGGGGTACAGTTCCTCAGATACTGACTCTCACTGGGGTACAGTTCCACAGACACTGACTCTCACTGGGGTACAGTTCCACAGACACTGACTCTCACTGGGGTACAGTTCCACAGACACTGACTCTCACTGGGGTACAGTTCCACAGACACTGACTCTCACTGGGGTACAGTTCCAAAGGTACTGAACCTCACTGGCGTACAGTTCCACAGATTCTGAGTCTCACTGGGGTACAGTTCCACAGACACAGACACTCACTGGCGTACAGTTCCACAGACACTGACTCTCACTGGGGTACAGTTCCCCAGACACGGACTCTCACTGGGGTACAGTTCCTCAGATACTGACTCTCACTGGGGTACAGTTCCACAGAAACAGACTCTCACTGGGGTACAGTTCCACAGACACTGACTCTCACTGGGGTACAGTTCCCCAGACACAGACACTCACTGGGGTACAGTTCCTCAGATGCTGACTCTCACTGGGGTACAGTTCCACAGATACTGACTCTCATTGGGGTGCAGTTCCACAGAAACAGACTCTCACTGGGGTACAGTTCCACAGACACTGACTCTCACTGGGGTACAGTTACTCAGATACTGACTCTCACTGGGGTACAGTTCCACAGACACTGACTCTCACTGGGGTACAGTTCCACAGACACTGACTCTCACTGGGGTACAGTTCCACAGATTCTGAGTCTCACTGGGGTACAGTTCCACAGACACAGACACTCACTGGGGTACAGTTCCACAGACACAGACTCTCACTGGGGTACAGTTCCTCAGATACTGACTCTCATTGGGGTGCAGTTCCTCAGATACTGACTCTCATTGGAGTGCAGTTCCACAGAAACTGACTCTCACTGGGGTACAGTTCCACAGACACTGACTCTCACTGGGGTACAGTTCCACAGATACTGACTCTCACTGGGGTACAATTCCCCAGACACGGACTCTCACTGGGGTACAGTTCCGCAAACACTGACTCTCACTGGGGTACAGTTCCACAGGTACTGACTCTCACTGGGGTACAGTTCCACAGATTCTGAGTCTCACTGGGGTACAGTTCCACAGACACAGACACTCACTGGGGTACAGTTCCTCAGATACTGACTCTCACTGGGGTACAGTTCCACAGACACAGACACTCACTGGGGTACAGTTTCTCAGATACTGACTCTCACTGGGGTACAGTTCCACAGATACTGACTCTCAATAGGGTGCAGTTCCACAGAAACTGACTCACACTGGAGTACAGTTCTACAGACACTGACTCTCACTGGGGTACAGTTCCACAGATACTGACTCTCACTGGGGTACAGTTCCAGAGACACTGACTCCCACTGGGGTACAGTTCCACAAACACTGACGCTCACTGGGGTACAGTTCCACAGGCACTGAAGCTCACTGGGGTACAGTTCCACAGACACTGACTCTCACTGGGATATAGTTGCACAGACACTGACTCTCATTGGGGCCCAGTTCCACAGACACTGACTCTCACTGGGATATAGTTGCACAGACACTGACTCTCACTGGGGTACAGTTCCACAGACACTGACACTCACTGAGGTACAGTTCCACAGACACTGACTTTCACTGGGGTACAGTTCCACAAACACTGACTCTCACTGGGGTACAGTTCCACAGACACTGACTCTCACTGGGGTACAGTTCCACAGACACTGACTCTCACTGGGGTACAATTCCACAGACACTGACTCTCCCTGGTGTACGGGTTCCACAGACAGTGACTCTCACTGGCGTACAGACCATAGACAGTGACTTTCACTGGGGTACAGTTCCATAGACACTGACTCTCACTGGGGTACAGTTCCTCAGATACTGACTCTCACTGGGGTACAGTTCCACAGACACTGACTCTCACTGGGGTACAGTTCCACAGACACTGACTCTCACTGGGGTACAGCTCCACAGACACTGACTCCCACTGGGGTACAGTTCCACAGACACTGACTCTCACTGGGGTACAGTTCCACAGACACTGACTCTCACTGTGGTACAGTTCCACAGACACAGACTCTCACTGGGGTACAGTTCCACAGACACTGACTCTCACTGGGGTACAGTTCCACAGACACTGACTCTCACTGGGGTACAGTTCCACAGACACTGACTCTCGCTGGGGTACAGTTCCTCAGACACTGACTCTCACTGGGGTACAGTTCCACAGACACTGACTCTCAATGGGATACAGTTCCACAGACACTGACACTCACTGTGGTACAGTTCCACAGACACTGACTCTCACTGGGGTACCATTCCACAGACACTGACTCTCACTGGGGTACAGTTCCACAGACACTGACTCTCACTGGGGTACAGTTCCACAAACACTGACTCTCACTGGGGTACAGTTCCACAGACACTGACTCTCACTGGGGTACAGTTCCACAGACACTGACTCTCACTGGGGTACAGTTCCACAGACCCTGACTCTCACTGGGGTACAGTTCCACAGACACTGACTCTCACTGGTGTACAGTTCCACAGACACTGACTCTCACTGGGGCACAGTTCCACAGACACTGACTCTCACTGGGGTACAGTTCCACAGGCACTGACTCTCACTGGGGTACAGTTCCACAGACACTGACTCTCACTGGGGTACAGTTCCATCGACACAGACACTAACTGGGTACAGTTCCACAGACACTGACTCTCACTGGGGTACAGTTCCACAGACACTGACTCTCACTGGGGTACAGTTCCACAGACACAGACACTCACTGGGTACAGTTCCACAGACACTGACTCTCACTGGGGTACAGTTCCACAGATACTGACTCTCACTGGGGTGCAGTTCCACAGATACTGACTTTCACTGGGGTACAGTTCCACAGACACTGACTCTCACTGGGGTACATAAGAACATAAGAAATAGGAGCAGGAGTAGGCCAATCGGCCTCTCGAGCCTGCTCCGCCATTCAATAAGATCATGGCTGATCTGATCCTAACCGCCAATCTACTATCACAGAACCATCTCCTGAATCTAACAGAATTAGACACACGAAATAGGAGCAGGATCAGGCTACACGGCCCCTGGGCCCGTTCCGCTACCCACAGGGCCATGACCGATCCGAACCTGGACTCATGTCCAAATTCCTGCCCGCTCCCCATAACCCTTTTATTCACGTTACTTCTCGGAAACTGTCTATTTCTGTTTTAAATTTATGTAATGATGTAGCTTCCAAAGCTTTTTGGGGCAGCATATTCCATGGACCTACCACCCTCTGAGTGAAGTAGTTCCTCCTCATCTCAGTTTTGAAAGAGCAGCCCCTTATTCTAAGACTATGCCCCCTAGTTCTAGTTTCACCCATCATTGGGAACATCCTCCCCGCATCCACCCGATCCAACCCTTTCACAATCTTATATGTTTCAAAAAGATCGCCTCTCATTCTTCTGAACTCCAATGAGTAGAGTCCCAATCTACTCAACCTCTCCTCATATGTCCATCCCCTCATCCCCGGGATTAACCGAGTGAACCTTCTTTGTACTGACTCGAGAGCAAGTATGTCTTTTCTTAAGTATGGACACCAAAACAGTATGCAGTATTCCAGGTGCGGTCTCACCAATACCTTGTACAACTGAAGCAATACCTCCCTATTTTTATATTCCATCCCCCTAGCAATGAAAGCCAACATTCCATTGGCCTTCTTAATCAATTGCTGCACCTGCATACTAACCTTTTGAGTTTCGTGCACCAGGACCCCCAGATCCCTTTGTACTTCAGTACTTTCCAGTTTCTTGCCATTAAGATAATAACTTGCTCTACCATTTTTCCTGCCAAAGTGCATAACCTCACACTTTCCAGTATTGTATTCCATCTGCCAAATCTATGCCCACTTACTTAGCCTGTCTATGTCCCCTTGCAGGTTTTTTATGTCCTCCTCACTCACTACTTTCCCTCCCATCTTAGTATCATCTGCAAACTTTGATATGTTACACTCGGTCCCCTCCTCCAAATTGCTAATATAGATTGTAAAAAGTTGGGAACCCAGCACTGACCCCTGCGGAACACCACTAGTTACTGATTGCCAGTCTGAGAATGAACCATTTATCCCAACTCTCTGCCTTCTGTTAGATAGCCAATCCTCTATCCATGCCAGAATATTACCCCCAATCCCGTGATTTTTTATCTTAAGCAATAATCTTTTGTGTGGCACCTTGTCAAATGCCTTTTGGAAGTCTAAATACACTACGTCCACTGGTTCCCCTTTATCCACCCTATATGTTTCTTCCTCAAAGAACTCCAGCAAATTTGTCAAACATGACTTCCCCTTCATAAAACCATGCTGACTTTGTCCTATTAATTTATGATTATCCAAATGTCCTGTTACTGTCTCCTTAATAATGGACTCCAATATTTTACCTACCACAGATGTTAGGCTAACCGGTCTATAGTTTCCAGCCTTCTGTCTACTGCCCTTTTTAAATAAGGGCGTTACATTAGCAGTTTTCCAGTCTGCCGGGACCTTTGCTGAGTCCAGGGAGTTTTGGAAAATTATTACCAATGCATCCACAATCCCTATCGCCACTTCCCTCAAGACCCTAGGATGTAAGCCATCAGGTCCAGGTGATTTATCCGCCTTGAGTCCCATTATTTTACCGAGTACCACTTCCTTAGTGATTGTGATCGTGTTTAGCTCCTCCCCCCCTATAGCCCCCTGTTTGTCCAGTGTTGGGATATTCTTAGTGTCTTCTACTGTAAAGACTGATATAAAATATTCATTCAGTGTTTTTGCCATCTCCATATTTCCCATCATTAATTTCCCGGTCTCATCCTCTAAGGGACCAACATTTACTTTAGCCACTCTTTTTCTTTTTATATAACTATAAAAACTCTTACTATCTGTTTTTATATTTTTTGCTAATTTACTTTCATAATCTAGCTTCCCTTTCTTAATCAATCTTTTTGTTATTTTTTGCTGTCTTTTAAAGTTTTCCCAATCCTCTATCCTCCCACTAGATTTGGCTACCTTATATGCCCTTGTTTTTAGTCAAATACTATCTTTAATTTCTTTACTTAGCCACAGATGGCTGTCTTTTCTTTTACACCCTTTTCTTCTCAGTGGAATATATATTTTTTGGAAGTTGTAAAATAACTCCTTAAATGTACACCACTGATCATGTATCGTCTTACCCTTTAATCTATTTTCCCAATCCACTCTACTCAATTCCGCTCTCATACCTTCATAGTCTCCTTTATTCAAGCTTAGCACGCTTGTTTGAGATCCAACCTTCTCACCCTCTAATTGAATATGGAACTCAACCATGTTATGGTCACTCATTCCAAGGGGATCCTTTACTAGGACATTTTAAATTAATCCTGTCTCGTTACACAGGACCAGACCTAAGGTTGCTTGCCCCCTGGTCGGTTCAGTTACATACTGCTCAAGAAACCCATCCCTAATACACTCAATGAACTCATCCTCAAGGCAGCCCTGCCCAATTTGATTTGTCCAATTAATATGATAGTTAAAATCCCCCATAATTATAGATGCTCCCTTAATACAAGCCTCAACTATTTCCTGATTGATACTCCGTCCAACAGAGTTGCAACTGTTCGGAGGCCTATAGACTACGCCCACTAGTGTTTTTTTCCCCTTATTATTCCTTACCTCCACCCAAACTGTTTCATTATCCTGATCTTTTGACCCAATATCATTTCTCTGTATTACAGTGATTCCCTCCTTTATTAACATAGCCACCCCGCCTCCCCTTCCTTCCTGCCTGTCCTTCCTGATCGTTAAATAACCTGGTATGTTTAATTTCCAGGCATTGTCACCCTGCAGCCATGTTTCTGTAATGGCCACAAGATCATACCCATATGTAGTTATTTGTGCCATTAACTCGTCTATTTTGTTACGAATGCTACGTGCATTCAGATAGAGAACTTTCAAATATGTTTTGTGACACTTAGTTCCTGCTTTTGCCCTTTTTATTACTTTACCTTTTACTCCATACCTCCTGCCCCTTCCTGACACGCTCTGGTTTTTAATTTCCCCAATGCTACCTAAGTCCTGCTCTGTTGTCATTTTTATTATTTGCTCTCTAGGAACCTCCCCCCAACTAGTTAGTTTAAAGCCCTCTCTACAGCCCTAGTTATATGATCCACCAGGTCTCTAGTCCCAGCACTGGCCAAGTGAAGCCCGTCCCAATGGAACAGCTCCCTCCTGCCCCAGTACGGTGCCAGTGTCCCAGGAAGTCCAAAGATGTGCTGGTTAGGTTGATTGGCTATGATAAATTGACCCTTAGTGTTAGGGGGATTAAATACGTGGGGTTACGGGGATAGGGTGGGATATGTGTTGGTGTAGGGGTTACGGGGATCGGGTGGTATATGTGTTGGTGCAGGCTCGATGGGCCGAAATGGCCTCTATCTGCACTGTGGGGTTTCTGTGATTCTGTGATTCTGTGAAGCAAAACCCATTTCTCCCACACCAGTCTTTGAGCCACGCATTTAACTCTCTAATTTTATTTGTCCTAGCCAAATTCGCTCGTGGCTCAGGTAATAATCCAGAGATTATTACCCTTGAGGTTCTGTTTTTTAATTTGACCCCTAGCTGCTCATACTCATTTAACAGAACCGGCTTCCTAGTCCTATCTACGTCGTTTGTACCAACATGGACCACGACAACCGGATCCACCCCCTCCCACTTCAAGTTTCTTTCCAGCCCAGAGGAGATGTCCTTAACCCTGGCACCGGGTAGGCAACACAGCCTTCGGGACTCTCGCTCTCGGCTGCAGAGAACTCTATCTATCCCACTAATAATACTATCCGCGACCACTACAATATTTCTATTTACTCCCCTCTCTTGAATGGCCCCCCGTTCCACGGTGCTGTGGCCAGGTTGCTCATCCTCCCTGCAGTCCCTGCTCCTGTCCCCACAGGGAGTAAGAACCTCGAACCTGTTGGTCAAGAGCAAGGGCTGCGGCTCCTCCAACACTACCTCCTGGATCCTCGTACCTGCCTCACTCGTTCCACAGACACTGACTCTCACTGGGGTACAGTTCCACAGACACTGACTCTCACTGGGGTACAGTTCCACAGACACTGACTCTCACTGGGGTACAGTTCCACAGACACTGACTCTCACTGGGGTACAGTTCCACAGACACTGACTCTCACTGGGGTACAGTTCCACAGACACTGACTGACACTGGGGTACAGTTCCACAGACACTGACTCTCACTGGGGTACAGTTCCACAGATACTGACTCTCACTGGGGTACTGTTCCACAGATACTGACTCTCACTGGGGTACAGTTCCACAGACCCTGACTCTCACTGGGGTACAGTTCCACAGACACTGACTCTCACTGGGGTACAGTTCCACAGATACTGACTCTCACTGGGGTACAGTTCCACAGACACTGACTCTCACTGAGGTACGGGTTCCACAGATACTGACTCTCACTGGGGTACAGTTCCACAGACACTGACACTCACTGGGGTGCAGTTCCGCAGACACTGACTCTCAGTGGGGTACAGTTCCACAGACACTGACTCTCACTGGGGTGCAGTTCCACAGACACTGACTCTCACTGGGGTGCAGTTCCACAGACACTGACTCTCACTGGGGTACAGTTCCACAGACACTGATTCTCACTGCGGTACAGTTCCTCAGATACTGACTCTCACTGGGGTACAGTTCCAAAGACAGAGACACTCACTCGGGTACAGTTCCACAGACACTGGCTCTCACTGGGGTAATGTTCCACAGACACTGACTCCCACTGGGGTACAGTTACACAGACACTGACACTCACTGGGGGACAATTCCCCAGACACGGACTCTCACTGGGGTACAGTTCCTCAGATACTGACTCTCACTGGGGTACAGTTCCACAGGTACTGAACCTCACTGGGGTACAGTTCCACAGATTCTGAGTCTCACTGGGGTACAGTTCCACAGACACAGACACTCACTGGGGTACAGTTCCTCAGATACTGACTCTCACTGGGGTACAGTTCCACAGATACTGACTCTCATTGGGGTGCAGTTCCACAGAAACTGACTCACACTGGAGTACAGTTCTACAGACACTGACTCTCACTGGGGTAGAGTTCCACAGATACTGACTCTCACTGGGGTACAGTTCCAGAGACACTGACTCCCACTGGGGTACAGTTCCACAAACACTGACGCTCACTGGGGTACAGTTCCACAGGCACTGAAGCTCACTGGGGTACAGTTCCACAGACACTGACTCTCACTGGGATATAGTTGCACAGACACTGACTCTCATTGGGGCCCAGTTCCACAGATACTGACTCCCACTGGGGTACAGTTCCACAGACACTGACACTCACTGAGGTACAGTTCCACAGACACTGACTTTCACTGGAGTACAGTTCCACAAACACTGACTCTCACTGGGGTACAGTTCCACAGACACTGACTCTCACTGGCGTACAGACCATAGACAGTGACTTTCACTGGGGTACAGTTCCATAGACACTGACTCTCACTGGGGTACAGTTCCTCAGATACTGACTCTCACTGGGGTACAGTTCCACAGACACTGACTCTCACTGGGGTACAGTTCCACAGACACTGACTCTCACTGGGATACAGTTCCACAGACACTGACTCTCACTGGGGTACAGTTCCACAGACACTGACTCTCACTGGGGTACAGTTCCACAGACACTGACTCTCACTGGGGTACAGTTCCACAGACACTGACACTCACTGTGGTACAGTTCCACAGACACTGACTCTCACTGGGGTACAGTTCCACAGACACAGACTCTCACTGGGGTACAGTTCCTCAGATACTGACTCTCACTGGGGTACAGTTCCACAGGTACTGAACCTCACTGGGGTACAGTTCCACAGATTCTGAGTCTCACTGGGGTACAGTTCCACAGACACAGACACTCACTGGGGTACAGTTCCTCAGATACTGACTCTCATTGGGGTGCAGTTCCACAGAAACTGACTCTCACTGGGGTACAGTTCCACAGACACTGACTCTCACTGGGGTACAGTTCCACAGATACTGACTCTCACTGGGGTACAGTTCCACAGACACTGACTCTCACTGGGGTACAGTTCCACAGGCACTGACTCTCACTGGGGTACAGTTCCACAGACACTGACTCTCACTGGGGTACAGTTCCACAGACACTGACTCCCACTGGGGTACAGTTCCACAGACACTGTCACTGGGGTAGAGTTCCACAAACACTGACGCTCACTGGGGTACAGTTCCACAGGCACTGAAGCTCACTGGGGTAAAGTTCCACAAACACTGACGCTCACTGGGGTACAGTTCCACAGGCACTGAAGCTCATTGGGGTACAGTTCCACAGACACTGACTCCCACTGGGGTCCAGTTCCACAGACACTGACTTTCACTGATGTACAGTTCCACAAACACTGACTCTCACTGGGGTACATTTCCACAGACACTGACTCTCACTGGGGGAGAGTTCCACACACACTGACTCTCACTGGGGTACAGTTCCACAGACACTGACTCTCACTGTGGGAGAGTTCCACACACACTGACTCTCACTGGGGTACAGTTCCACAGACACTGACTCTCACTGGGGTGCAGTTCCACAGACACTGACTCTCACTGGGGGAGAGTTCCACACACACTGACTCTCACTGGGGTACAGTTCCACAGACACTGACTCTCACTGGGGTACAATTCCACAGACACTGACTCTCCCTGGTGTACGGGTTCCACAGACAGTGACTCTCACTGGCGTACAGACCATAGACAGTGACTTTCACTGGGGTACAGTTCCATAGACACTGACTCTCACTGGGGTACAGTTCCTCAGATACTGACTCTCACTGGGGTACAGTTCCACAGACACTGACTCTCACTGGGGTACAGTTCCACAGACACTGACTCTCACTGGGGTACAGTTCCACAGACACTGACTCTCACTGGGGTACAGTTCCACAGACACTGACTCTCACTGGGGTACAGTTCCACAGACACTGACTCTCACTGGGGTACAGTTCCACAGACACTGACTCTCACTGGGGTACAGTTCCACAGACACTGACTCTCACTGGGGTACAGTTCCACAGACACTGACTTTCACTGGGGTGCAGCTCCACAGGCACTGACTCTCACTGGGGTGCAGTTCCACAGACACTGACTCTCACTGGGGTACAGTTCCACAGACACAGACTCTCACTGGGGTACAGTTCCTCAGATACTGACTCTCACTGGGGTACAGTTCCACAGACACTGACTCTCACTGGGGTACAGTTCCTCAGACACTGACTCTCACTGGGGTACAGTTCCACAGGCACTGAACCTCACTGGGGTACAGTTCCACAGATTCTGAGTCTCACTGGGGTACAGTTCCACAGACACAGACACTCACTGGGGTACAGTTCCTCAGATACTGACTCTCACTGGGGTACAGTTCCACAGACACTGACTCTCACTGGGGTACAGTTCCACAGACACTGACTCTCACTGGGGTACAGTTCCACAGACACTGACTCTCACTGGGGTACAGTTCCACAGACACTGACTCTCACTGGGGTACAGTTCCACAGACACTGACTCTCACTGGGGTACAGTTCCTCAGATACTGACTCTCACTGGGGTACAGTTCCACAGACACTGACTCTCACTGGGGTACAGTTCCACAGACACTGACTCTCACTGGGGTACAGTTCCACAGACACTGACTCTCACTGGGGTACAGTTCCACAGACACTGACTCTCACTGGGGTACAGTTCCAAAGGTACTGAACCTCACTGGCGTACAGTTCCACAGATTCTGAGTCTCACTGGGGTACAGTTCCACAGACACAGACACTCACTGGGGTACAGTTCCACAGACACTGACTCTCACTGGGGTACAGTTCCCCAGACACGGACTCTCACTGGGGTACAGTTCCTCAGATACTGACTCTCACTGGGGTACAGTTCCACAGAAACAGACTCTCACTGGGGTACAGTTCCACAGACACTGACTCTCACTGGGGTACAGTTCCCCAGACACAGACACTCACTGGGGTACAGTTCCTCAGATGCTGACTCTCACTGGGGTACAGTTCCACAGATACTGACTCTCATTGGGGTGCAGTTCCACAGAAACAGACTCTCACTGGGGTACAGTTCCACAGACACTGACTCTCACTGGGGTACAGTTACTCAGATACTGACTCTCACTGGGGTACAGTTCCACAGACACTGACTCTCACTGGGGTACAGTTCCACAGACACTGACTCTCACTGGGGTACAGTTCCACAGATTCTGAGTCTCACTGGGGTACAGTTCCACAGACACAGACACTCACTGGGGTACAGTTCCACAGACACAGACTCTCACTGGGGTACAGTTCCTCAGATACTGACTCTCATTGGGGTGCAGTTCCTCAGATACTGACTCTCATTGGAGTGCAGTTCCACAGAAACTGACTCTCACTGGGGTACAGTTCCACAGACACTGACTCTCACTGGGGTACAGTTCCACAGATACTGACTCTCACTGGGGTACAATTCCCCAGACACGGACTCTCACTGGGGTACAGTTCCGCAAACACTGACTCTCACTGGGGTACAGTTCCACAGGTACTGACTCTCACTGGGGTACAGTTCCACAGATTCTGAGTCTCACTGGGGTACAGTTCCACAGACACAGACACTCACTGGGGTACAGTTCCTCAGATACTGACTCTCACTGGGGTACAGTTCCACAGACACAGACACTCACTGGGGTACAGTTTCTCAGATACTGACTCTCACTGGGGTACAGTTCCACAGATACTGACTCTCAATAGGGTGCAGTTCCACAGAAACTGACTCACACTGGAGTACAGTTCTACAGACACTGACTCTCACTGGGGTACAGTTCCACAGATACTGACTCTCACTGGGGTACAGTTCCAGAGACACTGACTCCCACTGGGGTACAGTTCCACAAACACTGACGCTCACTGGGGTACAGTTCCACAGGCACTGAAGCTCACTGGGGTACAGTTCCACAGACACTGACTCTCACTGGGGTACAGTTCCACAGATACTGACTCTCACTGGGGTACAATTCCCCAGACACGGACTCTCACTGGGGTACAGTTCCGCAAACACTGACTCTCACTGGGGTACAGTTCCACAGGTACTGACTCTCACTGGGGTACAGTTCCACAGATTCTGAGTCTCACTGGGGTACAGTTCCACAGACACAGACACTCACTGGGGTACAGTTCCTCAGATACTGACTCTCACTGGGGTACAGTTCCACAGACACAGACACTCACTGGGGTACAGTTTCTCAGATACTGACTCTCACTGGGGTACAGTTCCACAGATACTGACTCTCAATAGGGTGCAGTTCCACAGAAACTGACTCACACTGGAGTACAGTTCTACAGACACTGACTCTCACTGGGGTACAGTTCCACAGATACTGACTCTCACTGGGGTACAGTTCCAGAGACACTGACTCCCACTGGGGTACAGTTCCACAAACACTGACGCTCACTGGGGTACAGTTCCACAGGCACTGAAGCTCACTGGGGTACAGTTCCACAGACACTGACTCTCACTGGGATATAGTTGCACAGACACTGACTCTCATTGGGGCCCAGTTCCACAGACACTGACTCTCACTGGGATATAGTTGCACAGACACTGACTCTCACTGGGGTACAGTTCCACAGACACTGACACTCACTGAGGTACAGTTCCACAGACACTGACTTTCACTGGGGTACAGTTCCACAAACACTGACTCTCACTGGGGTACAGTTCCACAGACACTGACTCTCACTGGGGTACAGTTCCACAGACACTGACTCTCACTGGGGTACAATTCCACAGACACTGACTCTCCCTGGTGTACGGGTTCCACAGACAGTGACTCTCACTGGCGTACAGACCATAGACAGTGACTTTCACTGGGGTACAGTTCCATAGACACTGACTCTCACTGGGGTACAGTTCCTCAGATACTGACTCTCACTGGGGTACAGTTCCACAGACACTGACTCTCACTGGGGTACAGTTCCACAGACACTGACTCTCACTGGGGTACAGCTCCACAGACACTGACTCCCACTGGGGTACAGTTCCACAGACACTGACTCTCACTGGGGTACATTTCCACAGACACTGACTCTCACTGTGGTACAGTTCCACAGACACAGACTCTCACTGGGGTACAGTTCCACAGACACTGACTCTCACTGGGGTACAGTTCCACAGACACTGACTCTCACTGGGGTACAGTTCCACAGACACTGACTCTCGCTGGGGTACAGTTCCTCAGACACTGACTCTCACTGGGGTACAGTTCCACAGACACTGACTCTCAATGGGATACAGTTCCACAGACACTGACACTCACTGTGGTACAGTTCCACAGACACTGACTCTCACTGGGGTACCATTCCACAGACACTGACTCTCACTGGGGTACAGTTCCACAGACACTGACTCTCACTGGGGTACAGTTCCACAAACACTGACTCTCACTGGGGTACAGTTCCACAGACACTGACTCTCACTGGGGTACAGTTCCACAGACACTGACTCTCACTGGGGTACAGTTCCACAGACCCTGACTCTCACTGGGGTACAGTTCCACAGACACTGACTCTCACTGGTGTACAGTTCCACAGACACTGACTCTCACTGGGGCACAGTTCCACAGACACTGACTCTCACTGGGGTACAGTTCCACAGGCACTGACTCTCACTGGGGTACAGTTCCACAGACACTGACTCTCACTGGGGTACAGTTCCATCGACACAGACACTAACTGGGTACAGTTCCACAGACACTGACTCTCACTGGGGTACAGTTCCACAGACACTGACTCTCACTGGGGTACAGTTCCACAGACACAGACACTCACTGGGTACAGTTCCACAGACACTGACTCTCACTGGGGTACAGTTCCACAGATACTGACTCTCACTGGGGTGCAGTTCCACAGATACTGACTTTCACTGGGGTACAGTTCCACAGACACTGACTCTCACTGGGGTACATAAGAACATAAGAAATAGGAGCAGGAGTAGGCCAATCGGCCTCTCGAGCCTGCTCCGCCATTCAATAAGATCATGGCTGATCTGATCCTAACCGCCAATCTACTATCACAGAACCATCTCCTGAATCTAACAGAATTAGACACACGAAATAGGAGCAGGATCAGGCTACACGGCCCCTGGGCCCGTTCCGCTACCCACAGGGCCATGACCGATCCGAACCTGGACTCATGTCCAAATTCCTGCCCGCTCCCCATAACCCTTTTATTCACGTTACTTCTCGGAAACTGTCTATTTCTGTTTTAAATTTATGTAATGATGTAGCTTCCAAAGCTTTTTGGGGCAGCATATTCCATGGACCTACCACCCTCTGAGTGAAGTAGTTCCTCCTCATCTCAGTTTTGAAAGAGCAGCCCCTTATTCTAAGACTATGCCCCCTAGTTCTAGTTTCACCCATCATTGGGAACATCCTCCCCGCATCCACCCGATCCAACCCTTTCACAATCTTATATGTTTCAAAAAGATCGCCTCTCATTCTTCTGAACTCCAATGAGTAGAGTCCCAATCTACTCAACCTCTCCTCATATGTCCATCCCCTCATCCCCGGGATTAACCGAGTGAACCTTCTTTGTACTGACTCGAGAGCAAGTATGTCTTTTCTTAAGTATGGACACCAAAACAGTATGCAGTATTCCAGGTGCGGTCTCACCAATACCTTGTACAACTGAAGCAATACCTCCCTATTTTTATATTCCATCCCCCTAGCAATGAAAGCCAACATTCCATTGGCCTTCTTAATCACTTGCTGCACCTGTATACTAACCTTTTGAGTTTCGTGCACCAGGACCCCCAGATCCCTTTGTACTTCAGTACTTTCCAGTTTCTTGCCATTAAGATAATAACTTGCTCTACCATTTTTCCTGCCAAAGTGCATAACCTCACACTTTCCAGTATTGTATTCCATCTGCCAAATCTATGCCCACTTACTTAGCCTGTCTATGTCCCCTTGCAGGTTTTTTATGTCCTCCTCACTCACTACTTTCCCTCCCATCTTAGTATCATCTGCAAACTTTGATATGTTACACTCGGTCCCCTCCTCCAAATCGTTAATATAGATTGTAAAGAGTTGGGGACCCAGCACTGACCCCTGCGGAACACCACTAGTTACTGATTGCCAGTCTGAGAATGAACCATTTATCCCAACTCTCTGCCTTCTGTTAGATAGCCAATCCTCTATCCATGCCAGAATATTACCCCCAATCCCGTGATTTTTTATCTTAAGCAATAATCTTTTGTGTGGCACCTTGTCAAATGCCTTTTGGAAGTCTAAATACACTACGTCCACTGGTTCCCCTTTATCCACCCTATATGTTTCTTCCTCAAAGAACTCCAGCAAATTTGTCAAACATGACTTCCCCTTCATAAAACCATGCTGACTTTGTCCTATTAATTTATGATTATCCAAATGTCCTGTTACTGTCTCCTTAATAATGGACTCCAATATTTTACCTACCACAGATGTTAGGCTAACCGGTCTATAGTTTCCAGCCTTCTGTCTACTGCCCTTTTTAAATAAGGGCGTTACATTAGCAGTTTTCCAGTCTGCCGGGACCTTTGCTGAGTCCAGGGAGTTTTGGAAAATTATTACCAATGCATCCACAATCCCTATCGCCACTTCCCTCAAGACCCTAGGATGTAAGCCATCAGGTCCAGGTGATTTATCCGCCTTGAGTCCCATTATTTTACCGAGTACCACTTCCTTAGTGATTGTGATCGTGTTTAGCTCCTCCCCCCCTATAGCCCCCTGTTTGTCCAGTGTTGGGATATTCTTAGTGTCTTCTACTGTAAAGACTGATATAAAATATTCATTCAGTGTTTTTGCCATCTCCATATTTCCCATCATTAATTTCCCGGTCTCATCCTCTAAGGGACCAACATTTACTTTAGCCACTCTTTTTCTTTTTATATAACTATAAAAACTCTTACTATCTGTTTTTATATTTTTTGCTAATTTACTTTCATAATCTAGCTTCCCTTTCTTAATCAATCTTTTTGTTATTTTTTGCTGTCTTTTAAAGTTTTCCCAATCCTCTATCCTCCCACTAGATTTGGCTACCTTATATGCCCTTGTTTTTAGTCAAATACTATCTTTAATTTCTTTACTTAGCCACAGATGGCTGTCTTTTCTTTTACACCCTTTTCTTCTCAGTGGAATATATATTTTTTGGAAGTTGTAAAATAACTCCTTAAATGTACACCACTGATCATGTATCGTCTTACCCTTTAATCTATTTTCCCAATCCACTCTACTCAATTCCGCTCTCATACCTTCATAGTCTCCTTTATTCAAGCTTAGCACGCTTGTTTGAGATCCAACCTTCTCACCCTCTAATTGAATATGGAACTCAACCATGTTATGGTCACTCATTCCAAGGGGATCCTTTACTAGGACATTTTAAATTAATCCTGTCTCGTTACACAGGACCAGACCTAAGGTTGCTTGCCCCCTGGTCGGTTCAGTTACATACTGCTCAAGAAACCCATCCCTAATACACTCAATGAACTCATCCTCAAGGCAGCCCTGCCCAATTTGATTTGTCCAATTAATATGATAGTTAAAATCCCCCATAATTATAGATGCTCCCTTAATACAAGCCTCAACTATTTCCTGATTGATACTCCGTCCAACAGAGTTGCAACTGTTTGGAGGCCTATAGACTATGCCCACTAGTGTTTTTTTCCCCTTATTATTCCTTACCTCCACCCAAACTGTTTCATTATCCTGATCTTTTGACCCAATATCATTTCTCTGTATTACAGTGATTCCCTCCTTTATTAACATAGCCACCCCGCCTCCCCTTCCTTCCTGCCTGTCCTTCCTGATCGTTAAATAACCTGGTATGTTTAATTTCCAGGCATTGTCACCCTGCAGCCATGTTTCTGTAATGGCCACAAGATCATACCCATATGTAGTTATTTGTGCCATTAACTCGTCTATTTTGTTACGAATGCTACGTGCATTCAGATAGAGAACTTTCAAATATGTTTTGTGACACTTAGTTCCTGCTTTTGCCCTTTTTATTACTTTACCTTTTACTCCATACCTCCTGCCCCTTCCTGACACGCTCTGGTTTTTAATTTCCCCAATGCTACCTAAGTCCTGCTCTGTTGTCATTTTTATTATTTGCTCTCTAGGAACCTCCCCCCAACTAGTTAGTTTAAAGCCCTCTCTACAGCCCTAGTTATATGATCCACCAGGTCTCTAGTCCCAGCACTGGCCAAGTGAAGCCCGTCCCAATGGAACAGCTCCCTCCTGCCCCAGTACGGTGCCAGTGTCCCAGGAAGTCCAAAGATGTGCTGGTTAGGTTGATTGGCTATGATAAATTGACCCTTAGTGTTAGGGGGATTAAATACGTGGGGTTACGGGGATAGGGTGGGATATGTGTTGGTGTAGGGGTTACGGGGATCGGGTGGTATATGTGTTGGTGCAGGCTCGATGGGCCGAAATGGCCTCTATCTGCACTGTGGGGTTTCTGTGATTCTGTGATTCTGTGAAGCAAAACCCATTTCTCCCACACCAGTCTTTGAGCCACGCATTTAACTCTCTAATTTTATTTGTCCTAGCCAAATTCGCTCGTGGCTCAGGTAATAATCCAGAGATTATTACCCTTGAGGTTCTGTTTTTTAATTTGACCCCTAGCTGCTCATACTCATTTAACAGAACCGGCTTCCTAGTCCTATCTACGTCGTTTGTACCAACATGGACCACGACAACCGGATCCACCCCCTCCCACTTCAAGTTTCTTTCCAGCCCAGAGGAGATGTCCTTAACCCTGGCACCGGGTAGGCAACACAGCCTTCGGGACTCTCGCTCTCGGCTGCAGAGAACTCTATCTATCCCACTTATAATACTATCCGCGACCACTACAATATTTCTATTTACTCCCCTCTCTTGAATGGCCCCCCGTTCCACGGTGCTGTGGCCAGGTTGCTCATCCTCCCTGCAGTCCCTGCTCCTGTCCCCACAGGGAGTAAGAACCTCGAACCTGTTGGTCAAGAGCAAGGGCTGCGGCTCCTCCAACACTACCTCCTGGATCCTCGTACCTGCCTCACTCGTTCCACAGACACTGACTCTCACTGGGGTACAGTTCCACAGACACTGACTCTCACTGGGGTACAGTTCCACAGACACTGACTCTCACTGGGGTACAGTTCCACAGACACTGACTGACACTGGGGTACAGTTCCACAGAAACTGACTCTCACTGGGGTACAGTTCCACAGATACTGACTCTCACTGGGGTACAG
This sequence comes from Somniosus microcephalus, assembly GCF_052327205.1. NCBI lineage: Eukaryota > Metazoa > Chordata > Chondrichthyes > Squaliformes > Somniosidae > Somniosus > Somniosus microcephalus. Next base: position 71,170,211 of record NC_141009.1, read on the forward strand.
TTCCACAGATACTGACTCTCACTGGGGTACAGATCCACAGACCCTGACTCTCACTGAGGTACGGGTTCCACAGATACTGACTCTCACTGGGGTACAGTTCCACAGACACTGACACTCACTGGGGTACAGTTCCACAGACACTGACTCTCACTGGGGTACAGTTCCACAGATACTGACTCTCATTGGGGTACAGTTCCACAGACACTGACTCTCACTGAGGTACGGGTTCCACAGATACTGACTCTCACTGGGGTACAGTTCCACAGAAACTGACACTCACTGGGGTACAGTTCCACAGACACTGACACTCACTGGGGTGCAGTTCCGCAGACACTGACTCTCAGTGGGGTACAGTTCCACAGACACTGACTCTCACTGGGGTGCAGTTCCACAGACACTGACTCTCACTGGGGTGCAGTTCCACAGACACTGACTCTCACTGGGGTACAGTTCCACAGACACTGATTCTCACTGCGGTACAGTTCCTCAGATACTGACTCTCACTGGGGTACAGTTCCAAAGACAGAGACACTCACTCGGGTACAGTTCCACAGACACTGACTCCCACTGGGGTACAGTTACACAGACACTGACACTCACTGGGGGACAATTCCCCAGACACGGACTCTCACTGGGGTACAGTTCCTCAGATACTGACTCTCACTGGGGTACAGTTCCACAGGTACTGAACCTCACTGGGGTACAGTTCCACAGATTCTGAGTCTCACTGGGGTACAGTTCCACAGACACAGACACTCACTGGGGTACAGTTCCTCAGATACTGACTCTCACTGGGGTACAGTTCCACAGATACTGACTCTCATTGGGGTGCAGTTCCACAGAAACTGACTCACATTGGAGTACAGTTCTACAGACACTGACTCTCACTGGGGTAGAGTTCCACAGATACTGACTCTCACTGGGGTACAGTTCCACAGATACTGACTCTCATTGGGGTGCAGTTCCACAGAAACTGACTCACACTGGAGTACAGTTCTACAGACACTGACTCTCAATGGGGTACAGTTCCACAGATACTGACTCTCACTGGGGTACAGTTCCAGAGACACTGACTCCCACTGGGGTACAGTTCCACAAACACTGACGCTCACTGGGGTACAGTTCCACAGGCACTGAAGCTCACTGGGGTACAGTTCCACAGATACTGACTCCCACTGGGGTACAGTTCCACAGACACTGACACTCACTGAGGTACAGTTCCACAGACACTGACTTTCACTGGGGTACAGTTCCACAAACACTGACTCTCACTGGGGTACAGTTCCACAGACACTGACTCTCACTGGGGTACAGTTCCACAGACACTGACTCTCACTGGGGTACAATTCCACAGACACTGACTCTCCCTGGTGTACGGGTTCCACAGACAGTGACTCTCACTGGCGTACAGACCATAGACAGTGACTTTCACTGGGGTACAGTTCCATAGACACTGACTCTCACTGGGGTACAGTTCCTCAGGTACTGACTCTCACTGGGGTACAGTTCCACAGACACTGACTCTCACTGGGGTACAGTTCCACAGACACTGACTCTCACTGGGGTACAGCTCCACAGACACTGACTCCCACTGCGGTACTGTTCCACAGACACTGACTCTCACTGTGGTACAGTTCCACAGACATAGACTCTCACTGGGATACAGTGCCACAGACACTGACTCTCACTGGGGTACAGTTCCACAGACACTGACTCTCACTGGGGTACAGTTCCACAGACACTGACTCTCACTGGGGTACAGTTCCACAGACACTGACTCTCACTGGGGTACAGTTCCACAGACACAGACTCTCACTGGGGTACAGTTCCACAGACACTGACTCTCACTGGGGTACAGTTCCACAGACACTGACTCTCACTGGGGTACAGTTCCACAGACACTGACTCTCACTGGGGTACAGTTCCACAGACACTGACACTCACTGTGGTACAGTTCCACAGACACTGACTCTCACTGGGGTACAGTTCCACAGACACTGACTCTCACTGGGGTACAGTTCCACAGACACAGACTCTCACTGGGGTACAGTTCCTCAGATACTGACTCTCACTGGGGTACAGTTCCACAGGTACTGAACCTCACTGGGGTACAGTTCCACAGATTCTGAGTCTCACTGGGGTACAGTTCCACAGACACAGACACTCACTGGGGTACAGTTCCTCAGATACTGACTCTCATTGGGGTGCAGTTCCACAGAAACTGACTCTCACTGGGGTACAGTTCCACAGACACTGACTCTCACTGGGGTACAGTTCCACAGATACTGACTCTCACTGGGGTACAGTTCCACAGACACTGACTCCCACTGGGGTACAGTTCCACAGACACTGACACTGGGGTAGAGTTCCACAAACACTGACGCTCACTGGGGTACAGTTCCACAGGCACTGAAGCTCACTGGGGTAAAGTTCCACAAACACTGACGCTCACTGGGGTACAGTTCCACAGGCACTGAAGCTCACTGGGGTACAGTTCCACAGACACTGACTCCCACTGGGGTCCAGTTCCACAGACACTGACTTTCACTGATGTACAGTTCCACAAACACTGACTCTCACTGGGGTACATTTCCACAGACACTGACTCTCACTGGGGGAGAGTTCCACACACACTGACTCTCACTGGGGTACAGTTCCACAGACACTGACTCTCACTGTGGGAGAGTTCCACACACACTGACTCTCACTGGGGTACAGTTCCACAGACACTGACTCTCACTGGGGGAGAGTTCCACACACACTGACTCTCACTGGGGTACAGTTCCACAGACACTGACTCTCACTGGGGTACAATTCCACAGACACTGACTCTCCCTGGTGTACGGGTTCCACAGACAGTGACTCTCACTGGCGTACAGACCATAGACAGTGACTTTCACTGGGGTACAGTTCCATAGACACTGACTCTCACTGGGGTACAGTTCCTCAGATACTGACTCTCACTGGGGTACAGTTCCACAGACACTGACTCTCACTGGGGTACAGTTCCACAGACACTGACTCTCACTGGGGTACAGCTCCACAGACACTGACACTGACTCTCACTGGGGTACAGTTCCACAGACACTGACTCTCACTGGGGTACAGTTCCACAGACACTGACTCTCACTGGGGTACAGTTCCACAGACACTGACTCTCACTGGGGTACAGTTCCACAGACACTGACTCTCACTGCGGTACAGTTCCACAGACACTGACTTTCACTGGGGTGCAGCTCCACAGGCACTGACTCTCACTGGGGTACAGTTCCACACACACTGACTCCCACTGGGGTACAGTTCCACAGACACAGACTCTCACTGGGGTACAGTTCCTCAGATACTGACTCTCACTGGGGTACAGTTCCACAGACACTGACTCTCACTGGGGTACAGTTCCACAGAAACAGACTCTCACTGGGGTACAGTTCCACAGACACTGACTCTCACTGGGGTACAGTTCCACAGAAACAGACTCTCACTGGGGTACAGTTCCACAGACACTGACTCTCACTGGGGTACAGTTCCACAGACACTGACTCTCACTGGGGTACAGTTCCTCAGATACTGACTCTCACTGGGGTACAGTTCCCCAGACACGGACTCTCACTGGGGTACAGTTCCTCAGATACTGACTCTCACTGGGGTACAGTTCCCCAGACACGGACTCTCACTGGGGTGCAGTTCCTCAGATACTGACTCTCACTGGGGTACAGTTCCTCAGATACTGACTCTCACTGGGGTACAGTTCCACAGATTCTGAGTCTCACTGGGGTACAGTTCCACAGACACTGACACTCACTGGGGTACAGTTCCTCAGATGCTGACTCTCATTGGAGTGCAGTTCCACAGAAACTGACTCTCACTGGGGTACAGTTCCACAGAAACTGACTCTCACTGGGGTACAGTTCCACAGACACAGACACTCACTGGGGTACAGTTCCTCAGATACTGACTCTCACTGGGGTACAGTTCCACAGATACTGACTCTCATTGGGGTGCAGTTCCACAGAAACTGACTCACACTGGAGTACAGTTCTACAGACACTGACTCTCACTGGGGTACAGTTCCACAGATACTGACTCTCACTGGGGTACAGTTCCAGAGACACTGACTCCCACTGGGGTACAGTTCCACAAACACTGACGCTCACTGGGGTACAGTTCCACAGACACTGACTCTCACTGGGGTACAGTTCCACAGAAACTGACTCTCACTGGGGTACAGTTCCACAGACACTGACTCTCACTGGGGTACAGTTCCACAGACACTGACTCTCACTGGGGTACAGTTCCACAGATACTGACTCTCACTGGGGTACAATTCCCCAGACACGGACTCTCACTGGGGTACAGTTCCACAGGTACTGAACCTCACTGGGGTACAGTTCCACAGATTCTGAGTCTCACTGGGGTACAGTTCCACAGACACAGACACTCACTGGGGTACAGTTCCTCAGATACTGACTCTCACTGGGGTACAGTTCCACAGATACTGACTCTCATTGGGGTGCAGTTCCACAGAAACTGACTCACACTGGAGTACAGTTCTACAGACACTGACTCTCACTGGGGTACAGTTCCACAGATACTGACTCTCACTGGGGTACAGTTCCAGAGACACTGACTCCCACTGGGGTACAGTTCCACAAACACTGACGCTCACTGGGGTACAGTTCCACAGGCACTGAAGCTCACTGGGGTACAGTTCCACAGACACTGACTCTCACTGGGATATAGTTGCACAGACACTGACTCTCATTGGGGCCCAGTTCCACAGACACTGACTCTCACTGTGATATAGTTGCACAGACACTGACTCTCACTGGGGTACAGTTCCACAGACACTGACACTCACTGAGGTACAGTTCCACAGACACTGACTTTCACTGGGGTACAGTTCCACAAACACTGACTCTCACTGGGGTACAGTTCCACAGACACTGACTCTCACTGGGGTACAGTTCCACAGACACTGACTCTCACTGGGGTACAATTCCACAGACACTGACTCTCCCTGGTGTACGGGTTCCACAGACAGTGACTCTCACTGGCGTACAGACCATAGACAGTGACTTTCACTGGGGTACAGTTCCATAGACACTGACTCTCACTGGGGTACAGTTCCTCAGATACTGACTCTCACTGGGGTACAGTTCCACAGACACTGTCTCTCACTGGGGTACAGTTCCACAGACACTGACTCTCACTGGGGTACAGCTCCACAGACACTGACTCCCACTGGGGTACAGTTCCACAGACACTGACTCTCACTGGGGTACAGTTCCACAGACACTGACTCTCACTGTGGTACAGTTCCACAGACACAGACTCTCACTGGGGTACAGTTCCACAGACACTGACTCTCACTGGGGTACAGTTCCACAGACACTGACTCTCACTGGGGTACAGTTCCACAGACACTGACTCTCGCTGGGGTACAGTTCCTCAGACACTGACTCTCACTGGGGTACAGTTCCACAGACACTGACTCTCAATGGGATACAGTTCCACAGACACTGACACTCACTGTGGTACAGTTCCACAGACACTGACTCTCACTGGGGTACAGTTCCACAGACACTGACTCTCACTGGGGTACAGTTCCACAGACACAGACTCTCACTGGGGTACAGTTCCTCAGATTCTGAGTCTCACTGGGGTACAGTTCCACAGACACAGACACTCACTGGGGTACAGTTCCTCAGATACTGACTCTCACTGGGGTACAGTTCCACAGATACTGACTCTCATTGGGGTGCAGTTCCACAGAAACTGACTCACACTGGAGTACAGTTCTACAGACACTGACTCTCACTGGGGTACAGTTCCACAGATACTGACTCTCACTGGGGTACAGTTCCAGAGACACTGACTCCCACTGGGGTACAGTTCCACAAACACTGACGCTCACTGGGGTACAGTTCCACAGGCACTGAAGCTCACTGGGGTACAGTTCCACAGACACTGACTCTCACTGGGATATAGTTGCACAGACACTGACTCTCATTGGGGCCCAGTTCCACAGATACTGACTCCCACTGGGGTACAGTTCCACAGACACTGACACTCACTGAGGTACAGTTCCACAGACACTGACTTTCACTGGGGTACAGTTCCACAAACACTGACTCTCACTGGGGTACAGTTCCACAGACACTGACTCTCACTGGGGTACAGTTCCACAGACACTGACTCTCACTGGGGTACAATTCCACAGACACTGACTCTCCCTGGTGTACGGGTTCCACAGACAGTGACTCTCACTGGCGTACAGACCATAGACAGTGATTTTCACTGGGGTACAGTTCCATAGACACTGACTCTCACTGGGGTACAGTTCCTCAGGTACTGACTCTCACTGGGGTACAGTTCCACAGACACTGACTCTCACTGGGGTACAGTTCCACAGACACTGACTCTCACTGGGGTACAGCTCCACAGACACTGACTCCCACTGCGGTACTGTTCCACAGACACTGACTCTCACTGTGGTACAGTTCCACAGACACAGACTCTCACTGGGATACAGTTCCACAGACACTGACTCTCACTGGTATACAGTTCCACAGACACTGACTCTCACTTGGGTACAGTTCCACAGACACTGACTCTCACTGGGGTACAGTTCCACAGACACTGACACTCACTGTGGTACAGTTCCACAGACACTGACTCTCACTGGGGTACAGTTCCACAGACACTGACTCTCACTGGGGTACAGTTCCACAGACACAGACTCTCACTGGGGTACAGTTCCTCAGATACTGACTCTCACTGGGGTACAGTTCCACAGGTACTGAACCTCACTGGGGGACAGTTCCACAGATTCTGAGTCTCACTGGGGTACAGTTCCACAGACACAGACACTCACTGGGGTACAGTTCCTCAGATACTGACTCTCATTGGGGTGCAGTTCCACAGAAACTGACTCTCACTGGGGTACAGTTCCACAGACACTGACTCTCACTGGGGTACAGTTCCACAGACACTGACTCTCACTGGGGTACAGTTCCACAGATACTGACTCTCACTGGGGTACAGTTCCACAGACACTGACTCCCACTGGGGTACAGTTCCACAGACACTGACACTGGGGTAGAGTTCCACAAACACTGACGCTCACTGGGGTACAGTTCCACAGGCACTGAAGCTCACTGGGGTGAAGTTCCACAAACACTGACGCTCACTGGGGTACAGTTCCACAGGCACTGAAGCTCACTGGGGTACAGTTCCACAGACACTGACTCCCACTGGGGTCCAGTTCCACAGACACTGACTTTCACTGATGTACAGTTCCACAAACACTGACTCTCACTGGGGTACATTTCCACAGACACTGACTCTCACTGGGGGAGAGTTCCACACACACTGACTCTCACTGGGGTACAGTTCCACAGACACTGACTCTCACTGTGGGAGAGTTCCACACACACTGACTCTCACTGGGGTACAGTTCCACAGACACTGACTCTCACTGGGGGAGAGTTCCACACACACTGACTCTCACTGGGGTACAGTTCCACAGACACTGACTCTCACTGGGGTACAATTCCACAGACACTGACTCTCCCTGGTGTACGGGTTCCACAGACAGTGACTCTCACTGGCGTACAGACCATAGACAGTGACTTTCACTGGGGTACAGTTCCATAGACACTGACTCTCACTGGGGTACAGTTCCACAGACACTGACTCTCACTGGGGTACAGTTCCTCAGATACTGACTCTCACTGGGGTACAGTTCCACAGACACTGACTCTCACTGGGTTAGAGTTCCACAGACACTGACTTTCACTGGGGTGCAGCTCCACAGGCACTGACTCTCACTGGGGTACAGTTCCACACACACTGACTCCCACTGGGGTACAGTTCCACAGACACAGACTCTCACTGGGGTACAGTTCCTCAGATACTGACTCTCACTGGGGTACAGTTCCACAGATTCTGAGTCTCACTGGGGTACAGTTCCACAGACACAGACACTCACTGGGGTACAGTTCCTCAGATACTGACTCTCACTGGGGTACAGTTCCACAGACACTGACTCTCACTGGGGTACAGTTCCACAGATACTGACTCTCACTGGGGTACAGTTCCCCAGACACGGACTCTCACTGGGGTACAGTTCCTCAGATACTGACTCTCACTGGGGTACAGTTCCTCAGATACTGACTCTCACTGGGGTACAGTTCCACAGATTCTGAGTCTCACTGGGGTACAGTTCCACAGACACAGACACTCACTGGGGTACAGTTCCTCAGATGCTGACTCTCATTGGAGTGCAGTTCCACAGAAACTGACTCTCACTGGGGTACAGTTCCACAGAAACTGACTCTCACTGGGGTACAGTTCCACAGACACAGACACTCACTGGGGTACAGTTCCTCAGATACTGACTCTCACTGGGGTACAGTTCCACAGATACTGACTCTCATTGGGGTGCAGTTCCACAGAAACTGACTCACACTGGAGTACAGTTCTACAGACACTGACTCTCACTGGGGTACAGTTCCACAGATACTGACTCTCACTGGGGTACAGTTCCAGAGACACTGACTCCCACTGGGGTACAGTTCCACAAACACTGACGCTCACTGGGGTACAGTTCCACAGACACTGACTCTCACTGGGGTACAGTTCCACAGAAACTGACTCTCACTGGGGTACAGTTCCACAGACACTGACTCTCACTGGGGTACAGTTCCACAGACACTGACTCTCACTGGGGTACAGTTCCACAGATACTGACTCTCACTGGGGTACAATTCCCCAGACACGGACTCTCACTGGGGTACAGTTCCACAGGTACTGAACCTCACTGGGGTACAGTTCCACAGATTCTGAGTCTCACTGGGGTACAGTTCCACAGACACAGACACTCACTGGGGTACAGTTCCACAGATACTGACTCTCATTGGGGTGCAGTTCCACAGAAACTGACTCACACTGGAGTACAGTTCTACAGACACTGACTCTCACTGGGGTACAGTTCCACAGACACTGACTCTCACTGGGGTACAGTTCCACAGACACTGACTCTCACTGGGGTACAGTTCCACAGATACTGACTCTCACTGGGGTACAATTCCCCAGACACGGACTCTCACTGGGGTACAGTTCCACAGGTACTGAACCTCACTGGGGTACAGTTCCACAGATTCTGAGTCTCACTGGGGTACAGTTCCACAGACACAGACACTCACTGGGGTACAGTTCCTCAGATACTGACTTTCACTGGGGTACAGTTCCACAGATACTGACTCTCATTGGGGTGCAGTTCCACAGAAACTGACTCACACTGGAGTACAGTTCCACAGATACTGACTCTCACTGGGGTACAGTTCCAGAGACACTGACTCCCACTGGGGTACAGTTCCACAAACACTGACGCTCACTGGGGTACAGTTCCACAGGCACTGAAGCTCACTGGGGTACAGTTCCACAGACACTGACTCTCACTGGGATATAGTTGCACAGACACTGACTCTCATTGGGGCCCAGTTCCACAGACACTGACTCTCACTGGGATATAGTTGCACAGACACTGACTCTCACTGGGGTACAGTTCCACAGACACTGACACTCACTGAGGTACAGTTCCACAGACACTGACTTTCACTGGGGTACAGTTCCACAAACACTGACTCTCACTGGGGTACAGTTCCACAGACACTGACTCTCACTGGGGTACAGTTCCACAGACACTGACTCTCACTGGGGTACAATTCCACAGACACTGACTCTCCCTGGTGTACGGGTTCCACAGACAGTGACTCTCACTGGCGTACAGACCATAGACAGTGACTTTCACTGGGGTACAGTTCCATAGACACTGACTCTCACTGGGGTACAGTTCCTCAGATACTGACTCTCACTGGGGTACAGTTCCACAGACACTGTCTCTCACTGGGGTACAGTTCCACAGACACTGACTCTCACTGGGGTACAGTTCCACAGACACTGACTCCCACTGGGGTACAGTTCCACAGACACTGACTCTCACTGGGGTACAGTTCCACAGACACTGACTCTCACTGTGGTACAGTTCCACAGACACAGACTCTCACTGGGGTACAGTTCCACAGACACTGACTCTCACTGGGGTACAGTTCCACAGACACTGACTCTCACTGGGGTACAGTTCCACAGACACTGACTCTCGCTGGGGTACAGTTCCTCAGACACTGACTCTCACTGGGGTACCGTTCCACAGACACTGACTCTCAATGGGATACAGTTCCACAGACACTGACACTCACTGTGGTACAGTTCCACAGACACTGACTCTCACTGGGGTACAGTTCCACAGACACTGACTCTCACTGGGGTACAGTTCCACAGACACAGACTCTCACTGGGGTACAGTTCCTCAGATTCTGAGTCTCACTGGGGTACAGTCCCACAGACACAGACACTCACTGGGGTACAGTTCCTCAGATACTGACTCTCACTGGGGTACAGTTCCACAGATACTGACTCTCATTGGGGTGCAGTTCCACAGAAACTGACTCACACTGGAGTACAGTTCTACAGACACTGACTCTCACTGGGGTACAGTTCCACAGATACTGACTCTCACTGGGGTACAGTTCCAGAGACACTGACTCCCACTGGGGTACAGTTCCACAAACACTGACGCTCACTGGGGTACAGTTCCACAGGCACTGAAGCTCACTGGGGTACAGTTCCACAGACACTGACTCTCACTGGGATATAGTTGCACAGACACTGACTCTCATTGGGGCCCAGTTCCACAGATACTGACTCCCACTGGGGTACAGTTCCACAGACACTGACACTCACTGAGGTACAGTTCCACAGACACTGACTTTCACTGGGGTACAGTTCCACAAACACTGACTCTCACTGGGGTACAGTTCCACAGACACTGACTCTCACTGGGGTACAGTTCCACAGACACTGACTCTCACTGGGGTACAATTCCACAGACACTGACTCTCCCTGGTGTACGGGTTCCACAGACAGTGACTCTCACTGGCGTACAGACCATAGACAGTGACTTTCACTGGGGTACAGTTCCATAGACACTGACTCTCACTGGGGTACAGTTCCTCAGGTACTGACTCTCACTGGGGTACAGTTCCACAGACACTGACTCTCACTGGGATACAGTTCCACAGACACTGACTCTCACTGGGATACAGTTCCACAGACACTGACTCTCACTTGGGTACAGTTCCACAGACACTGACTCTCACTGGGGTACAGTTCCACAGACACTGACACTCACTGTGGTACAGTTCCACAGACACTGACTCTCACTGGGGTACAGTTCCACAGACACTGACTCTCACTGGGGTACAGTTCCACAGACACAGACTCTCACTGGGGTACAGTTCCTCAGATACTGACTCTCACTGGGGTACAGTTCCACAGGTACTGAACCTCACTGGGGTACAGTTCCACAGATTCTGAGTCTCACTGGGGTACAGTTCCACAGACACAGACACTCACTGGGGTACAGTTCCTCAGATACTGACTCTCACTGGGGTACAGTTCCACAGACACAGACACTCACTGGGGTACAGTTCCTCAGATACTGACTCTCATTGGGGTGCAGTTCCACAGAAACTGACTCTCACTGGGGTACAGTTCCACAGACACTGACTCTCACTGGGGTACAGTTCCACAGACACTGACTCTCACTGGGGTACAGTTCCACAGATACTGACTCTCACTGGGGTACAGTTCCACAGACACTGACTCCCACTGGGGTACAGTTCCACAGACACTGACACTGGGGTAGAGTTCCACAAACACTGACGCTCACTGGGGTACAGTTCCACAGGCACTGAAGCTCACTGGGGTGAAGTTCCACAAACACTGACGCTCACTGGGGTACAGTTCCACAGGCACTGAAGCTCACTGGGGTACAGTTCCACAGACACTGACTCACACTGGGGTCCAGTTCCACAGACACTGACTTTCACTGATGTACAGTTCCACAAACACTGACTCTCACTGGGGTACATTTCCACAGACACTGACTCTCACTGGGGGAGAGTTCCACACACACTGACTCTCACTGGGGTACAGTTCCACAGACACTGACTCTCACTGTGGGAGAGTTCCACACACACTGACTCTCACTGGGGTACAGTTCCACAGACACTGACTCTCACTGGGGTGCAGTTCCACAGACACTGACTCTCACTGGGGGAGAGTTCCACACACACTGACTCTCACTGGGGTGCAGTTCCACAGACACTGACTCTCACTGGGGTACAATTCCACAGACACTGACTCTCCCTGGTGTACGGGTTCCACAGACAGTGACTCTCACTGGCGTACAGACCATAGACAGTGACTTTCACTGGGGTACAGTTCCATAGACACTGACTCTCACTGGGGTACAGTTCCACAGACACTGACTCTCACTGGGGTGCAGTTCCTCAGATACTGACTCTCACTAGGGTACAGTTCCACAGACACTGACTCTCACTGGGGTACAGTTCCACAGACACTGACTCTCACTGGGTTAGAGTTCCACAGACACTGACTTTCACTGGGGTGCAGCTCCACAGGCACTGACTCTCACTGGGGTACAGTTCCACACACACTGACTCCCACTGGGGTACAGTTCCACAGACACAGACTCTCACTGGGGTACAGTTCCACAGATTCTGAGTCTCACTGGGGTACAGTTCCACAGACACAGACACTCACTGGGGTACAGTTCCTCAGATACTGACTCTCACTGGGGTACAGTTCCACAGACACTGACTCTCACTGGGGTACAGTTCCACAGAAACAGACTCTCACTGGGGTACAGTTCCACAGACACTGACTCTCACTGGGGTACAGTTCCACAGACACTGACTCTCACTGGGGTACAGTTCCACAGACACTGACTCTCACTGGGGTACAGTTCCTCAGATACTGACTCTCACTGGGGTACAGTTCCCCAGACACGGACTCTCACTGGGGTACAGTTCCTCAGATACTGACTCTCACTGGGGTACAGTTCCTCAGATACTGACTCTCACTGGGGTACAGTTCCACAGATTCTGAGTCTCACTGGGGTACAGTTCCACAGACACAGACACTCACTGGGGTACAGTTCCTCAGATGCTGACTCTCATTGGAGTGCAGTTCCACAGAAACTGACTCTCACTGGGGTACAGTTCCACAGAAACTGACTCTCACTGGGGTACAGTTCCACAGACACTGACTCTCACTGGGGTACAGTTCCACAGAAACTGACTCTCACTGGGGTACAGTTCCACAGACACTGACTCTCACTGGGGTACAGTTCCACAGACACTGACTCTCACTGGGGTACAGTTCCACAGATACTGACTCTCACTGGGGTACAATTCCCCAGACACGGACTCTCACTGGGGTACAGTTCCACAGGTACTGAACCTCACTGGGGTACAGTTCCACAGATTCTGAGTCTCACTGGGGTACAGTTCCACAGACACAGACACTCACTGGGGTACAGTTCCTCAGATACTGACTCTCACTGGGGTACAGTTCCACAGATACTGACTCTCATTGGGGTGCAGTTCCACAGAAACTGACTCACACTGGAGTACAGTTCTACAGACACTGACTCTCACTGGGGTACAGTTCCACAGATACTGACTCTCACTGGGGTACAGTTCCAGAGACACTGACTCCCACTGGGGTACAGTTCCACAAACACTGACGCTCACTGGGGTACAGTTCCACAGGCACTGAAGCTCACTGGGGTACAGTTCCACAGACACTGACTCTCACTGGGATATAGTTGCACAGACACTGACTCTCATTGGGGCCCAGTTCCACAGACACTGACTCTCACTGGGATATAGTTGCACAGACACTGACTCTCACTGGGGTACAGTTCCACAGACACTGACACTCACTGAGGTACAGTTCCACAGACACTGACTTTCACTGGGGTACAGTTCCACAAACACTGACTCTCACTGGGGTACAGTTCCACAGACACTGACTCTCACTGGGGTACAGTTCCACAGACACTGACTCTCACTGGGGTACAATTCCACAGACACTGACTCTCCCTGGTGTACGGGTTCCACAGACAGTGACTCTCACTGGCGTACAGACCATAGACAGTGACTTTCACTGGGGTACAGTTCCATAGACACTGACTCTCACTGGGGTACAGTTCCTCAGATACTGACTCTCACTGGGGTACAGTTCCACAGACACTGTCTCTCACTGGGGTACAGTTCCACAGACACTGACTCTCACTGGGGTACAGCTCCACAGACACTGACTCCCACTGGGGTACAGTTCCACAGACACTGACTCTCACTGGGGTACAGTTCCACAGACACTGACTCTCACTGTGGTACAGTTCCACAGACACAGACTCTCACTGGGGTACAGTTCCACAGACACTGACTCTCACTGGGGTACAGTTCCACAGACACTGACTCTCACTGGGGTACAGTTCCACAGACACTGACTCCCACTGGGGTACAGTTCCACAGACACTGACACTGGGGTAGAGTTCCACAAACACTGACGCTCACTGGGGTACAGTTCCACAGGCACTGAAGCTCACTGGGGTAAAGTTCCACAAACACTGACGCTCACTGGGGTACAGTTCCACAGGCACTGAAGCTCACTGGGGTACAGTTCCACAGACACTGACTCCCACTGGGGTCCAGTTCCACAGACACTGACTTTCACTGATGTACAGTTCCACAAACACTGACTCTCACTGGGGTACATTTCCACAGACACTGACTCTCACTGGGGGAGAGTTCCACACACACTGACTCTCACTGGGGTACAGTTCCACAGACACTGACTCTCACTGTGGGAGAGTTCCACACACACTGACTCTCACTGGGGTACAGTTCCACAGACACTGACTCTCACTGGGGGAGAGTTCCACACACACTGACTCTCACTGGGGTACAGTTCCACAGACACTGACTCTCCCTGGGGTACAATTCCACAGACACTGACTCTCCCTGGTGTACGGGTTCCACAGACAGTGACTCTCACTGGCGTACAGACCATAGACAGTGACTTTCACTGGGGTACAGTTCCATAGACACTGACTCTCACTGGGGTACAGTTCCTCAGATACTGACTCTCACTGGGGTACAGTTCCACAGACACTGACTCTCACTGGGGTACAGTTCCACAGACACTGACTCTCACTGGGGTACAGCTCCACAGACACTGACACTGACTCTCACTGGGGTACAGTTCCACAGACACTGACTCTCACTGGGGTACAGTTCCACAGACACTGACTCTCACTGGGGTACAGTTCCACAGACACTGACTCTCACTGGGGTACAGTTCCACAGACACTGACTCTCACTGCGGTACAGTTCCACAGACACTGACTTTCACTGGGGTGCAGCTCCACAGGCACTGACTCTCACTGGGGTACAGTTCCACACACACTGACTCCCACTGGGGTACAGTTCCACAGACACAGACTCTCACTGGGGTACAGTTCCTCAGATACTGACTCTCACTGGGGTACAGTTCCACAGACACTGACTCTCACTGGGGTACAGTTCCACAGAAACAGACTCTCACTGGGGTACAGTTCCACAGACACTGACTCTCACTGGGGTACAGTTCCACAGAAACAGACTCTCACTGGGGTACAGTTCCACAGACACTGACTCTCACTGGGGTACAGTTCCTCAGATACTGACTCTCACTGGGGTACAGTTCCCCAGACACGGACTCTCACTGGGGTACAGTTCCTCAGATACTGACTCTCACTGGGGTACAGTTCCCCAGACACGGACTCTCACTGGGGTGCAGTTCCTCAGATACTGACTCTCACTGGGGTACAGTTCCTCAGATACTGACTCTCACTGGGGTACAGTTCCACAGATTCTGAGTCTCACTGGGGTACAGTTCCACAGACACAGACACTCACTGGGGTACAGTTCCTCAGATGCTGACTCTCATTGGAGTGCAGTTCCACAGAAACTGACTCTCACTGGGGTACAGTTCCACAGAAACTGACTCTCACTGGGGTACAGTTCCACAGACACAGACACTCACTGGGGTACAGTTCCTCAGATACTGACTCTCACTGGGGTACGGTTCCACAGATACTGACTCTCATTGGGGTGCAGTTCCACAGAAACTGACTCACACTGGAGTACAGTTCTACAGACACTGACTCTCACTGGGGTACAGTTCCACAGATACTGACTCTCACTGGGGTACAGTTCCAGAGACACTGACTCCCACTGGGGTACAGTTCCACAAACACTGACGCTCACTGGGGTACAGTTCCACAGACACTGACTCTCACTGGGGTACAGTTCCACAGAAACTGACTCTCACTGGGGTACAGTTCCACAGACACTGACTCTCACTGGGGTACAGTTCCACAGACACTGACTCTCACTGGGGTACAGTTCCACAGACACTGACTCTCACTGGGGTACAGTTCCACAGATACTGACTCTCACTGGGGTACAATTCCCCAGACACGGACTCTCACTGGGGTACAGTTCCACAGGTACTGAACCTCACTGGGGTACAGTTCCAGAGACACTGACTCTCACTGGGGTACAGTTCCACAGACACTGACTCTCACTGGGGTACAGTTCCACAGACACTGACTCTCACTGGGGTACAGTTCCACAGATACTGACTCTCACTGGGGTACAATTCCCCAGACACTGACTCTCACTGGGGTACAGTTCCACAGATACTGACTCTCACTGGGGTACAGTTCCAGAGACACTGACTCCCACTGGGGTACAGTTCCACAAACACTGACGCTCACTGGGGTACAGTTCCACAGGCACTGAAGCTCACTGGGGTACAGTTCCACAGACACTGTCTCTCACTGGGATATAGTTGCACAGACACTGACTCTCATTGGGGCCCAGTTCCACAGACACTGACTCTCACTGTGATATAGTTGCACAGACACTGACTCTCACTGGGGTACAGTTCCACAGACACTGACACTCACTGAGGTACAGTTCCACAGACACTGACTTTCACTGGGGTACAGTTCCACAAACACTGACTCTCACTGGGGTACAGTTCCACAGACACTGACTCTCACTGGGGTACAGTTCCACAGACACTGACTCTCACTGGGGTACAATTCCACAGACACTGACTCTCCCTGGTGTACGGGTTCCACAGACAGTGACTCTCACTGGCGTACAGACCATAGACAGTGACTTTCACTGGGGTACAGTTCCATAGACACTGACTCTCACTGGGGTACAGTTTCTCAGATACTGACTCTCACTGGGGTACAGTTCCACAGACACTGTCTCTCACTGGGGTACAGTTCCACAGACACTGACTCTCACTGGGGTACAGCTCCACAGACACTGACTCCCACTGGGGTACAGTTCCACAGACACTGACTCTCACTGGGGTACAGTTCCACAGACACTGACTCTCACTGTGGTACAGTTCCACAGACACAGACTCTCACTGGGGTACAGTTCCACAGACACTGACTCTCACTGGGGTACAGTTCCACAGACACTGACTCTCACTGGGGTACAGTTCCACAGACACTGACTCTCGCTGGGGTACAGTTCCTCAGACACTGACTCTCACTGGGGTACAGTTCCACAGACACTGACTCTCAATGGGATACAGTTCCACAGACACTGACACTCACTGTGGTACAGTTCCACAGACACTGACTCTCACTGGGGTACAGTTCCACAGACACTGACTCTCACTGGGGTACAGTTCCACAGACACAGACTCTCACTGGGGTACAGTTCCTCAGATTCTGAGTCTCACTGGGGTACAGTTCCACAGACACAGACACTCACTGGGGTACAGTTCCTCAGATACTGACTCTCACTGGGGTACAGTTCCACAGATACTGACTCTCATTGGGGTGCAGTTCCACAGAAACTGACTCACACTGGAGTACAGTTCTACAGACACTGACTCTCACTGGGGTACAGTTCCACAGATACTGACTCTCACTGGGGTACAGTTCCAGAGACACTGACTCCCACTGGGGTACAGTTCCACAAACACTGACGCTCACTGGGGTACAGTTCCACAGGCACTGAAGCTCACTGGGGTACAGTTCCACAGACACTGACTCTCACTGGGATATAGTTGCACAGACACTGACTCTCATTGGGGCCCAGTTCCACAGATACTGACTCCCACTGGGGTACAGTTCCACAGACACTGACACTCACTGAGGTACAGTTCCACAGACACTGACTTTCACTGGGGTACAGTTCCACAAACACTGACTCTCATTGGGGTACAGTTCCACAGACACTGACTCTCACTGGGGTACAGTTCCACAGACACTGACTCTCACTGGGGTACAATTCCACAGACACTGACTCTCCCTGGTGTACGGGTTCCACAGACAGTGACTCTCACTGGCGTACAGACCATAGACAGTGACTTTCACTGGGGTACAGTTCCATAGACACTGACTCTCACTGGGGTACAGTTCCTCAGGTACTGACTCTCACTGGGGTACAGTTCCACAGACACTGACTCTCACTGGGGTACAGTTCCACAGACACTGACTCTCACTGGGGTACAGCTCCACAGACACTGACTCCCACTGCGGTACTGTTCCACAGACACTGACTCTCACTGTGGTACAGTTCCACAGACACAGACTCTCACTGGGATACAGTTCCACAGACACTGACTCTCACTGGGATACAGTTCCACAGACACTGACTCTCACTTGGGTACAGTTCCACAGACACTGACTCTCACTGAGGTACAGTTCCACAGACACTGACACTCACTGTGGTACAGATCCACAGACACTGACTCTCACTGGGGTACAGTTCCACAGACACTGACTCTCACTGGGGTACAGTTCCACAGACACAGACTCTCACTGGGGTACAGTTCCTCAGATACTGACTCTCACTGGGGTACAGTTCCACAGGTACTGAACCTCACTGGGGTACAGTTCCACAGATTCTGAGTCTCACTGGGGTACAGTTCCACAGACACAGACACTCACTGGGGTACAGTTCCTCAGATACTGACTCTCATTGGGGTGCAGTTCCACAGAAACTGACTCTCACTGGGGTACAGTTCCACAGACACTGACTCTCACTGAGGTACAGTTCCACAGATACTGACTCTCACTGGGGTACAGTTCCACAGACACTGACTCCCACTGGGGTACAGTTCCACAGACTCTGACACTGGGGTAGAGTTCCACAAACACTGACGCTCACTGGGGTACAGTTCCACAGGCACTGAAGCTCACTGGGGTAAAGTTCCACAAACACTGACGCTCACTGGGGTACAGTTCCACAGGCACTGAAGCTCACTGGGGTACAGTTCCACAGACACTGACTCCCACTGGGGTCCAGTTCCACAGACACTGACTTTCACTGATGTACAGTTCCACAAACACTGACTCTCACTGGGGTACATTTCCACAGACACTGACTCTCACTGGGGGAGAGTTCCACACACACTGACTCTCACTGGGGTACAGTTCCACAGACACTGACTCTCACTGTGGGAGAGTTCCACACACACTGACTCTCACTGGGGTACAGTTCCACAGACACTGACTCTCACTGGGGTGCAGTTCCACAGACACTGACTCTCACTGGGGGAGAGTTCCACACACACTGACTCTCACTGGGGTACAGTTCCACAGACACTGACTCTCACTGGGGTACAATTCCACAGACACTGACTCTCCCTGGTGTACGGGTTCCACAGACAGTGACTCTCACTGGCGTACAGACCATAGACAGTGACTTTCACTGGGGTACAGTTCCATAGACACTGACTCTCACTGGGGTACAGTTCCACAGACACTGACTCTCACTGGGGTACAGTTCCTCAGATACTGACTCTCACTGGGGTACAGTTCCACAGACACTGACTCTCACTGGGGTACAGTTCCACAGACACTGACTCTCACTGGGGTACAGCTCCACAGACACTGACACTGACTCTCACTGGGGTACAGTTCCACAGACACTGACTCTCACTGGGGTACAGTTCCACAGACACTGACTCTCACTGGGGTACAGTTCCACAGACACTGACTCTCACTGGGGTACAGTTCCACAGACACTGACTCTCACTGCGGTACAGTTCCACAGACACTGACTTTCACTGGGGTGCAGCTCCACAGGCACTGACTCTCACTGGGGTACAGTTCCACACACACTGACTCCCACTGGGGTACAGTTCCACAGACACAGACTCTCACTGGGGTACAGTTCCAAAGGTACTGAACCTCACTGGGGTACAGTTCCACAGACACTGACTCTCACTGGGGTACAGTTCCACAGAAACAGACTCTCACTGGGGTACAGTTCCACAGACACTGACTCTCACTGGGGTACAGTTCCACAGACACTGACTCTCACTGGGGTACAGTTCCACAGACACTGACTCTCACTGGGGTACAGTTCCACAGACACTGACTCTCACTGGGGTACAGTTCCTCAGATACTGACTCTCACTGGGGTACAGTTCCCCAGACACGGACTCTCACTGGGGTACAGTTCCTCAGATACTGACTCTCACTGGGGTACAGTTCCCCAGACACGGACTCTCACTGGGGTACAGTTCCTCAGATACTGACTCTCACTGGGGTACAGTTCCTCAGATACTGACTCTCACTGGGGTACAGTTCCACAGATTCTGAGTCTCACTGGGGTACAGTTCCACAGACACAGACACTCACTGGGGTACAGTTCCTCAGATGCTGACTCTCATTGGAGTGCAGTTCCACAGAAACTGACTCTCACTGGGGTACAGTTCCACAGAAACTGACTCTCACTGGGGTACAGTTCCACAGACACAGACACTCACTGGGGTACAGTTCCTCAGATACTGACTCTCACTGGGGTACAGTTCCACAGATACTGACTCTCATTGGGGTGCAGTTCCACAGAAACTGACTCACACTGGAGTACAGTTCTACAGACACTGACTCTCACTGGGGTACAGTTCCACAGATACTGACTCTCACTGGGGTACAGTTCCAGAGACACTGACTCCCACTGGGGTACAGTTCCACAAACACTGACGCTCACTGGGGTACAGTTCCACAGACACTGACTGTCACTGGGGTACAGTTCCACAGAAACTGACTCTCACTGGGGTACAGTTCCACAGAAACTGACTCTCACTGGGGTACAGTTCCACAGATACTGACTCTCACTGGGGTACAATTCCCCAGACACGGACTCTCACTGGGGTACAGTTCCACAGACACTGACTCTCACTGGGGTACAGTTCCACAGGTACTGAACCTCACTGGGGTACAGTTCCACAGATTCTGAGTCTCACTGGGGTACAGTTCCACAGACACAGACACTCACTGGGGTACAGTTCCTCAGATACTGACTCTCACTGGGGTACAGTTCCACAGAAACTGACGCACACTGGAGTACAGTTCTACAGACACTGACTCTCACTGGGGTACAGTTCCACAGATACTGACTCTCACTGGGGTACAGTTCCAGAGACACTGACTCCCACTGGGGTACAGTTCCACAAACACTGACGCTCACTGGGGTACAGTTCCACAGGCACTGAAGCTCACTGGGGTACAGTTCCACAGACACTGACTCTCACTGGGATATAGTTGCACAGACACTGACTCTCATTGGGGCCCAGTTCCACAGACACTGACTCTCACTGGGATATAGTTGCACAGACACTGACTCTCACTGGGGTACAGTTCCACAGACACTGACACTCACTGAGGTACAGTTCCACAGACACTGACTTTCACTGGGGTACAGTTCCACAAACACTGACTCTCACTGGGGTACAGTTCCACAGACACTGACTCTCACTGGGGTACAGTTCCACAGACACTGACTCTCACTGGGGTACAATTCCACAGACACTGACTCTCCCTGGTGTACGGGTTCCACAGACAGTGACTCTCACTGGCGTACAGACCATAGACAGTGACTTTCACTGGGGTACAGTTCCATAGACACTGACTCTCACTGGGGTACAGTTCCTCAGATACTGACTCTCACTGGGGTACAGTTCCACAGACACTGTCTCTCACTGGGGTACAGTTCCACAGACACTGACTCTCACTGGGGTACAGCTCCACAGACACTGACTCCCACTGGGGTACAGTTCCACAGACACTGACTCTCACTGGGGTACAGTTCCACAGACACTGACTCTCACTGTGGTACAGTTCCACAGACACAGACTCTCACTGGGGTACAGTTCCACAGACACTGACTCTCACTGGGGTACAGTTCCACAGACACTGACTCTCACTGGGGTACAGTTCCACAGACACTGACTCTCGCTGGGGTACAGTTCCTCAGACACTGACTCTCACTGGGGTACAGTTCCACAGACACTGACTCTCAATGGGATACAGTTCCACAGACACTGACACTCACTGTGGTACAGTTCCACAGACACTGACTCTCACTGGGGTACAGTTCCACAGACACTGACTCTCACTGGGGTACAGTTCCACAGATACTGACTCTCACTGGGGTACAGTTCCTCAGATACTGACTCTCACTGGGGTACAGTTCCACAGGTACTGAACCTCACTGGGGTACAGTTCCTCAGATTCTGAGTCTCACTGGGGTACAGTTCCACAGACACAGACACTCACTGGGGTACAGTTCCTCAGATACTGACTCTCATTGGGGTGCAGTTCCACAGACACTGACACTCACTGGGGTACAGTTCCACAGACACTGACTCTCACTGGGGTACAGTTCCACAGACACTGACTCTCACTGGGGTACAGTTCCACAGATACTGACTCTCACTGGGGTACAGTTCCACAGACACTGACTCCCACTGGGGTACAGTTCCACAAACACTGACGCTCACTGGGGTGCAGTTCCACAGGCACTGAAGCTCACTGGGGTAAAGTTCCACAAACACTGACGCTCACTGGGGTACAGTTCCACAGGCACTGAAGCTCACTGGGGTACAGTTCCACAGACACTGACTCCCACTGGGGTCCAGTTCCACAGACACTGACTTTCACTGATGTACAGTTCCACAAACACTGACTCTCACTGGGGTACATTTCCACAGACACTGACTCTCACTGGGGTGCAGTTCCACAGACACTGACTCTCACTGGGGTACAGTTCCACAGACACTGACTCTCACTGGGGTACAATTCCACAGACACTGACTCTCACTGGGGTACAATTCCACAGACACTGACTCTCCCTGGTGTACGGGTTCCACAGACAGTGACTCTCACTGGCGTACAGACCATAGACAGTGACTTTCACTGGGGTACAGTTCCATAGACACTGACTCTCACTGGGGTAAAGTTCCTCAGATACTGACTCTCACTGGGGTACAGTTCCACAGACACTGACACTCACTGGGGTACAGTTCCACAGACACTGACTCTCACTGGGGTACAGTTCCACAGACACTGACTCTCACTGGGGTACAGTTCCACAGACACTGACTCTCACTGGGGTACAGTTCCACACACACTGACTCTCACTGGGGTACAGTTCCACACACACTGACTCCCACTGGGGTACAGTTCCACAGACACTGACTCTCACTGGGGTACAGTTCCTCAGATACTGACTCTCACTGGGGTACAGTTCCACAGACACTGACTCTCACTGGGGTACAGTTCCACAGACACTGACTCTCACTGGGGTACAGTTCCAAAGGTACTGAACCTCACTGGGGTACAGTTCCACAGACACTGACTCTCACTGGGGTACAGTTCGACAGACACTGACGCTCACTGGGGTACAGTTCCACAAGACACTGACTCTCACTGGGGTACAGTTCCACAGGCACTGACTCTCACTGGGGTACAGTTCCACAGACACTGATGCTCACTGGGGTACAGTTCCACAAGACACTGACTCTCACTGGGGTACAGTTCCACAGACACTGACTTTCACTGGGGTACAGTTCCACAGACACTGACTCTCACTGGGGTACAGTTCCTCAGATACTGACACTCACTGGGGTACAGTTCCACAGGCACTGAAGCTCACTGGGGTACAGTTCCACAGAAACAGACACTCACTGGGATACAGTTCCACAGACACTGACTCTCACTGGGGTACAGTTCCACAGACACTGACTCTCACTGGGGTACAGTTCCACAGACACTGACTCTCACTGGGGTACAGTTCCTCAGATACTGACTCCCACTGGGGTACAGTTCCACAAACACTGACGCTCACTGGGGTGCAGTTCCACAGGCACTGAAGCTCACTGGGGTAAAGTTCCACAAACACTGACGCTCACTGGGGTACAGTTCCACAGGCACTGAAGCTCACTGGGGTACAGTTCCACAGACACTGACTCCCACTGGGGTCCAGTTCCACAGACACTGACTTTCACTGATGTACAGTTCCACAAACACTGACTCTCACTGGGGTACATTTCCACAGACACTGACTCTCACTGGGGTGCAGTTCCACAGACACTGACTCTCACTGGGGTACAGTTCCACAGACACTGACTCTCACTGGGGTACAATTCCACAGACACTGACTCTCACTGGGGTACAATTCCACAGACACTGACTCTCCCTGGTGTACGGGTTCCACAGACAGTGACTCTCACTGGCGTACAGACCATAGACAGTGACTTTCACTGGGGTACAGTTCCATAGACACTGACTCTCACTGGGGTACAGTTCCTCAGATACTGACTCTCACTGGGGTACAGTTCCACAGACACTGACTCTCACTGGGGTACAGTTCCACAGACACTGACTCTCACTGGGGTACAGTTCCACAGACACTGACTCTCACTGGGGTACAGTTCCACAGACACTGACTCTCACTGGGGTACAGTTCCACACACACTGACTCTCACTGGGGTACAGTTCCACACACACTGATTCCCACTGGGGTACAGTTCCACAGACACTGACTCTCACTGGGGTACAGTTCCTCAGATACTGACTCTCACTGGGGTACAGTTCCACAGACACTGACTCTCACTGGGGTACAGTTCCACAGACACTGACTCTCACTGGGGTACAGTTCCAAAGGTACTGAACCTCACTGGGGTACAGTTCCACAGACACTGACTCTCACTGGGGTACAGTTCCACAGACACTGACGCTCACTGGGGTACAGTTCCACAAGACACTGACTCTCACTGGGGTACAGTTCCACAGACACTGACTCTCACTGGGGTACAGTTCCACAGACACTGACTCTCACTGGGGTACAGTTCCTCAGATACTGACTCTCACTGGGGTACAGTTCCACAGACACTGACTCTCACTGGGGTACAGTTCCACAAGACACTGACTCTCACTGGGGTACAGTTCCACAGACACTGACTCTCACTGGGGTACAGTTCCTCAGATACTGACTCTCACTGGGGTACAGTTCCACAGACACTGACTCTCACTGGGGGAGAGTTCCACAGAAACAGACTCTCACTGGGATACAGTTCCACACACACTGACTCTCACTGGGGTACAGTTCCACAGACACTGACTCTCACTGGGGTACAGTTCCACAGACACTGACTCTCACTGGGGTACAGTTCCACAGACACTGACTCTCACTGGGGTACAGTTCCTCAGATACTGACACTCACTGGGGTACAGTTCCACAGGCACTGAAGCTCACTGGGGTACAGTTCCACAGAAACAGACACTCACTGGGATACAGTTCCACAGACACTGACTCTCACTGGGGTACAGTTCCACAGACACTGACTCTCACTGGGGTACAGTTCCACAGACACTGACTCTCACTGGGGTACAGTTCCTCAGATACTGACTCTCACTGGGGTACTGTTCCACAGACACTGACTCTCACTGGGGTACAGTTCCCCAGACACGGACTCTCACTGGGGTACAGTTCCACAGACACTGACTCTCACTGGGGTACAGTTCCACAGATTCTGAATCTCACTGGGGTACAGTTCCACAGACACAGACACTCACTGGGGTACAGTTCCCCAGACACGGACTCTCACTGGGGTACAGTTCCACAGACACTGACTCTCACTGGGGTACAGTTCCTCAGATACTGACTCTCACTGGGGTACAGTTCCTCAGATACTGACTCTCACTGGGGTACAGTTCCTCAGATACTGACTCTCACTGGGGTACAGTTCCACAGATACTGACTCTCATTGGGGTGCAGTTCCACAGAAACAGACTCTCACTGGGGTACAGTTCCACAGACACTGACTCTCACTGGGGTACAGTTCCTCAGATACTGACTCTCACTGGGGTACAGTTCCACAGACACAGACACTCACTGGGGTACAGTTCCTCAGATACTGACTCTCATTGGGGTGCAGTTCCTCAGATACTGACTCTCATTGGAGTGCAGTTCCACAGAAACTGACTCTCACTGGGGTACAGTTCCACAGACACTGACTCTCACTGGGGTACAGTTCCACAGATACTGACTCTCACTGGGGTACAGTTCCACAGACACTGACTCCCACTGGGGTACAGTTCCACAGACACTGACACTGGGGTAGAGTTCCACAAACACTGACGCTCACTGGGGTACAGTTCCACAGGCACTGAAGCTCACTGGGGTACAGTTCCACAGACACTGACTCTCACTGGGATATAGTTGCACAGACACTGACTCTCACTGGGGTGCAGTTCCACAGACACTGACTCCCACTGGGGTCCAGTTCCACAGACACTGACTTTCACTGATGTACAGTTCCACAAACACTGACTCTCACTGGGGTACATTTCCACAGACACTGACTCTCACTGGGGTGCAGTTCCACAGACACTGACTCTCACTGGGGTACAGTTCCACAGACACTGACTCTCACTGGGGTACAATTCCACAGACACTGACTCTCACTGGTGTACGGGTTCCACAGACAGTGACTCTCACTGGCGTACAGACCATAGACAGTGACTTTCACTGGGGTACAGTTCCATAGACACTGACTCTCACTGGGGTACAGTTCCTCAGATACTGACTCTCACTGGGGTACAGTTCCACAGACACTGACTCTCACTGGGATACAGTTCCACAGACATTGACTCTCACTGGGGTACAGCTCCACAGACACTGACTCCCACTGGGGTACTGTTCCACAGACACTGACTCTCACTGTGGTACAGTTCCACAGACACAGACACTGACTCTCACTGGGGTACAGTTCCACAGACACTGACTCTCACTGGGGTACAGTTCCTCAGATACTGACTCTCACTGGGGTACAGTTCCTCAGATACTGACTATTACTGGGGTACAGTTCCACAGATACTGACTCTCACTGGGGTACAGTTCCACAGAAACAGACTCTCACTGGGGTACAGTTCCACAGACACTGACTCTCACTGTGGGACAGTTCCACAGAAACAGACTCTCACTGGGGTACAGTTCCACAGACACTGACTCTCACTGGGGTACAGTTCCTCAGATACTGACTCTCACTGGGGTACAGTTCCACAGGCACTGAATCTCACTGGGGTACAGTTCCACAGATTCTGAGTCTCACTGGGGTACAGTTCCACAGACACAGACACTCACTGGGGTACAGTTCCT
Organism: Somniosus microcephalus; assembly: GCF_052327205.1. NCBI lineage: Eukaryota > Metazoa > Chordata > Chondrichthyes > Squaliformes > Somniosidae > Somniosus > Somniosus microcephalus. The sequence continues at coordinate 71,197,678 of NC_141009.1, forward strand.
CAGATACTGACTCTCATTGGGGTGCAGTTCCACAGAAACTGACTCTCACTGGGGTACAGTTCCACAGACACTGACTCTCACTGGGGTACAGTTCCACAGACACTGACTCTCACTGGGGTACAGTTCCACAGACACTGACTCCCACTGGGGTACAGTTCCACAGACACTGACACTGGGGTAGAGTTCCACAAACACTGACGCTCACTGGGGTACAGTTCCACAGGCACTGAAGCTCACTGGGGTACAGCTCCACAGACACTGACTCTCACTGGGATATAGTTGCACAGACACTGACTCTCACTGGGGTACAGTTCCACAGACACTGACTCCCACTGTGGTCCAGTTCCACAGACACTGACTCTCACTGGGATATAGTTGCACAGACACTGACTCTCCCTGGTGTACGGGTTCCACAGACAGTGACTCTCACTGGCCTACACACCATAGACAGTGACTTTCACTGGGGTACAGTTCCATAGACACTGACTCTCACTGGGGTACAGTTCCTCAGATACTGACTCTCACTGGGGTACAGTTCCACAGACACTGACTCTCCCTGGGGTACAGTTCCACAGACACTGACTCTCACTGGGGTACAGTTCCACAGACACTGACTCTCACTGGCGTACAGTTCCACAGACACTGACTCTCACTGGGGTACAGCTCCACAGACACTGACTCTCACTGTGGTACAGTTCCACAGACACAGACACTGACTCTCACTGGGGTACAGTTCCACAGACACAGACACTGACTCTCACTGGGGTACAGTTCCACAGAGACTGACTCTCACTGGGGTACAGTTCCACAGACACTGACTCTCACTGGGGTACAGTTCCATAGACACTGACGCTCACTGGGGTACAGTTCCACAGACACTGACTCTCACTGGGGTACAGTTCCACAGACACTGACTCTCACTGGGGTACAGTTCCACAGACACTGACACTCACTGGGGTACAGTTCCACAGACACTGACTCTCACTGGGGTACAGTTCCACAGACACTGACACTCACTGGGATACAGTTCCACAGACACTGACTCTCACTGGGGTACAGTTCCACAGACACTGACTCTCACTGGGGTACAGTTCCACAGACACTGACTCTCACTGGGGTACAGTTCCACAGACACAGACTCTCACTGGGGTACAGTTCCACAGACACTGACTCTCACTGGGGTACAGTTCCACAGATACTGACTCTCACTGGGGTACAGTTCCACAGACACTGACTCTCACTGGGGTACAGTTCCACAGACACAGACACTCACTGGGGTACAGTTCCACAGATACTGACTCTCATTGGGGTGCAGTTCCACAGAAACAGACTCTCACTGGGGTACAGTTCCACAGACACTGACTCTCAGTGGGGTACAGTTCCACAGATACTGACTCTCACTGGGGTACAGTTCCACAGACACTGACTCCCACTGGGGTACAGTTCCACAGACACTGACACTGGGGTACAGTTCCAGAGACACTGACTTTCACTGTGGTACAGTTCCACAAACACTGACACTCACTGGGGTACAGTTCCACAGACACTGACTCTCACTGTGGTACAGTTCCACAAACACTGACTCTCACTGGGGTACATTTCCACAGACACTGACTCTCACTGGGGTGCAGTTCCACAGACACTGACTCTCACTGGGGGAGACTTCCACAAACACTGACTCTCACTGGGGTACAGTTCCACAGACACTGACTCTCACTGGGGTACAGTTCCACAGACACTGACTCTCACTGGGGTACAGTTCCACAGACACTGACTCTCACTGGGGTACAGTTCCACAGACACTGACTCTCACTGGGGTACAGTTCCACAGGCACTGAAGCTCACTGGGGTACAGTTCCACAGACACTGACTCTCAGTGGGGTACAGTTCCACAGACACTGACTCTCACTGGGGTACAGTTCCACAGACACTGACACTCACTGGGGTACAGTTCCACAGACACTGGCTCTCACTGGGGTACAGTTCCACAGACACTGACTCTGACTGGGGTGCAGTTCCACAGACACTGACTCTCACTGGGGTACAGTTCCACAGACACTGACTCCCACTGGGGTACAGTTCCACAGACACTGACCCTCACTGGGGTACAGTTCCACAGACACTGGCTCTCACTGGGGTACAGTTCCACAGACACTGACTCTGACTGGGGTGCAGTTCCACAGACACTGACTCTCAGTGGGGTACAGTTCCACAGACACTGACTCCCACTGGGGTACAGTTCCACAGACACTGACACTGGGGTAGAGTTCCACAAACACTGACGCTCACTGGGGTACAGTTCCACAGGCACCGAAGCTCACTGGGGTACAGTTCCTCAGATACTGACTCTCACTGGGGTACAGTTCCACAGACACTGACTCTCACTGGGGTACAGCTCCACAGACACTGACTCCCACTGGGGTACTGTTCCACAGACACTGACTCTCACTGTGGTACAGTTCCACAGACACAGACTCTCACTGGGGTACAGTTCCACAGACACTGACTCTCACTGGGGTACAGTTCCACAGACACTGACTCTCACTGGGGTACAGTTCCACAGACACTGACTCTCGCTGGGGTACAGTTCCACAGACACTGACTCTCACTGGGGTGCAGTTCCACAGACACTGACTCTCACTGGGGTACAGTTCCACAGACACAGACACTCACTGGGGTACAGTTCCACAGATACTGACTCTCATTGGGGTGCAGTTCCACAGAAACAGACTCTCACTGGGGTACAGTTCCACAGACACTGACTCTCATTGGGGTACAGTTCCACAGATACTGACTCTCACTGGGGTACAGTTCCACAGACACTGACTCCCACTGGGGTACAGTTCCACAGACACTGACACTGGGGTACAGTTCCAGAGACACTGACTTTCACTGTGGTACAGTTCCACAAACACTGACACTCACTGGGGTACAGTTCCACAGACACTGACTCTCACTGTGGTACAGTTCCACAAACACTGACTCTCACTGGGGTACATTTCCACAGACACTGACTCTCACTGGGGTGCAGTTCCACAGACACTGACTCTCACTGGGGGAGAGTTCCACAAACACTGACTCTCACTGGGGTACAGTTCCACAGACACTGACTCTCACTGGGGTACAGTTCCACAGACACTGACTCTCACTGGGGTACAGTTCCACAGACACTGACTCTCACTGGGGTACAGTTCCACAGACACTGACTCTCACTGGGGTACAGTTCCACAGGCACTGAAGCTCACTGGGGTACAGTTCCACAGACACTGACTCTCAGTGGGGTACAGTTCCACAGACACTGACTCTCACTGGGGTACAGTTCCACAGACACTGACACTCACTGGGGTACAGTTCCACAGACACTGGCTCTCACTGGGGTACAGTTCCACAGACACTGACTCTGACTGGGGTGCAGTTCCACAGACACTGACTCTCACTGGGGTACAGTTCCACAGACACTGACTCCCACTGGGGTACAGTTCCACAGACACTGACCCTCACTGGGGTACAGTTCCACAGACACTGGCTCTCACTGGGGTACAGTTCCACAGACACTGACTCTGACTGGGGTGCAGTTCCACAGACACTGACTCTCAGTGGGGTACAGTTCCACAGACACTGACTCCCACTGGGGTACAGTTCCACAGACACTGACACTGGGGTAGAGTTCCACAAACACTGACGCTCACTGGGGTACAGTTCCACAGGCACCGAAGCTCACTGGGGTACAGTTCCTCAGATACTGACTCTCACTGGGGTACAGTTCCACAGACACTGACTCTCACTGGGGTACAGCTCCACAGACACTGACTCCCACTGGGGTACTGTTCCACAGACACTGACTCTCACTGTGGTACAGTTCCACAGACACAGACTCTCACTGGGGTACAGTTCCACAGACACTGACTCTCACTGGGGTACAGTTCCACAGACACTGAGTCTCACTGGGGTACAGTTCCACAGACACTGACTCTCGCTGGGGTACAGTTCCACAGACACTGACTCTCACTGGGGTGCAGTTCCACAGACACTGACTCTCACTGGGGTACAGTTCCACAGACACTGACTCTCAGTGCGGTACAGTTCCACAGACACGGACTCTCACTGGGGTACAGTTCCACAGACACTGACTCTCACTGGGGTACAGTTCCACAGACACTGACTCTCACTGGGGTGCAGTTCCACAGACACTGACTCTCACTGGGGTACAGTTCCACAGACACTGACTCTCAGTGGGGCACAGTTCCACACACACTGACTCTCACTGGGGTACAGTTCCACAGACACTGACTCTCACTGGGGTACAGTTCCACAGACACAGACTCTCACTGGGGTACAGTTCCTCAGATACTGACTCTCACTGGGGTACAGTTCCACAGGTACTGAACCTCACTGGGGTACAGTTCCACAGATTCTGAGTCTCACTGGGGTACAGTTCCACAGATACTGACTCTCACTGGGGTACAGTTCCACAGACACTGATTCCCACTGGGGTACAGTTCCACAGATACTGACTCTCACTGGGGTACAGTTCCACAGACACTGACTCCCACTGGGGTACAGTTCCACAGACACTGACACTGGGGTAGAGTTCCACAAACACTGACGCTCACTGGGGTACAGTTCCACAGGCACTGAAGCTCACTGGGGTACAGTTCCACAGACACTGACTCTCACTGGGATATAGTTGCACAGACACTGACTCTCACTGGGGTACAGTTCCACAGACACTGACTCCCACTGGGGTCCAGTTCCACAGACACTGACTTTCACTGATGTACAGTTCCACAAACACTGACTCTCACTGGGGTACATTTCCACAGACACTGACTCTCACTGGGGTGCAGTTCCACAGACACTGACTCTCACTGGGGGAGAGTTCCACACACACTGACTCTCACTGGGGTACAGTTCCACAGACACTGACTCTCACTGGGGTACAATTCCACAGACACTGACTCTCCCTGGTGTACGGGTTCCACGGACAGTGACTCTCACTGGGGTACAGTTCCTCAGATACTGACTCTCACTGGGGTACAGTTCCACAGACACTGACTCTCACTGGGGTACAGTTCCACAGACACTGACTCTCACTGGGGTACTGTTCCACAGACACTGACTCTCACTGGGGAACAGTTCCACAGACACTGACTCTCACTGGGGTACAGTTCCACAGACACTGACTCTCACTGGGGTACAGCTCCACAGACACTGACTCACACTGGGGTACAGTTCCACAGACACTGACTCTCACTGGGGTACAGTTCCTCAGACACTGACTCTCACTGTGGTACAGTTCCACAGACACAGACACTGACTCTCACTGGGGTACAGTTCCACAGACACTGACTCTCACTGGGGTACAGTTCCACAGACACTGACTCTCACTGGGGTACAGTTCCACAGACACTGAATCTCACTGGGGTACCTTTCCACAGACACTGACTCTCGCTGGGGTACAGTTCCACAGACACTGACTCTCACTGGGGTACAGTTCCTCAGATACTGACTCTCACTGGGGTACAGTTCCACAGACACTGACTCTCACTGGGGTACAGTTCCACAGACACTGACTCTCACTGGGGTAGAGTTCCACAGACACTGACTCTCACTGGGGTACAGTTCCTCAGATACTGACTCTCACTGGGGTACAGTTCCACAGATTCTGAGTCTCACTGGGGTACAGTTCCACAGATACTGACTCTCATTGGGGTGCAGTTCCACAGAAACAGACTCTCACTGGGGTACAGTTCAACAGACACTGACCCGCACTGCGGTACAGTTCCTCAGATACTGACTCTCACTGGGGTACAGTTCCACAGATACTGACTCTCACTGGGGTACAGTTCCACAGATACTGACTCTCACTGGGGTACAGTTCCACAGACACTGACACTGGGGTACAGTTCCACAAACACTGACGCTCACTGGGGTACAGTTCCACAGACACTGACTCTCACTGGGGTACTGTTCCACAGACACTGACTCTCACTGGGGTACAGTTCCACAGACACTGACTCTCACTGGGGTACAGTTCCACAGGCACTGAAGCTCACTGGGGTACAGTTCCACAGACACTGACTCTCACTGGGATATAGTTGCACAGACACTGACTCTCACTGGGGTACAGTTCCACAGACACTGACTCCCACTGGGGTACAGTTCCACAGACGCGGACACTCACTGGGGTACAGTTCCACAGACACTGACTTTCACTGGGGTACAGTTCCACAAACACTGACTCTCACTGGGGTACATTTCCACAGACACTGACTCTCACTGGGGTGCAGTTCCACAGACACTGACTCTCACTGGGGTACAGTTCCACAGACACTGACTCTCACTGGGGAGAGTTCCACAAACACTGACTCTCACTGGGGTACAGTTCCACAGACACTGACTCTCACTGGGGTACAGTTCCACAGACACTGACTCTCACTGGGGTACAGTTCCACAGGCACTGAAGCTCACTGGGGCACAGTTCCACAGACACTGACTCTCACTGGGGTACAGTTCCACAGACACTGACTCTCAATGGGATACAGTTCCACAGACACTGACACTCACTGGGGTACAGTTCCACAGACACTGGCTCTCACTGGGGTACAGTTCCACAGACACTGACTCTGACTGGGGTACAGTTCCACAGACACTGACTCTCAGTGGGGTACAGTTCCACAGACACTGACTCTCACTGGGGTACAGTTCCACAGACACTGACTCTCACTGGGGTACAGTTCCACAGACACTGACTCTGACTGGGGTACAGTTCCACAGACACTGACTCTCAGTGGGGTACAGTTCCACAGACACTGACTCTCACTGGGGTACAGTTCCACAGACACTGACTCTCACTGGGGTACAGTTCCACAGACACTGACTCTCACTGGGGTACAGTTCCACAGGCACTGACTCTCACTGGGGTACAGTTCCACAGACACTGACTCTGACTGGGGTACAGTTCCACAGACACTGACTCTCACTGGGGTACAGTTCCACAGACACTGACTCTGACTGGGGTACAGTTCCACAGACACTGACTCTCAGTGGGGTACAGTTCCACAGACACTGACTCTCACTGGGGTACAGTTCCACAGACACTGACTCTCACTGGGGTACAGTTCCACAGACACGGTCTTTCACTGGGGTACAGCGCCACAGGCACTGACTGTCACTGGGATACAGTTCCACAAACACTGACTCTCACTGGGGTACAGTTCCACAGACACTGACTCTCACTGGGGTACAGTTCCACAGACACTGACTCTCACTGGGGTACAGTTCCACAAACACTGACTCTCACTGGGATACAGTTCCACAAACACTGACTCTCACTGGGGTACAGTTCCACAAACACTGACTCTCACTGTGATACAGTTCCACAGACACTGACTCTCATTGGGGTGCAGTTCCACAGACACTGACTCTCACTGGGGTGCAATTCCACAGACACTGACTCTCACTGGGGTACAGTTCCACAGACACTGATTCTCACTGCGGTACAGTTCCTCAGATACTGACTCTCACTGGGGTACAGTTCCAAAGACAGAGACACTCACTCGGGTACAGTTCCACAGACACTGGCTCTCACTGGGGTAATGTTCCACAGACACTGACTCCCACTGGGGTACTTTCCACAAACACTGTGTTTCACTGGGGTACAGTTCCACAGACACTGTCTCCCACTGGGGTACAATTCCCCAGACACAGACTCTCACTGGGGTACAGTTCCACAGACACAGACTCTCACTGGGGTACAGTTCCACAGACACTGACTCTCACTGGGGTACAGTTCCACAGGTACTGAACCTCACTGGGGTACAGTTCCACAGACACTGACGCTCACTGGGGTACAGTTCCACAGACACTGACTCTCACTGGGGTACAGTTCCACAGATTCTGAGTCTCACTGGGGTACAGTTCCACAGACACTGACTCCCACTGGGGTACAGTTCCACACACACTGACTCTCACTGGGGTACAGTTCCTCAGATACTGACTCTCATTGGGGTGCAGTTCCACAGAAACTGACTCTCACTGGGGTACAGTTCCACAGACACTGACTCTCACTGGGGTACAGTTCCACAGGCACTGACTCTCACTGGGGTACAGTTCCACAGATACTGACTCTCACTGGGGTACAGTTCCACAGACACTGACTCCCACTGGGGTACAGTTCCACAGACACTGACACTGGGGTAGAGTTCCACAAACACTGACGCTCACTGGGGTACAGTTCCACAGGCACTGAAGCTCACTGGGGTACAGATCCACAGACACTGACTCTCACTGGGATATAGTTGCACAGACACTGACTCTCACTGGGGTACAGTTCCACAGACACTGACTCCCACTGGGGTCCAGTTCCACAGACACTGACTTTCACTGATGTACAGTTCCACAAACACTGACTCTCACTGGGGTACATTTCCACAGACACTGACTCTCACTGGGGTGCTGTTCCACAGACACTGACTCTCACTGGGGGAGAGTTCCACACACACTGACTCTCACTGGGGTACAGTTCCACAGACACTGACTCTCACTGGGGTACAATTCCACAGACACTGACTCTCCCTGGTGTACGGGTTCCACAGACAGTGACTCTCACTGGCGTACAGACCATAGACAGTGACTTTCACTGGGGTACAGTTCCTCAGATACTGACTCTCACTGGGGTACAGTTCCACAGACACTGACTCTCACTGGGGTACAGTTCCACAGACACTGACTCTCACTGGGGTACAGCTCCACAGACACTGACTCCCACTGGGGTACAGTTCCTCAGGTACTGACTCTCACTGGGGTACAGTTCCGCAGACACAGACTCTCACTGGCGTACAGTTCCTCAGATACTGACTCTCATTGGGGTGCAGTTCCACAGAAACTGACTCTCACTGGGGTACAGTTCCACAGACACTGACTCTCACTGGGGTACAGTTCCACAGACACTGACTCCCACTGGGGTACAGTTCCACACACACTGACTCTCACTGGCGTACAGTTCCTCAGATACTGACTCTCATTGGGGTGCAGTTCCACAGAAACTGACTCTCACTGGGGTACAGTTCCACAGACACTGACTCTCACTGGGGTACAGTTCCACAGACACTGACTCTCACTGGGGTACAGTTCCACAGGCACTGACTCTCACTGGGGTACAGTTCCACAGAAACTGACTCTCACTGCGGTACAGTTCCACAGATACTGACTCTCACTGGGGTACAGTTCCACAGACACTGACTCCCACTGGGGTACAGTTCCACAGACACTGACTCTCACTGGGGTACAGTTCCACAAACACTGACGCTCACTGGGGTACAGTTCCACAGGCACTGAAGCTCACTGGGGTACAGTTCCACAGACACTGACTCTCACTGGGATATAGTTGCACAGACACTGACTCTCACTGGGGTACAGTTCCACAGACACTGACTCCCACTGGGGTCCAGTTCCACAGACACTGACTTTCACTGATGTACAGTTCCACAAACACTGACTCTCACTGGGGTACATTTCCACAGACACTGACTCTCACTGGGGTGCTGTTCTACAGACACTGACTCTCACTGGGGGAGAGTTCCACACACACTGACTCTCACTGGGGTACAGTTCCACAGACACTGACTCTCACTGGGGTACAATTCCACAGACACTGACTCTCCCTGGTGTACGGGTTCCACAGACAGTGACTCTCACTGGCGTACAGACCATAGACAGTGACTTTCACTGGGGTACAGTTCCATAGACACTGACTCTCACTGGGGTACAGTTCCTCAGATACTGACTCTCACTGGGGTACAGTTCCACAGACACTGACTCTCACTGGGGTACAGTTCCACAGTCACTGACTCTCACTGGGGTACAGCTCCACAGACACTGACTCCCACTGGGGTACTGTTCCACAGACACTGACTCTCACTGGGGTACAGTTCCACAGACACTGACTCTCACTGGGGTACAGCTCCACAGACACTGACTCCCACTGGGGTACTGTTCCACAGACACTGACTCTCACTGGGGTACAGTTCCACAGACACTGACTCTCACTGGGGTACAGTTCCTCAGATACTGACTCTCACTGGGGTACAGTTCCACAGATTCTGAGTCTCACTGGGGTACAGTTCCACAGACACAGACACTCACTGGGGTACAGTTCCTCAGATACTGACTCTCACTGGGGTACAGTTCCACAGATACTGACTCTCACTGGGGTACAGTTCCACAGACACTGACTCTCACTGGGGTACAGTTCCTCAGATACTGACTCTCACTGGGGTACAGTTCCACAGGCACTGAACCTCACCGGGGTACAGTTCCACAGACACTGACTCCCACTGGGGTACTGTTCCACAGACACTGACTCTCACTGGGGAACAGTTCCACAGACACTGACTCTCACTGGGGTACAGTTCCACAGACATTGACTCTCACTGGGGTACAGCGCCACAGACACTGACTCCCACTGGGGTACTGTTCCTCAGACACTGACTCTCACTGTGGTACAGTTCCACAGACACAGACTCTCACTTGGGTACAGTTCCACAGACACTGACTCTCACTGGGGTACAGTTCCACAGACACTGACTCTCACTGGGGTACCTTTCCACAGACACTGACTCTCACTGGGGTACAGTTCCACAGACACTGACTCTCACTGGGGTACAGTTCCTCAGATACTGACTCTCACTGGGGTACAGTTCCACAGACACTGACTCTCACTGGGGTACAGTTCCACAGACACAGACTCTCACTGGGGTACAGTTCCACAGACACTGACTCTCACTGGGGTACAGTTCCACAGACACTGACTCTCACTGGGGTAGAGTTCCACAGACACTGACTCTCACTGGGGTACAGTTCCTCAGATACTGACTCTCACTGGGGTACAGTTCCACAGACACTGACTCTCACTGGGGTAGAGTTCCACAGACACTGACTCTCACTGGGGTACAGTTCCACAGACACTGACTCTCACTGGGGTACAGTTCCACAGACACTGACTCTCACTGGGGTAGAGTTCCACAGACACTGACTCTCACTGGGGTACAGTTCCACAGATTCTGAGTCTCACTGGGGTACAGTTCCACAGATACTGACTCTCATTGGGGTGCAGTTCCACAGAAACAGACTCTCACTGGGGTACAGTTCCTCAGATACTGACTCTCACTGGGGTACAGTTCCACAGATACTGACTCTCACTGGGGTACAGTTCCACAGACATTGACACCCACTGGGGTACAGTTCCACAGACACTGACACTGGGGTACAGTTCCACAAACACTGACGCTCACTGGGGTGCAGTTCCACAGATACTGACTCTCACTGGGATATAGTTGCACAGACACTGACTCTCACTGGGGTACAGTTCCACAGACACTGACTCCCACTGGGGTACAGTTCCACAGACGCGGACACTCACTGGGGTACAGTTCCACAGACACTGACTTTCACTGGGGTACAGTTCCACAAACACTGACTCTCACTGGGGTACCTTTCCACAGACACTGACTCTCACTGGGGTGCAGTTCCACAGACACTGACTCTCACTGGGGTACAGTTCCACAGACACTGACTCTCACTGGGGAGAGTTCCACAAACACTGACTCTCACTGGGGTACAGTTCCACAGACACTGACTCTCACTGGGGTACAGTTCCACAGACACTGACTCTCACTGGGGTGCAGTTCCACAGGCACTGAAGCTCACTGGGGCACAGTTCCACAGACACTGACTCTCACTGGGGTACAGTTCCACAGACACTGACTCTCAATGGGATACAGTTCCACAGACACTGACACTCACTGGGGTACAGTTCCACAGACACTGGCTCTCACTGGGGTACAGTTCCACAGACACTGACTCTGACTGGGGTACAGTTCCACAGACACTGACTCTCACTGGGGTACAGTTCCACAGACACTGACTCTCACTGGGGTACAGTTCCACAGACACTGACTCTGACTGGGGTACAGTTCCACAGACACTGACTCTCACTGGGGTACAGTTCCACAGACACTGACTCTGACTGGGGTACAGTTCCACAGACACTGACTCTCACTGGGGTACAGTTCCACAGACACTGACTCTCACTGGGGTACAGTTCCACAGACACGGTCTTTCACTGGGGTACAGCTCCACAGGCACTGACTGTCACTGGGATACAGTTCCACAAACACTGACTCTCACTGGGGTACAGTTCCACAGACACTGACTCTCACTGGGGTACAGTTCCACAAACACTGACTCTCACTGGGATACAGTTCCACAAACACTGACTCTCACTGGGGTACAGTTCCACAGACACTGACTCTCACTGGGGTGCAATTCCACAGACACTGACTCTCACTGGGGTGCAATTCCACAGACACTGACTCTCACTGGGGTGCAGTTCCACAGACACTGACTCTCACTGGGGTGCAATTCCACAGACACTGTCTCCCACTGGGGTACAATTCCCCAGACACGGACTCTCACTGGGGTACAGTTCCACAGACACAGACTCTCACTGGGGTACAGTTCTACAGACACTGACTCTCACTGGGGTACAGTTCCACAGGTACTGAACCTCACTGGGGTACAGTTCCACAGACACTGACTCCCACTGGGGTACAGTTCCACACACACTGACTCTCACTGGCGTACAGTTCCTCAGATACTGACTCTCATTGGGGTGCAGTTCCACAGAAACTGACTCTCACTGGGGTACAGTTCCACAGACACTGACTCTCACTGGGGTACAGTTCCACAGACACTGACTCTCACTGGGGTGCAGTTCCACAGGCACTGACTCTCACTGGGGTACAGTTCCACAGAAACTGACTCTCACTGCGGTACAGTTCCACAGATACTGACTCTCACTGGGGTACAGTTCCACAGACACTGACTCCCACTGGGGTACAGTTCCACAGACACTGACACTGGGGTAGAGTTCCACAAACACTGACGCTCACTGGGGTACAGTTCCACAGGCACTGAAGCTCACTGGGGTACAGTTCCACAGACACTGACTCTCACTGGGATATAGTTGCACAGACACTGACTCTCACTGGGGTACAGTTCCACAGACACTGACTCCCACTGGGGTCCAGTTCCACAGACACTGACTTTCACTGATGTACAGTTCCACAAACACTGACTCTCACTGGGGTACATTTCCACAGACACTGACTCTCACTGGGGTGCTGTTCCACAGACACTGACTCTCACTGGGGGAGAGTTCCACACACACTGACTCTCACTGGGGTACAGTTCCACAGACACTGACTCTCACTGGGGTACAATTCCACAGACACTGACTCTCCCTGGTGTACGGGTTCCACAGACAGTGACTCTCACTGGCGTACAGACCATAGACAGTGACTTTCACTGGGGTACAGTTCCATAGACACTGACTCTCACTGGGGTACAGTTCCTCAGATACTGACTCTCACTGGGGTACAGTTCCACAGACACTGACTCTCACTGGGGTACAGTTCCACAGACACTGACTCTCACTGGGGTACAGCTCCACAGACACTGACTCCCACTGGGGTACTGTTCCACAGACACTGACTCTCACTGGGGTACAGTTCCACAGACACTGACTCTCACTGGGGTACAGTTCCACAGACACTGACTCTCACTGGGGTACAGTTCCATAGACACTGACTCTCACTGGGGTACAGTTCCTCAGATACTGACTCTCACTGGGGTACAGTTCCACAGACACTGACTCTCACTGGGGTACAGCTCCACAGACACTGACTCCCACTGGGGTACTGTTCCACAGACACTGACTCTCACTGGGGTACAGTTCCACAGGCACTGAACCTCACTGGGGTACAGTTCCACAGATTCTGAGTCTCACTGGGGTACAGTTCCACAGACACAGACACTCACTGGGGTACAGTTCCTCAGATACTGACTCTCATTGGGGTGCAGTTCCACAGAAACTGACTCTCACTGGGGTACAGTTCCACAGATACTGACTCTCACTGGGGTACAGTTCCACAGACACTGACTCCCACTGGGGTACAGTTCCACAGACACTGACACTGGGGTAGAGTTCCACAAACACTGACGCTCACTGGGGTACAGTTCCACAGGGACTGAAGCTCACTGGGGTACAGTTCCACAGACACTGACTCTCACTGGGATATAGTTGCACAGACACTGACTCTCACTGGGGTACAGTTCCACAGACACTGACTCCCACTGGGGTCCAGTTCCACAGACACTGACTTTCACTGATGTACAGTTCCACAAACACAGACTCTCACTGGGGTCCATTTCCACAGACACTGACTCTCACTGGGGTGCAGTTCCACAGACACTGACTCTCACTGGGGGAGAGTTCCACACACACTGACTCTCACTGGGGTACAGTTCCACAGACACTGACTCTCACTGGGGTAAAATTCCACAGACACTGACTCTCACTGGCGTACACACCATAGACAGTGACTTTCACTGGGGTACAGTTCCATAGACACTGACTCTCACTGGGGTACAGTTCCTCAGATACTGACTCTCACTGGCGTGCAGTTCCACAGACAGTGACTCTCACTGGCGTACACACCATAGACAGTGACTTTCACTGGGGTACAGTTCCACACACACTGACTCTCACTGGGGTACAGTTCCACAGACACTGACTCTCACTGGGGTACAATTCCACAGACACTGACTCTCCCTGGTGTACGGGTTCCACAGACAGTGACTCTCACTGGCGTACAGACCATAGACAGTGACTTTCACTGGGGTACAGTTCCTCAGATACTGACTCTCACTGGGGTACAGTTCCACAGACACTGACTCTCACTGGGGTACAGTTCCACAGACACTGACTCTCACTGGGGTACAGCTCCACAGACACTGACTCCCACTGGGGTACAGTTCCTCAGGTACTGACTCTCACTGGGGTACAGTTCCACAGACACAGACTCTCACTGGCGTACAGTTCCTCAGATACTGACTCTCATTGGGGTGCAGTTCCACAGAAACTGACTCTCACTGGGGTACAGTTCCACAGACACTGACTCTCACTGGGGTACAGTTCCACAGACACTGACTCCCACTGGGGTACAGTTCCACACACACTGACTCTCACTGGCGTACAGTTCCTCAGATACTGACTCTCATTGGGGTGCAGTTCCACAGAAACTGACTCTCACTGGGGTACAGTTCCACAGACACTGACTCTCACTGGGGTACAGTTCCACAGACACTGACTCTCACTGGGGTACAGTTCCACAGGCACTGACTCTCACTGGGGTACAGTTCCACAGAAACTGACTCTCACTGCGGTACAGTTCCACAGATACTGACTCTCACTGGGGTACAGTTCCACAGACACTGACTCCCACTGGGGTACAGTTCCACAGACACTGACTCTCACTGGGGTACAGTTCCACAAACACTGACGCTCACTGGGGTACAGTTCCACAGGCACTGAAGCTCACTGGGGTACAGTTCCACAGACACTGACTCTCACTGGGATATAGTTGCACAGACACTGACTCTCACTGGGGTACAGTTCCACAGACACTGACTCCCACTGGGGTCCAGTTCCACAGACACTGACTTTCACTGATGTACAGTTCCACAAACACTGACTCTCACTGGGGTACATTTCCACAGACACTGACTCTCACTGGGGTGCTGTTCCACAGACACTGACTCTCACTGGGGGAGAGTTCCACACACACTGACTCTCACTGGGGTACAGTTCCACAGACACTGACTCTCACTGGGGTACAATTCCACAGACACTGACTCTCCCTGGTGTACGGGTTCCACAGACAGTGACTCTCACTGGCGTACAGACCATAGACAGTGACTTTCACTGGGGTACAGTTCCATAGACACTGACTCTCACTGGGGTACAGTTCCTCAGATACTGACTCTCACTGGGGTACAGTTCCACAGACACTGACTCTCACTGGGGTACAGTTCCACAGACACTGACTCTCACTGGGGTACAGCTCCACAGACACTGACTCCCACTGGGGTACTGTTCCACAGACACTGACTCTCACTGGGGTACAGTTCCACAGACACTGACTCTCACTGGGGTACAGCTCCACAGACACTGACTCCCACTGGGGTACTGTTCCACAGACACTGACTCTCACTGGGGTACAGTTCCACAGACACTGACTCTCACTGGGGTACAGTTCCTCAGATACTGACTCTCACTGGGGTACAGTTCCACAGATTCTGAGTCTCACTGGGGTACAGTTCCACAGACACAGACACTCACTGGGGTACAGTTCCTCAGATACTGACTCTCACTGGGGTACAGTTCCACAGATACTGACTCTCACTGGGGTACAGTTCCACAGACACTGACTCTCACTGGGGTACAGTTCCTCAGATACTGACTCTCACTGGGGTACAGTTCCACAGGCACTGAACCTCACCGGGGTACAGTTCCACAGACACTGACTCCCACTGGGGTACTGTTCCACAGACACTGACTCTCACTGGGGAACAGTTCCACAGACACTGACTCTCACTGGGGTACAGTTCCACAGACATTGACTCTCACTGGGGTACAGCTCCACAGACACTGACTCCCACTGGGGTACTGTTCCTCAGACACTGACTCTCACTGTGGTACAGTTCCACAGACACAGACTCTCACTTGGGTACAGTTCCACAGACACTGACTCTCACTGGGGTACAGTTCCACAGACACTGACTCTCACTGGGGTACTTTTCCACAGACACTGACTCTCACTGGGGTACAGTTCCACAGACACTGACTCTCACTGGGGTACAGTTCCTCAGATACTGACTCTCACTGGGGTACAGTTCCACAGACACTGACTCTCACTGGGGTACAGTTCCACAGACACAGACTCTCACTGGGGTACAGTTCCACAGACACTGACTCTCACTGGGGTACAGTTCCACAGACACTGACTCTCACTGGGGTAGAGTTCCACAGACACTGACTCTCACTGGGGTACAGTTCCTCAGATACTGACTCTCACTGGGGTACAGTTCCACAGACACTGACTCTCACTGGGGTAGAGTTCCACAGACACTGACTCTCACTGGGGTACAGTTCCACAGACACTGACTCTCACTGGGGTACAGTTCCACAGACACTGACTCTCACTGGGGTAGAGTTCCACAGACACTGACTCTCACTGGGGTACAGTTCCACAGATTCTGAGTCTCACTGGGGTACAGTTCCACAGATACTGACTCTCATTGGGGTGCAGTTCCACAGAAACAGACTCTCACTGGGGTACAGTTCCTCAGATACTGACTCTCACTGGGGTACAGTTCCACAGATACTGACGCTCACTGGGGTACAGTTCCACAGACACTGACACCCACTGGGGTACAGTTCCACAGACACTGACACTGGGGTACAGTTCCACAAACACTGACGCTCACTGGGGTGCAGTTCCACAGATACTGACTCTCACTGGGATATAGTTGCACAGACACTGACTCTCACTGGGGTACAGTTCCACAGACACTGACTCCCACTGGGGTACAGTTCCACAGATGCGGACACTCACTGGGGTACAGTTCCACAGACACTGACTTTCACTGGGGTACAGTTCCACAAACACTGACTCTCACTGGGGTACCTTTCCACAGACACTGACTCTCACTGGGGTGCAGTTCCACAGACACTGACTCTCACTGGGGTACAGTTCCACAGACACTGACTCTCACTGGGGAGAGTTCCACAAACACTGACTCTCACTGGGGTACAGTTCCACAGACACTGACTCTCACTGGGGTACAGTTCCACAGACACTGACTCTCACTGGGGTACAGTTCCACAGGCACTGAAGCTCACTGGGGCACAGTTCCACAGACACTGACTCTCACTGGGGTACAGTTCCACAGACACTGACTCTCAATGGGATACAGTTCCACAGACACTGACACTCACTGGGGTACAGTTCCACAGACACTGGCTCTCACTGGGGTACAGTTCCACAGACACTGACTCTGACTGGGGTACAGTTCCACAGACACTGACTCTCACTGGGGTACAGTTCCACAGACACTGACTCTCACTGGGGTACAGTTCCACAGACACTGACTCTGACTGGGGTACAGTTCCACAGACACTGACTCTCACTGGGGTACAGTTCCACAGACACTGACTCTGACTGGGGTACAGTTCCACAGACACTGACTCTCACTGGGGTACAGTTACACATACACTGACTCTCACTGGGGTACAGTTCCACAGACACGGTCTTTCACTGGGGTACAGCTCCACAGGCACTGACTGTCACTGGGATACAGTTCCACAAACACTGACTCTCATTGGGGTACAGTTCCACAGACACTGACTCTCACTGGGGTACAGTTCCACAAACACTGACTCTCACTGGGATACAGTTCCACAAACACTGACTCTCACTGGGGTACAGTTCCACAGACACTGACTCTCACTGGGGTGCAATTCCACAGACACTGACTCTCACTGGGGTGCAATTCCACAGACACTGACTCTCACTGGGGTGCAGTTCCACAGACACTGACTCTCACTGGGGTGCAATTCCACAGACACTGTCTCCCACTGGGGTACAATTCCCCAGACACGGACTCTCACTGGGGTACAGTTCCACAGACACAGACTCTCACTGGGGTACAGTTCCACAGACACTGACTCTCACTGGGGTACAGTTCCACAGGTACTGAACCTCACTGGGGTACAGTTCCACAGACACTGACTCCCACTGGGGTACAGTTCCACACACACTGACTCTCACTGGCGTACAGTTCCTCAGATACTGACTCTCATTGGGTTGCAGTTCCACAGAAACTGACTCTCACTGGGGTACAGTTCCACAGACACTGACTCTCACTGGGGTACAGTTCCACAGACACTGACTCTCACTGGGGTGCAGTTCCACAGGCACTGACTCTCACTGGGGTACAGTTCCGCAGAAACTGACTCTCACTGCGGTACAGTTCCACAGATACTGACTCTCACTGGGGTACAGTTCCACAGACACTGACTCCCACTGGGGTACAGTTCCACAGACACTGACACTGGGGTAGAGTTCCACAAACACTGACGCTCACTGGGGTACAGTTCCACAGGCACTGAAGCTCACTGGGGTACAGTTCCACAGACACTGACTCTCACTGGGATATAGTTGCACAGACACTGACTCTCACTGGGGTACAGTTCCACAGACACTGACTCCCACTGGGGTCCAGTTCCACAGACACTGACTTTCACTGATGTACAGTTCCACAAACACTGACTCTCACTGGGGTACATTTCCACAGACACTGACTCTCACTGGGGTGCTGTTCCACAGACACTGACTCTCACTGGGGGAGAGTTCCACACACACTGACTCTCACTGGGGTACAGTTCCACAGACACTGACTCTCACTGGGGTACAATTCCACAGACACTGACTCTCCCTGGTGTACGGGTTCCACAGACAGTGACTCTCACTGGCGTACAGACCATAGACAGTGACTTTCACTGGGGTACAGTTCCATAGACACTGACTCTCACTGGGGTACAGTTCCTCAGATACTGACTCTCACTGGGGTACAGTTCCACAGACACTGACTCTCACTGGGGTACAGTTCCACAGACACTGACTCTCACTGGGGTACAGCTCCACAGACACTGACTCCCACTGGGGTACTGTTCCACAGACACTGACTCTCACTGGGGTACAGTTCCACAGACACTGACTCTCACTGGGGTACAGTTCCACAGACACTGACTCTCACTGGGGTACAGTTCCATAGACACTGACTCTCACTGGGGTACAGTTCCTCAGATACTGACTCTCACTGGGGTACAGTTCCACAGACACTGACTCTCACTGGGGTACAGCTCCACAGACACTGACTCCCACTGGGGTACTGTTCCACAGACACTGACTCTCACTGGGGTACAGTTCCACAGGCACTGAACCTCACTGGGGTACAGTTCCACAGATTCTGAGTCTCACTGGGGTACAGTTCCACAGACACAGACACTCACTGGGGTACAGTTCCTCAGATACTGACTCTCATTGGGGTGCAGTTCCACAGAAACTGACTCTCACTGGGGGACAGTTCCACAGACACTGACTCCCACTGGGGTACAGTTCCACAGACACTGACACTGGGGTAGAGTTCCACAAACACTGACGCTCACTGGGGTACAGTTCCACAGGCACTGAAGCTCACTGGGGTACAGTTCCACAGACACTGACTCTCACTGGGATATAGTTGCACAGACACTGACTCTCACTGGGGTACAGTTCCACAGACACTGACTCCCACTGGGGTCCAGTTCCACAGACACTGACTTTCACTGATGTACAGTTCCACAAACACAGACTCTCACTGGGGTCCATTTCCACAGACACTGACTCTCACTGGGGTGCAGTTCCACAGACACTGACTCTCACTGGGGGAGAGTTCCACACACACTGACTCTCACTGGGGTACAGTTCCACAGACACTGACTCTCACTGGGGTAAAATTCCACAGACACTGACTCTCCCTGGTGTACGGGTTCCACAGACAGTGACCCTCACTGGCGTACACACCATAGACAGTGACTTTCACTGGGGTACAGTTCCATAGACACTGACTCTCACTGGGGTACAGTTCCTCAGATACTGACTCTCACTGGGGTGCAGTTCCACAGACAGTGACTCTCACTGGCGTACACACCATAGACAGTGACTTTCACTGGGGTACAGTTCCATAGACACTGACTCTCACTGGGGTACAGTTCCACAGACACTGACTCTCACTGGGGTACAGCTCCACAGACACTGACTCCCACTGAGGTACTGTTCCACAGACACTGACTCTCACTGGGGTACAGTTCCACAGACACTGACTCTCACTGGGGTACAGTTCCACAGACACTGACTCTCACTGGGGTACAGTTCCACAGACACTGACTCTCACTGGGGTACAGTTCCACAGACACTGACTCTCAATGGGATACAGTTCCACAGACACTGACTCTCACTGTGGTACAGTTCCACAGACACTGACTCTCACTGGGGTACAGTTCCACAGACACTGACTCTCACTGGGGTACAGCTCCACAGACACTGACTCTCACTGGGGTACTGTTCCACAGACACTGACTCTCACTGTGGTACAGTTCCACAGACACAGACACTGACTCTCACTGGGGTACAGTTCCACAGACACTGACTCTCACTGGGGTACAGTTCCACAGACACTGACTCTCACTGGGGTACAGTTCCACAGACACTGACTCTCACTGGGGTACAGTTCCACAGACACTGACTCTCACTGGGATACAGTTCCACAGACACTGACTCTCCCTGGTGTACGGGTTCCACAGACACTGACTCTCACTGGGGGAGAGTTCCACACACACTGACTCTCACTGGGGTACAGTTCCACAGACACTGACTCTCACTGGGGTAAAATTCCACAGACACTGACTCTCCCTGGTGTACGGGTTCCACAGACAGTGACTCTCACTGGCGTACATACACACCATAGACAGTGACTTTCACTGGGGTACAGTTCCATAGACACTGACTCTCACTGGGGTACAGTTCCTCAGATACTGACTCTCACTGGGGTACAGTTCCACAGACACTGACTCTCACTGGGGTACAGTTCCACAGGCACTGACTCTCACTGGGGTACAGTTCCACAAACACTGACTCTCACTGGGGTACAGCTCCACAGACACTGACTCCCACTGGGGTACAGTTCCACAGACACTGACTCTCACTGTGGTACAGTTCCACAGACACATACACTGACTCTCACTGGGGTACAGTTCCACAGACACTGACTCTCACTGGGGTACAGTTCCACAGACACTGACTCTCACTGGGGTACAGTTCCACAGACACTGACTCTCACTGGGGTACAGTTCCACAGACACTGACTCTCACTGGGATACAGTTCCACAGACACTGACACTCACTGTGGTACATTTCCACAGACACTGACTCTCACTGGGGTACAGTTCCACAGACACTGACTCTCACTGGGGTACAGTTCCACAGACACAGACTCTCACTGGGGTACAGTTCCACAGACACTGACTCTCACTGGGGTACAGTTCCACAGATACTGACTCTCACTGGGGTACAGTTCCACAGACACTGACTCCCACTGGGGTACAGTTCCACAGACACTGACACTGGGGTACAGTTCCACAAACACTGACGCTCACTGGGGTACAGTTCCACAGGCACTGAAGCTCACTGGGGTACAGTTCCACAGACACTGACTCTCACTGGGATATAGTTGCACAGACACTGACTCTCACTGGGGTACAGTTCCACAGACACTGACTCCCACTGTGGTACAGTTCCACAGACACTGACACTCACTGGGGTACAGTTCCACAGACACTGACTTTCACTGGGGTACAGTTCCACAAACACTGACTCTCACTGGGGTACATTTCCACAGACACTGACTCTCACTGGGGTGCAGTTCCACAGACACTGACTCTCACTGGGGTAGAGTTCCACAAACACTGACTCTCACTGGGGTACAGTTCCACAGACACTGACTCTCACTGGGGTACAGTTCCACAGGCACTGACTCTCACTGGGGTACAGTTCCACAGACACTGACTCTCACTGGGGTACAGTTCCACAGACACTGACTCTCACTGGGGTACAGTTCCACAGACACTGACTCTCAATGGGATACAGTTCCAGAGACACTGACACTCACTGGGGTACAGTTCCACAGACACTGGCTCTCACTGGGGTACAGTTCCACAGACACTGACTCTGACTGGGGTACAGTTCCACAGACACTGACTCTCACTGGGGTACAGTTCCACAGACACTGACTCTCAGTGGGGTACATTTCCACAGACACTGACTCTCACTGGGGTACAGTTCCACAGACACTGACTCTGACTGGGGTACAGTTCCACAGACACTGACTCTCACTGGGGTACAGTTCCACAGACACTGACTCTCACTGGGGTACAGTTCCACACACACTAACTCTCACTGGGGTAGAGTTCCACAGACACTGACTCTCACTGGGGTACAGTTCCACAGACACTGACTCTCACTGGGGTACAGTTCCACAGACACTGACTCTCACTGGGGTACAGTTCCACAGACACTGACTCTCACTGGGGTACAGTTCCACAGACACTGACTCTCACTGGGGTACAGTTCCACAGGCACTGACTCTCACTGGGGTACAGTTCCACAGACACTGACTCTGACTGGGGTACAGTTCCACAGACACTGACTCTCACTGGGGTACAGTTCCACAGACACTGACTCTCAGTGGGGTACAGTTCCACAGACACTGACTCTCACTGGGGTACAGTTCCACAGACACTGACTCTCACTGGGGTACAGTTCCACAGACACTGACTCTCACTGGGGTACAGTTCCACAGGCACTGACTCTCACTGGGGTACAGTTCCACAGACACTGACTCTGACTGGGGTACAGTTCCACAGACACTGACTCTCACTGGGGTACAGTTCCACAGACACTGACTCTGACTGGGGTACAGTTCCACAGACACTGACTCTCAGTGGGGTACAGTTCCACAGACACTGACTCTCACTGGGGTACAGTTCCACAGACACTGACTCTCACTGGGGTACAGTTCCACAGACACGGTCTTTCACTGGGGTACAGCGCCACAGGCACTGACTGTCACTGGGATACAGTTCCACAAACACTGACTCTCACTGGGGTACAGTTCCACAGACACTGACTCTCACTGGGGTACAGTTCCACAGACACTGACTCTCACTGGGGTACAGTTCCACAAACACTGACTCTCACTGGGATACAGTTCCACAAACACTGACTCTCACTGGGGTACAGTTCCACAAATACTGACTCTCACTGTGATACAGTTCCACAGACACTGACTCTCATTGGGGTGCAGTTCCACAGACACTGACTCTCACTGGGGTGCAATTCCACAGACACTGACTCTCACTGGGGTACAGTTCCACAGACACTGATTCTCACTGCGGTACAGTTCCTCAGATACTGACTCTCACTGGGGTACAGTTCCAAAGACAGAGACACTCACTCGGGTACAGTTCCACAGACACTGGCTCTCACTGGGGTAATGTTCCACAGACACTGACTCCCACTGGGGTACTTTCCACAAACACTGTGTTTCACTGGGGTACAGTTCCACAGACACTGTCTCCCACTGGGGTACAATTCCCCAGACACAGACTCTCACTGGGGTACAGTTCCACAGACACAGACTCTCACTGGGGTACAGTTCCACAGACACTGACTCTCACTGGGGTACAGTTCCACAGGTACTGAACCTCACTGGGGTACAGTTCCACAGACACTGACGCTCACTGGGGTACAGTTCCACAGACACTGACTCTCACTGGGGTACAGTTCCACAGATTCTGAGTCTCACTGGGGTACAGTTCCACAGACACTGACTCCCACTGGGGTACAGTTCCACACACACTGACTCTCACTGGGGTACAGTTCCTCAGATACTGACTCTCATTGGGGTGCAGTTCCACAGAAACTGACTCTCACTGGGGTACAGTTCCACAGACACTGACTCTCACTGGGGTACAGTTCCACAGGCACTGACTCTCACTGGGGTACAGTTCCACAGATACTGACTCTCACTGGGGTACAGTTCCACAGACACTGACTCCCACTGGGGTACAGTTCCACAGACACTGACACTGGGGTAGAGTTCCACAAACACTGACGCTCACTGGGGTACAGTTCCACAGGCACTGAAGCTCACTGGGGTACAGATCCACAGACACTGACTCTCACTGGGATATAGTTGCACAGACACTGACTCTCACTGGGGTACAGTTCCACAGACACTGACTCCCACTGGGGTCCAGTTCCACAGACACTGACTTTCACTGATGTACAGTTCCACAAACACTGACTCTCACTGGGGTACATTTCCACAGACACTGACTCTCACTGGGGTGCTGTTCCACAGACACTGACTCTCACTGGGGGAGAGTTCCACACACACTGACTCTCACTGGGGTACAGTTCCACAGACACTGACTCTCACTGGGGTACAATTCCACAGACACTGACTCTCCCTGGTGTACGGGTTCCACAGACAGTGACTCTCACTGGCGTACAGACCATAGACAGTGACTTTCACTGGGGTACAGTTCCTCAGATACTGACTCTCACTGGGGTACAGTTCCACAGACACTGACTCTCACTGGGGTACAGTTCCACAGACACTGACTCTCACTGGGGTACAGCTCCACAGACACTGACTCCCACTGGGGTACAGTTCCTCAGGTACTGACTCTCACTGGGGTACAGTTCCGCAGACACAGACTCTCACTGGCGTACAGTTCCTCAGATACTGACTCTCATTGGGGTGCAGTTCCACAGAAACTGACTCTCACTGGGGTACAGTTCCACAGACACTGACTCTCACTGGGGTACAGTTCCACAGACACTGACTCCCACTGGGGTACAGTTCCACACACACTGACTCTCACTGGCGTACAGTTCCTCAGATACTGACTCTCATTGGGGTGCAGTTCCACAGAAACTGACTCTCACTGGGGTACAGTTCCACAGACACTGACTCTCACTGGGGTACAGTTCCACAGACACTGACTCTCACTGGGGTACAGTTCCACAGGCACTGACTCTCACTGGGGTACAGTTCCACAGAAACTGACTCTCACTGCGGTACAGTTCCACAGATACTGACTCTCACTGGGGTACAGTTCCACAGACACTGACTCCCACTGGGGTACAGTTCCACAGACACTGACTCTCACTGGGGTACAGTTCCACAAACACTGACGCTCACTGGGGTACAGTTCCACAGGCACTGAAGCTCACTGGGGTACAGTTCCACAGACACTGACTCTCACTGGGATATAGTTGCACAGACACTGACTCTCACTGGGGTACAGTTCCACAGACACTGACTCCCACTGGGGTCCAGTTCCACAGACACTGACTTTCACTGATGTACAGTTCCACAAACACTGACTCTCACTGGGGTACATTTCCACAGACACTGACTCTCACTGGGGTGCTGTTCTACAGACACTGACTCTCACTGGGGGAGAGTTCCACACACACTGACTCTCACTGGGGTACAGTTCCACAGACACTGACTCTCACTGGGGTACAATTCCACAGACACTGACTCTCCCTGGTGTACGGGTTCCACAGACAGTGACTCTCACTGGCGTACAGACCATAGACAGTGACTTTCACTGGGGTACAGTTCCATAGACACTGACTCTCACTGGGGTACAGTTCCTCAGATACTGACTCTCACTGGGGTACAGTTCCACAGACACTGACTCTCACTGGGGTACAGTTCCACAGTCACTGACTCTCACTGGGGTACAGCTCCACAGACACTGACTCCCACTGGGGTACTGTTCCACAGACACTGACTCTCACTGGGGTACAGTTCCACAGACACTGACTCTCACTGGGGTACAGCTCCACAGACACTGACTCCCACTGGGGTACTGTTCCACAGACACTGACTCTCACTGGGGTACAGTTCCACAGACACTGACTCTCACTGGGGTACAGTTCCTCAGATACTGACTCTCACTGGGGTACAGTTCCACAGATTCTGAGTCTCACTGGGGTACAGTTCCACAGACACAGACACTCACTGGGGTACAGTTCCTCAGATACTGACTCTCACTGGGGTACAGTTCCACAGATACTGACTCTCACTGGGGTACAGTTCCACAGACACTGACTCTCACTGGGGTACAGTTCCTCAGATACTGACTCTCACTGGGGTACAGTTCCACAGGCACTGAACCTCACCGGGGTACAGTTCCACAGACACTGACTCCCACTGGGGTACTGTTCCACAGACACTGACTCTCACTGGGGAACAGTTCCACAGACACTGACTCTCACTGGGGTACAGTTCCACAGACATTGACTCTCACTGGGGTACAGCGCCACAGACACTGACTCCCACTGGGGTACTGTTCCTCAGACACTGACTCTCACTGTGGTACAGTTCCACAGACACAGACTCTCACTTGGGTACAGTTCCACAGACACTGACTCTCACTGGGGTACAGTTCCACAGACACTGACTCTCACTGGGGTACCTTTCCACAGACACTGACTCTCACTGGGGTACAGTTCCACAGACACTGACTCTCACTGGGGTACAGTTCCTCAGATACTGACTCTCACTGGGGTACAGTTCCACAGACACTGACTCTCACTGGGGTACAGTTCCACAGACACAGACTCTCACTGGGGTACAGTTCCACAGACACTGACTCTCACTGGGGTACAGTTCCACAGACACTGACTCTCACTGGGGTAGAGTTCCACAGACACTGACTCTCACTGGGGTACAGTTCCTCAGATACTGACTCTCACTGGGGTACAGTTCCACAGACACTGACTCTCACTGGGGTAGAGTTCCACAGACACTGACTCTCACTGGGGTACAGTTCCACAGACACTGACTCTCACTGGGGTACAGTTCCACAGACACTGACTCTCACTGGGGTAGAGTTCCACAGACACTGACTCTCACTGGGGTACAGTTCCACAGATTCTGAGTCTCACTGGGGTACAGTTCCACAGATACTGACTCTCATTGGGGTGCAGTTCCACAGAAACAGACTCTCACTGGGGTACAGTTCCTCAGATACTGACTCTCACTGGGGTACAGTTCCACAGATACTGACTCTCACTGGGGTACAGTTCCACAGACATTGACACCCACTGGGGTACAGTTCCACAGACACTGACACTGGGGTACAGTTCCACAAACACTGACGCTCACTGGGGTGCAGTTCCACAGATACTGACTCTCACTGGGATATAGTTGCACAGACACTGACTCTCACTGGGGTACAGTTCCACAGACACTGACTCCCACTGGGGTACAGTTCCACAGACGCGGACACTCACTGGGGTACAGTTCCACAGACACTGACTTTCACTGGGGTACAGTTCCACAAACACTGACTCTCACTGGGGTACCTTTCCACAGACACTGACTCTCACTGGGGTGCAGTTCCACAGACACTGACTCTCACTGGGGTACAGTTCCACAGACACTGACTCTCACTGGGGAGAGTTCCACAAACACTGACTCTCACTGGGGTACAGTTCCACAGACACTGACTCTCACTGGGGTACAGTTCCACAGACACTGACTCTCACTGGGGTGCAGTTCCACAGGCACTGAAGCTCACTGGGGCACAGTTCCACAGACACTGACTCTCACTGGGGTACAGTTCCACAGACACTGACTCTCAATGGGATACAGTTCCACAGACACTGACACTCACTGGGGTACAGTTCCACAGACACTGGCTCTCACTGGGGTACAGTTCCACAGACACTGACTCTGACTGGGGTACAGTTCCACAGACACTGACTCTCACTGGGGTACAGTTCCACAGACACTGACTCTCACTGGGGTACAGTTCCACAGACACTGACTCTGACTGGGGTACAGTTCCACAGACACTGACTCTCACTGGGGTACAGTTCCACAGACACTGACTCTGACTGGGGTACAGTTCCACAGACACTGACTCTCACTGGGGTACAGTTCCACAGACACTGACTCTCACTGGGGTACAGTTCCACAGACACGGTCTTTCACTGGGGTACAGCTCCACAGGCACTGACTGTCACTGGGATACAGTTCCACAAACACTGACTCTCACTGGGGTACAGTTCCACAGACACTGACTCTCACTGGGGTACAGTTCCACAAACACTGACTCTCACTGGGATACAGTTCCACAAACACTGACTCTCACTGGGGTACAGTTCCACAGACACTGACTCTCACTGGGGTGCAATTCCACAGACACTGACTCTCACTGGGGTGCAATTCCACAGACACTGACTCTCACTGGGGTGCAGTTCCACAGACACTGACTCTCACTGGGGTGCAATTCCACAGACACTGTCTCCCACTGGGGTACAATTCCCCAGACACGGACTCTCACTGGGGTACAGTTCCACAGACACAGACTCTCACTGGGGTACAGTTCTACAGACACTGACTCTCACTGGGGTACAGTTCCACAGGTACTGAACCTCACTGGGGTACAGTTCCACAGACACTGACTCCCACTGGGGTACAGTTCCACACACACTGACTCTCACTGGCGTACAGTTCCTCAGATACTGACTCTCATTGGGGTGCAGTTCCACAGAAACTGACTCTCACTGGGGTACAGTTCCACAGACACTGACTCTCACTGGGGTACAGTTCCACAGACACTGACTCTCACTGGGGTGCAGTTCCACAGGCACTGACTCTCACTGGGGTACAGTTCCACAGAAACTGACTCTCACTGCGGTACAGTTCCACAGATACTGACTCTCACTGGGGTACAGTTCCACAGACACTGACTCCCACTGGGGTACAGTTCCACAGACACTGACACTGGGGTAGAGTTCCACAAACACTGACGCTCACTGGGGTACAGTTCCACAGGCACTGAAGCTCACTGGGGTACAGTTCCACAGACACTGACTCTCACTGGGATATAGTTGCACAGACACTGACTCTCACTGGGGTACAGTTCCACAGACACTGACTCCCACTGGGGTCCAGTTCCACAGACACTGACTTTCACTGATGTACAGTTCCACAAACACTGACTCTCACTGGGGTACATTTCCACAGACACTGACTCTCACTGGGGTGCTGTTCCACAGACACTGACTCTCACTGGGGGAGAGTTCCACACACACTGACTCTCACTGGGGTACAGTTCCACAGACACTGACTCTCACTGGGGTACAATTCCACAGACACTGACTCTCCCTGGTGTACGGGTTCCACAGACAGTGACTCTCACTGGCGTACAGACCATAGACAGTGACTTTCACTGGGGTACAGTTCCATAGACACTGACTCTCACTGGGGTACAGTTCCTCAGATACTGACTCTCACTGGGGTACAGTTCCACAGACACTGACTCTCACTGGGGTACAGTTCCACAGACACTGACTCTCACTGGGGTACAGCTCCACAGACACTGACTCCCACTGGGGTACTGTTCCACAGACACTGACTCTCACTGGGGTACAGTTCCACAGACACTGACTCTCACTGGGGTACAGTTCCACAGACACTGACTCTCACTGGGGTACAGTTCCATAGACACTGACTCTCACTGGGGTACAGTTCCTCAGATACTGACTCTCACTGGGGTACAGTTCCACAGACACTGACTCTCACTGGGGTACAGCTCCACAGACACTGACTCCCACTGGGGTACTGTTCCACAGACACTGACTCTCACTGGGGTACAGTTCCACAGGCACTGAACCTCACTGGGGTACAGTTCCACAGATTCTGAGTCTCACTGGGGTACAGTTCCACAGACACAGACACTCACTGGGGTACAGTTCCTCAGATACTGACTCTCATTGGGGTGCAGTTCCACAGAAACTGACTCTCACTGGGGTACAGTTCCACAGATACTGACTCTCACTGGGGTACAGTTCCACAGACACTGACTCCCACTGGGGTACAGTTCCACAGACACTGACACTGGGGTAGAGTTCCACAAACACTGACGCTCACTGGGGTACAGTTCCACAGGGACTGAAGCTCACTGGGGTACAGTTCCACAGACACTGACTCTCACTGGGATATAGTTGCACAGACACTGACTCTCACTGGGGTACAGTTCCACAGACACTGACTCCCACTGGGGTCCAGTTCCACAGACACTGACTTTCACTGATGTACAGTTCCACAAACACAGACTCTCACTGGGGTCCATTTCCACAGACACTGACTCTCACTGGGGTGCAGTTCCACAGACACTGACTCTCACTGGGGGAGAGTTCCACACACACTGACTCTCACTGGGGTACAGTTCCACAGACACTGACTCTCACTGGGGTAAAATTCCACAGACACTGACTCTCACTGGCGTACACACCATAGACAGTGACTTTCACTGGGGTACAGTTCCATAGACACTGACTCTCACTGGGGTACAGTTCCTCAGATACTGACTCTCACTGGCGTGCAGTTCCACAGACAGTGACTCTCACTGGCGTACACACCATAGACAGTGACTTTCACTGGGGTACAGTTCCACACACACTGACTCTCACTGGGGTACAGTTCCACAGACACGGACTCTCACTGGGGTACAATTCCACAGACACTGACTCTCCCTGGTGTACGGGTTCCACAGACAGTGACTCTCACTGGCGTACAGACCATAGACAGTGACTTTCACTGGGGTACAGTTCCTCAGATACTGACTCTCACTGGGGTACAGTTCCACAGACACTGACTCTCACTGGGGTACAGTTCCACAGACACTGACTCTCACTGGGGTACAGCTCCACAGACACTGACTCCCACTGGGGTACAGTTCCTCAGGTACTGACTCTCACTGGGGTACAGTTCCACAGACACAGACTCTCACTGGCGTACAGTTCCTCAGATACTGACTCTCATTGGGGTGCAGTTCCACAGAAACTGACTCTCACTGGGGTACAGTTCCACAGACACTGACTCTCACTGGGGTACAGTTCCACAGACACTGACTCCCACTGGGGTACAGTTCCACACACACTGACTCTCACTGGCGTACAGTTCCTCAGATACTGACTCTCATTGGGGTGCAGTTCCACAGAAACTGACTCTCACTGGGGTACAGTTCCACAGACACTGACTCTCACTGGGGTACAGTTCCACAGACACTGACTCTCACTGGGGTACAGTTCCACAGGCACTGACTCTCACTGGGGTACAGTTCCACAGAAACTGACTCTCACTGCGGTACAGTTCCACAGATACTGACTCTCACTGGGGTACAGTTCCACAGACACTGACTCCCACTGGGGTACAGTTCCACAGACACTGACTCTCACTGGGGTACAGTTCCACAAACACTGACGCTCACTGGGGTACAGTTCCACAGGCACTGAAGCTCACTGGGGTACAGTTCCACAGACACTGACTCTCACTGGGATATAGTTGCACAGACACTGACTCTCACTGGGGTACAGTTCCACAGACACTGACTCCCACTGGGGTCCAGTTCCACAGACACTGACTTTCACTGATGTACAGTTCCACAAACACTGACTCTCACTGGGGTACATTTCCACAGACACTGACTCTCACTGGGGTGCTGTTCCACAGACACTGACTCTCACTGGGGGAGAGTTCCACACACACTGACTCTCACTGGGGTACAGTTCCACAGACACTGACTCTCACTGGGGTACAATTCCACAGACACTGACTCTCCCTGGTGTACGGGTTCCACAGACAGTGACTCTCACTGGCGTACAGACCATAGACAGTGACTTTCACTGGGGTACAGTTCCATAGACACTGACTCTCACTGGGGTACAGTTCCTCAGATACTGACTCTCACTGGGGTACAGTTCCACAGACACTGACTCTCACTGGGGTACAGTTCCACAGACACTGACTCTCACTGGGGTACAGCTCCACAGACACTGACTCCCACTGGGGTACTGTTCCACAGACACTGACTCTCACTGGGGTACAGTTCCACAGACACTGACTCTCACTGGGGTACAGCTCCACAGACACTGACTCCCACTGGGGTACTGTTCCACAGACACTGACTCTCACTGGGGTACAGTTCCACAGACACTGACTCTCACTGGGGTACAGTTCCTCAGATACTGACTCTCACTGGGGTACAGTTCCACAGATTCTGAGTCTCACTGGGGTACAGTTCCACAGACACAGACACTCACTGGGGTACAGTTCCTCAGATACTGACTCTCACTGGGGTACAGTTCCACAGATACTGACTCTCACTGGGGTACAGTTCCACAGACACTGACTCTCACTGGGGTACAGTTCCTCAGATACTGACTCTCACTGGGGTACAGTTCCACAGGCACTGAACCTCACCGGGGTACAGTTCCACAGACACTGACTCCCACTGGGGTACTGTTCCACAGACACTGACTCTCACTGGGGAACAGTTCCACAGACACTGACTCTCACTGGGGTACAGTTCCACAGACATTGACTCTCACTGGGGTACAGCTCCACAGACACTGACTCCCACTGGGGTACTGTTCCTCAGACACTGACTCTCACTGTGGTACAGTTCCACAGACACAGACTCTCACTTGGGTACAGTTCCACAGACACTGACTCTCACTGGGGTACAGTTCCACAGACACTGACTCTCACTGGGGTACTTTTCCACAGACACTGACTCTCACTGGGGTACAGTTCCACAGACACTGACTCTCACTGGGGTACAGTTCCTCAGATACTGACTCTCACTGGGGTACTGTTCCACAGACACTGACTCTCACTGGGGTACAGTTCCACAGACACAGACTCTCACTGGGGTACAGTTCCACAGACACTGACTCTCACTGGGGTACAGTTCCACAGACACTGACTCTCACTGGGGTAGAGTTCCACAGACACTGACTCTCACTGGGGTACAGTTCCTCAGATACTGACTCTCACTGGGGTACAGTTCCACAGACACTGACTCTCACTGGGGTAGAGTTCCACAGACACTGACTCTCACTGGGGTACAGTTCCACAGACACTGACTCTCACTGGGGTACAGTTCCACAGACACTGACTCTCACTGGGGTAGAGTTCCACAGACACTGACTCTCACTGGGGTACAGTTCCACAGATTCTGAGTCTCACTGGGGTACAGTTCCACAGATACTGACTCTCATTGGGGTGCAGTTCCACAGAAACAGACTCTCACTGGGGTACAGTTCCTCAGATACTGACTCTCACTGGGGTACAGTTCCACAGATACTGACGCTCACTGGGGTACAGTTCCACAGACACTGACACCCACTGGGGTACAGTTCCACAGACACTGACACTGGGGTACAGTTCCACAAACACTGACGCTCACTGGGGTGCAGTTCCACAGATACTGACTCTCACTGGGATATAGTTGCACAGACACTGACTCTCACTGGGGTACAGTTCCACAGACACTGACTCCCACTGGGGTACAGTTCCACAGATGCGGACACTCACTGGGGTACAGTTCCACAGACACTGACTTTCACTGGGGTACAGTTCCACAAACACTGACTCTCACTGGGGTACCTTTCCACAGACACTGACTCTCACTGGGGTGCAGTTCCACAGACACTGACTCTCACTGGGGTACAGTTCCACAGACACTGACTCTCACTGGGGAGAGTTCCACAAACACTGACTCTCACTGGGGTACAGTTCCACAGACACTGACTCTCACTGGGGTACAGTTCCACAGACACTGACTCTCACTGGGGTACAGTTCCACAGGCACTGAAGCTCACTGGGGCACAGTTCCACAGACACTGACTCTCACTGGGGTACAGTTCCACAGACACTGACTCTCAATGGGATACAGTTCCACAGACACTGACACTCACTGGGGTACAGTTCCACAGACACTGGCTCTCACTGGGGTACAGTTCCACAGACACTGACTCTGACTGGGGTACAGTTCCACAGACACTGACTCTCACTGGGGTACAGTTCCACAGACACTGACTCTCACTGGGGTACAGTTCCACAGACACTGACTCTGACTGGGGTACAGTTCCACAGACACTGACTCTCACTGGGGTACAGTTCCACAGACACTGACTCTGACTGGGGTACAGTTCCACAGACACTGACTCTCACTGGGGTACAGTTACACATACACTGACTCTCACTGGGGTACAGTTCCACAGACACGGTCTTTCACTGGGGTACAGCTCCACAGGCACTGACTGTCACTGGGATACAGTTCCACAAACACTGACTCTCATTGGGGTACAGTTCCACAGACACTGACTCTCACTGGGGTACAGTTCCACAAACACTGACTCTCACTGGGATACAGTTCCACAAACACTGACTCTCACTGGGGTACAGTTCCACAGACACTGACTCTCACTGGGGTGCAATTCCACAGACACTGACTCTCACTGGGGTGCAATTCCACAGACACTGACTCTCACTGGGGTGCAGTTCCACAGACACTGACTCTCACTGGGGTGCAATTCCACAGACACTGTCTCCCACTGGGGTACAATTCCCCAGACACGGACTCTCACTGGGGTACAGTTCCACAGACACAGACTCTCACTGGGGTACAGTTCCACAGACACTGACTCTCACTGGGGTACAGTTCCACAGGTACTGAACCTCACTGGGGTACAGTTCCACAGACACTGACTCCCACTGGGGTACAGTTCCACACACACTGACTCTCACTGGCGTACAGTTCCTCAGATACTGACTCTCATTGGGTTGCAGTTCCACAGAAACTGACTCTCACTGGGGTACAGTTCCACAGACACTGACTCTCACTGGGGTACAGTTCCACAGACACTGACTCTCACTGGGGTGCAGTTCCACAGGCACTGACTCTCACTGGGGTACAGTTCCGCAGAAACTGACTCTCACTGCGGTACAGTTCCACAGATACTGACTCTCACTGGGGTACAGTTCCACAGACACTGACTCCCACTGGGGTACAGTTCCACAGACACTGACACTGGGGTAGAGTTCCACAAACACTGACGCTCACTGGGGTACAGTTCCACAGGCACTGAAGCTCACTGGGGTACAGTTCCACAGACACTGACTCTCACTGGGATATAGTTGCACAGACACTGACTCTCACTGGGGTACAGTTCCACAGACACTGACTCCCACTGGGGTCCAGTTCCACAGACACTGACTTTCACTGATGTACAGTTCCACAAACACTGACTCTCACTGGGGTACATTTCCACAGACACTGACTCTCACTGGGGTGCTGTTCCACAGACACTGACTCTCACTGGGGGAGAGTTCCACACACACTGACTCTCACTGGGGTACAGTTCCACAGACACTGACTCTCACTGGGGTACAATTCCACAGACACTGACTCTCCCTGGTGTACGGGTTCCACAGACAGTGACTCTCACTGGCGTACAGACCATAGACAGTGACTTTCACTGGGGTACAGTTCCATAGACACTGACTCTCACTGGGGTACAGTTCCTCAGATACTGACTCTCACTGGGGTACAGTTCCACAGACACTGACTCTCACTGGGGTACAGTTCCACAGACACTGACTCTCACTGGGGTACAGCTCCACAGACACTGACTCCCACTGGGGTACTGTTCCACAGACACTGACTCTCACTGGGGTACAGTTCCACAGACACTGACTCTCACTGGGGTACAGTTCCACAGACACTGACTCTCACTGGGGTACAGTTCCATAGACACTGACTCTCACTGGGGTACAGTTCCTCAGATACTGACTCTCACTGGGGTACAGTTCCACAGACACTGACTCTCACTGGGGTACAGCTCCACAGACACTGACTCCCACTGGGGTACTGTTCCACAGACACTGACTCTCACTGGGGTACAGTTCCACAGGCACTGAACCTCACTGGGGTACAGTTCCACAGATTCTGAGTCTCACTGGGGTACAGTTCCACAGACACAGACACTCACTGGGGTACAGTTCCTCAGATACTGACTCTCATTGGGGTGCAGTTCCACAGAAACTGACTCTCACTGGGGGACAGTTCCACAGACACTGACTCCCACTGGGGTACAGTTCCACAGACACTGACACTGGGGTAGAGTTCCACAAACACTGACGCTCACTGGGGTACAGTTCCACAGGCACTGAAGCTCACTGGGGTACAGTTCCACAGACACTGACTCTCACTGGGATATAGTTGCACAGACACTGACTCTCACTGGGGTACAGTTCCACAGACACTGACTCCCACTGGGGTCCAGTTCCACAGACACTGACTTTCACTGATGTACAGTTCCACAAACACAGACTCTCACTGGGGTCCATTTCCACAGACACTGACTCTCACTGGGGTGCAGTTCCACAGACACTGACTCTCACTGGGGGAGAGTTCCACACACACTGACTCTCACTGGGGTACAGTTCCACAGACACTGACTCTCACTGGGGTAAAATTCCACAGACACTGACTCTCCCTGGTGTACGGGTTCCACAGACAGTGACCCTCACTGGCGTACACACCATAGACAGTGACTTTCACTGGGGTACAGTTCCATAGACACTGACTCTCACTGGGGTACAGTTCCTCAGATACTGACTCTCACTGGGGTGCAGTTCCACAGACAGTGACTCTCACTGGCGTACACACCATAGACAGTGACTTTCACTGGGGTACAGTTCCATAGACACTGACTCTCACTGGGGTACAGTTCCACAGACACTGACTCTCACTGGGGTACAGCTCCACAGACACTGACTCCCACTGAGGTACTGTTCCACAGACACTGACTCTCACTGGGGTACAGTTCCACAGACACTGACTCTCACTGGGGTACAGTTCCACAGACACTGACTCTCACTGGGGTACAGTTCCACAGACACTGACTCTCACTGGGGTACAGTTCCACAGACACTGACTCTCAATGGGATACAGTTCCACAGACACTGACTCTCACTGTGGTACAGTTCCACAGACACTGACTCTCACTGGGGTACAGTTCCACAGACACTGACTCTCACTGGGGTACAGCTCCACAGACACTGACTCTCACTGGGGTACTGTTCCACAGACACTGACTCTCACTGTGGTACAGTTCCACAGACACAGACACTGACTCTCACTGGGGTACAGTTCCACAGACACTGACTCTCACTGGGGTACAGTTCCACAGACACTGACTCTCACTGGGGTACAGTTCCACAGACACTGACTCTCACTGGGGTACAGTTCCACAGACACTGACTCTCACTGGGATACAGTTCCACAGACACTGACTCTCCCTGGTGTACGGGTTCCACAGACACTGACTCTCACTGGGGGAGAGTTCCACACACACTGACTCTCACTGGGGTACAGTTCCACAGACACTGACTCTCACTGGGGTAAAATTCCACAGACACTGACTCTCCCTGGTGTACGGGTTCCACAGACAGTGACTCTCACTGGCGTACATACACACCATAGACAGTGACTTTCACTGGGGTACAGTTCCATAGACACTGACTCTCACTGGGGTACAGTTCCTCAGATACTGACTCTCACTGGGGTACAGTTCCACAGACACTGACTCTCACTGGGGTACAGTTCCACAGGCACTGACTCTCACTGGGGTACAGTTCCACAAACACTGACTCTCACTGGGGTACAGCTCCACAGACACTGACTCCCACTGGGGTACAGTTCCACAGACACTGACTCTCACTGTGGTACAGTTCCACAGACACATACACTGACTCTCACTGGGGTACAGTTCCACAGACACTGACTCTCACTGGGGTACAGTTCCACAGACACTGACTCTCACTGGGGTACAGTTCCACAGACACTGACTCTCACTGGGGTACAGTTCCACAGACACTGACTCTCACTGGGATACAGTTCCACAGACACTGACACTCACTGTGGTACATTTCCACAGACACTGACTCTCACTGGGGTACAGTTCCACAGACACTGACTCTCACTGGGGTACAGTTCCACAGACACAGACTCTCACTGGGGTACAGTTCCACAGACACTGACTCTCACTGGGGTACAGTTCCACAGATACTGACTCTCACTGGGGTACAGTTCCACAGACACTGACTCCCACTGGGGTACAGTTCCACAGACACTGACACTGGGGTACAGTTCCACAAACACTGACGCTCACTGGGGTACAGTTCCACAGGCACTGAAGCTCACTGGGGTACAGTTCCACAGACACTGACTCTCACTGGGATATAGTTGCACAGACACTGACTCTCACTGGGGTACAGTTCCACAGACACTGACTCCCACTGTGGTACAGTTCCACAGACACTGACACTCACTGGGGTACAGTTCCACAGACACTGACTTTCACTGGGGTACAGTTCCACAAACACTGACTCTCACTGGGGTACATTTCCACAGACACTGACTCTCACTGGGGTGCAGTTCCACAGACACTGACTCTCACTGGGGTAGAGTTCCACAAACACTGACTCTCACTGGGGTACAGTTCCACAGACACTGACTCTCACTGGGGTACAGTTCCACAGGCACTGACTCTCACTGGGGTACAGTTCCACAGACACTGACTCTCACTGGGGTACAGTTCCACAGACACTGACTCTCACTGGGGTACAGTTCCACAGACACTGACTCTCAATGGGATACAGTTCCAGAGACACTGACACTCACTGGGGTACAGTTCCACAGACACTGGCTCTCACTGGGGTACAGTTCCACAGACACTGACTCTGACTGGGGTACAGTTCCACAGACACTGACTCTCACTGGGGTACAGTTCCACAGACACTGACTCTCAGTGGGGTACATTTCCACAGACACTGACTCTCACTGGGGTACAGTTCCACAGACACTGACTCTGACTGGGGTACAGTTCCACAGACACTGACTCTCACTGGGGTACAGTTCCACAGACACTGACTCTCACTGGGGTACAGTTCCACACACACTAACTCTCACTGGGGTACAGTTCCACAGACACTGACTCTCACTGGGGTACAGTTCCACAGACACTGACTCTCACTGGGGTACAGTTCCACAGACACTGACTCTCACTGGGGTACAGTTCCACAGACACTGACTCTCACTGGGATACAGTTCCACAGACACTGACTCTCACTGGGGTACAGTTCCACAGACACTGACTCTCACTGGGGTACAGTTCCACAGACACTGACTCTCACTGGGGTACAGTTCCACAGACACTGACTCTCACTGGGGTACAGTTCCACAGACACTGACTCTCACTGGGGTACAGTTCCACAGACACTGACTCTCACTGGGGTACAGCTCCACAGACACTGACTCCCACTGGGGTACTGTTCCACAGACACTGACTCTCACTGGGGTACAGTTCCACAGACACTGACTCTCACTGGGGTACAGTTCCACAGACACTGACTCTCGCTGGGGTACAGTTCCACAGACACTGACTCTCACTGGGGTACAGTTCCACAGACACTGACTCTCGCTGGGGTACAGTTCCACAGACACTGACTCTCACTGGGGTACAGTTCCACAGACACTGACTCTCAATGGGGCACAGTTCCACAGACACTGACTCTCACTGGGGTACAGTTCCACAGACACTGACTCTCAATGGGATACAGTTCCACAGACACTGACACTCACTGTGGTACAGTTCCACAGACACTGACTTTCACTGGGGTACAGCTCCACAGGCACTGACTCTCACTGGGATACAGTTCCACAAACACTGACTCTCACTGGGATACAGTTCCACAAACACTGACTCTCAGTGGGGTACAGTTCCACAGATACTGACTCTCACTGGGGTGCAGTTCCACAGACACTGACTCTCACTGGGGTACAGTTCCACAGGCACTGACTCTCACTGGGGTACAGTTCCACAGACACTGACTCTCACTGGGGTACAGTTCCACAGACACTGACTCTCACTGGGGTACAGTTCCACAGGCACTGACTCTCACTGGGGTACAGTTCCACTGACACTGACTCTCACTGGGGTACAGTTCCACAGACACTGACTCTCACTGGGGTACAGTTCCACAGACACTGACTCTCACTGGGGTACAGTTCCACAGGCACTGACTCTCACTGGGGTGCAGTTCCACAGACACTGACTCTCACTGGGGTACAGTTCCACAGACACTGATTCTCACTGGGGTACAGTTCCACAGATACTGACTCTCACTGGGGTACAGTTCCAAAGACAGAGACACTCACTCGGGTACAGTTCCACAGACACTGACTCTCACTGGGGTGCAGTTCCACAGACACGGACTCTCACTGTGGTACACTTCCACAGACACAGACACTCACTGGGGTACAGTTCCTCAGATACTGACTCTCACTGGGGTACAGTTCCACAGGTACTGAACCTCACTGGGGTACAGTTCCACAGACACTGACTCTCACTGGGGTACAGTTCCACAGAAACAGACTCTCACTGAGGTACAGTTCCACAGACACTGACTCTCACTGGTGTACAGTTCCACAGACACTGACTCTCACTGGGGTACAGTTCCACAGACACTGACTCTCACTGGGGTACAGTTCCACAGACACTGACTCTCATTGGGGTGCAGTTCCACAGATACTGACTCTCACTGGGGTACAGTTCCACAGACACTGACTCCCACTGGGGTACAGTTCCACAGACACTGACTCTCACTGGGGTACAGTTCCACAGATACTGACTCTCACTGGGGTACAGTTCCACAGACACTGACTCCCACTGGGGTACAGTTCCACAGACACTGACACTGGGGTACAGTTCCACAAAGACTGACGCTCACTGGGGTACAGTTCCACAGGCACTGAAGCTCACTGGGGTACAGTTCCACAGACACTGACTCTCACTGGGATATAGTTGCACAGACACTGACTCTCACTGGGGTACAGTTCCACAGACACTGACTCCCACTGTGGTACAGTTCCACAGACACTGACACTCACTGGGGTACAGTTCCACAGACACTGACTTTCACTGGGGTACAGTTCCACAGACACTGGCTCTCACTGGGGGAGAGTTCCACAAACACTGACTCTCACTGGGGTACAGTTCCACAGACACTGACTCTCACTGGGGTACAGTTCCACAGGCACTGAAGCTCACTGGGGTACAGTTCCACAGACACTGACTCTCAGTGGGGTACAGTTCCACAGACACTGACTCTCAATGGGATACAGTTCCACAGACACTGACACTCACTGGGGTACAGTTCCACAGACACTGACTCTCACTGGGGTACAGTTCCACAGACACTGACTCTCACTGGGGTACAGTTCCACAGACACTGACACTCACTGGGGTACAGCTCCACAGACACTGGCTCTCACTGGGGTACAGTTCCACAGACACTGACTCTGACTGGGGTACAGTTCCACAGACACTGACTCTCACTGGGGTACAGTTCCACAGAAACAGACTCTCACTGGGGTACAGTTCCACAGACACTGACTCTCACTGGGGTACAGTTCCTCAGATACTGACTCTCACTGGGGTACAGTTCCACAGATTCTGAGTCTCACTGGGGTACAGTTCCACAGACACAGACACTCACTGGTGTACAGTTCCACAGACACTGACTCTCACTGGGGTTCAGTTCCACAGACACTGACTCTCACTGGGGGAGAGTTCCACACACACTGACTCTCACTGGGGTACAGTTCCACAGACACTGACTCTCACTGGGGTAAAATTCCACAGACACTGACTCTCACTGGGGGAGAGTTCCACAAACACTGACTCTCACTGGGGTACAGTTCCACAGACACTGACTCTCACTGGGGTACAGTTCCACAGGCACTGAAGCTCACTGGGGCACAGTTCCACAGACACTGACTCTCAGTGGGGTACAGTTCCACAGACACTGACTCTCAATGGGGTACAGTTCCACAGACACTGACTCTCAATGGGATACAGTTCCACAGACACTGACACTCACTGGGGTACAGTTCCACAGACACTGGCTCTCACTGGGGTACAGTTCCACAGACACTGACTCTGACTGGGGTACAGTTCCACAGACACTGACTCTCACTGGGGTACAGTTCAACAGACACTGACTCTCAGTGGGGTACAG
Organism: Somniosus microcephalus; assembly: GCF_052327205.1. Classification (NCBI taxonomy): domain Eukaryota; kingdom Metazoa; phylum Chordata; class Chondrichthyes; order Squaliformes; family Somniosidae; genus Somniosus; species Somniosus microcephalus. The sequence goes on from NC_141009.1 coordinate 71,240,209, forward strand.
TTCCACAGACACTGACTCTCACTGGGGTACAGTTCCACAGACACTGACTCTCACTGGGGTACAGTTCCACAGACACGGACTTTCACTGGGGTACAGTTCCACAAACACTGACTCTCACTGGGATACAGTTCCACAAACACTGACTCTCAGTGGGGTACAGTTCCACAGACACTGAGTCTCACTTGGGTGCAGTTCCACAGACACTGATTCTCACTGTGGTACAGTTCCTCAGATACTGACTCTCACTGGGGTACAGTTCCAAAGACAGAGACACTCACTCGGGTACAGTTCCACAGACACTGGCTCTCACTGGGGTAATGTTCCACAGACACTGACTCCCACTGGGGTACAGTTCCACAGACACAGACACTCACTGGGTAGAGTTCCACAGACACTGACTCCCACTGGGGTACAGTTCCACAGATTCTGAGTCTCACTGGGGTACAGTTCCACAGACACTGACTCCCACTGGGGTACAGTTCCACAGACACTGACCCCCACTGGGGTACAATTCCCCAGACACGGACTCTCACTGGGGTACAGTTCCACAGACACAGACTCTCACTGGGGTACAGTTCCACAGGCACTGACTCTCACTGGGGTACAGTTCCACAGACACTGACTCTCACTGGGGTACAGTTCCACAGACACTGACTCTCACTGGGGTACAGTTCCACAGACACAGACTCTCACTGGGGTACAGTTCCACAGGCACTGACTCTCACTGGGGTACAGTTCCACAGACACTGACTCTCACTGGGGTACATTTCCACAGACACTGACTCTCACTGGGGTACAGTTCCTCAGACACTGACTCTCACTGGGGTACAGTTCCTCAGATACTGACTCTCACTGGGGTACAGTTCCACAGGTACTGAACCTCACTGGGGTACAGTTCCACAGATTCTGAGTCTCACTGGGGTACAGTTCCACAGACACAGACACTCACTGGGGTACAGTTCCTCAGATACTGACTCTCATTGGAGTGCAGTTCCACAGAAACTGACTCTCACTGGGGTACAGTTCCACAGATACTGACTCTCACTGGGGTACAGTTCCACAGACTCCCACTGGGGTACAGTTCCACAGACACTGACACTAGGGTAGAGTTCCACAAACACTGACGCTCACTGGGGTACAGTTCCACAGGCACTGAAGCTCACTGGGGTACAGTTCCACAGACACTGACTCTCACTGGGATATAGTTCCACAGACACTGACACTCACTGGGGTACAGTTCCACAGACACTGACTTTCACTGGGGTACAGTTCCACAAACACTGACTCTCACTGGGGTACATTTCCACAGACACTGACTCTCACTGGGGTGCCGTTCCACAGACACTGACTCTCACTGGGGGAGAGTTCCACAAACACTGACTCTCACTGGGGTACAGTTCCACAGACACTGACTCTCACTGGGGTACAATTCCACAGACACTGACTCTCCCTGGTGTACGGGTTCCACAGACAGTGACTCTCACTGACGTACAGACCATAGACAGTGACTTTCACTGGGGTACAGTTCCATAGACACTGACTCTCACTGGGGTACCGTTCCTCAGATACTGACTCTCACTGGGGTACAGTTCCACAGACACTGACTCTCACTGGGGTTCAGTTCCACAGACACTGACTCTCACTGGGGTACAGCTCCACAGACACTGACTCCCACTGGGGTACTGTTCCACAGCCACTGACTCTCACTGTGGTACAGTTCCACAGACACTGACTCTCACTGGGGTACAGACCACAGACACTGACTCTCACTGGGGTACAGACCACAGACACTGACTCTCACTGGGGTACAGTTCCACAGACACAGACTCTCACTGGGGTACAGTTCCTCAGATACTGACTCTCACTGGGGTACAGTTCCACAGACACTGACTCTCACTGGGGTACAGTTCCACAGACACTGACTCTCACTGGGGTACAGTTCCACAGACACTGACTCTCACTGGGGTACCGTTCCACAGACACTGACTCGCCCTGGTGTACGGGTTCCACAGACAGTGACTCTCACTGGCGTACAGACCATAGACAGTGACTTTCACTGGGGTACAGTTCCATAGACACTGACTCTCACTGGGGTACAGTTCCTCAGATACTGACTCTCACTGGGGTACTGTTCCACAGACACTGACTCTCACTGGGGTACAGTTCCACAGACACTGACTCTCACTGGGGTACAGCTCCACAGACACTGACTCCCACTGGGGTACTGTTCCACAGACACTGACTCTCACTGTGGTAAAGTTCCACAGACACAGACACTGACTCTCACTGGGGTACAGTTCCACAGACACTGACTCTCACTGGGGTACAGTTCCACAGACACTGACTCTCACTGGGGTACAGTTCCACAGATACTGACTCTCACTGGGGTACAGTTCCACAGACACTGACTCTCACTGGGGTACAGTTCCACAGACACTGACTCGCACTGGGGTACAGCTCCACAGAAACTGACTCCCACTGGGGTACTGTTCCACAGACACTGACTCTCACTGTGGTAAAGTTCCACAGACAGAGACACTGACTCTCACTGGGGTACAGTTCCACAGACACTGACTCTCACTGGGGTACAGTTCCACAGACACTGACTCTCACTGGGGTACAGTTCCACAGACACTGACTCTCACTGGGGTACAGTTCCACAGACACTGACTCTCACTGGGGTACAGACCACAGACACTGACTCTCACTGGGGTACAGACCACAGACACTGACTCTCACTGGGGTACAGTTCCACAGACACAGACTCTCACTGGGGTACAGTTCCTCAGATACTGACTCTCACTGGGGTACAGTTCCACAGACACTGACTCTCACTGGGGTACAGTTCCACAGACACTGACTCTCACTGGGGTACAGTTCCACAGACACTGACTCTCACTGGGGTACCGTTCCACAGACACTGACTCGCCCTGGTGTACGGGTTCCACAGACAGTGACTCTCACTGGCGTACAGACCATAGACAGTGATTTTCACTGGGGTACAGTTCCATAGACACTGACTCTCACTGGGGTACAGTTCCTCAGATACTGACTCTCACTGGGGTACTGTTCCACAGACACTGACTCTCACTGGGGTACTGTTCCACAGACACTGACTCTCACTGGGGTACAGCTCCACAGACACTGACTCCCACTGGGGTACTGTTCCACAGACACTGACTCTCACTGTGGTAAAGTTCCACAGACACAGACACTGACTCTCACTGGGGTACAGTTCCACAGACACTGACTCTCACTGGGGTACAGTTCCACAGACACTGACTCTCACTGGGGTACAGTTCCACAGATACTGACTCTCACTGTGGTAAAGTTCCACAGACAGAGACACTGACTCTCACTGGGGTACAGTTCCACAGACACTGACTCTCACTGGGGTACAGTTCCACAGACACTGACTCTCACTGGGGTACAGTTCCACAGACACTGACGCTCACTGGGGTACAGTTCCACAGACACTGACTCTCACTGGGTACAGTTCCACAGACACTGACTCTCACTGGGGTACTGTTCCACAGACACTGAGTCTCACTGGGGTACAGTTCCACAGACACTGACCCTCACTGGGGTACTGTTCCACAGACACTGAGTCTCACTGGGGTACAGTTCCACAGACACTGACTCTCACTGGGGTACTGTTCCACAGACACTGAGTCTCACTGGGGTACAGTTACACAGACACTGACTCTTACTGGGGTACAGTTCCACAGACACTGACTCTCAATGGGATACAGTTCCACAGACACTGACACTCACTGGGGTACAGTTCCACAGACACTGACTCTCACTGGGGTACAGTTCCACAGACACTGACTCTCACTGGGGTACAGTTCCACAGACACTGACTCTCACTGGGGTACAGTTCCACAGACACTGACTCCCACTGGGGTACTGTTCCACAGACACTGACTCTCACTGGGGTACAATTCCCCAGATACTGACTCTCACTGGGGTACAGTTCCACAGACACTGACTCTCACTGGGGTACAATTCCCCAGATACTGACTCTCACTGGGGTACAGTTCCTCAGATACTGACTCTCACTGGGGTACAGTTCCACAGACACAGACATTCACTGGGGTACAGTTCCTCAGATACTGACTCTCACTGGGGTACAGTTCCACAGATACTGACTCTCATTGGGGTGCAGTTCCACAGAAACAGAGTCTCACTGGGGTACAGTTCCACAGACACTGTCTCTCACTGGGGTACAGTTCCACAGATACTGACTCTCACTGGGGTACAGTTCCACAGACACTGACTCCCACTGGGGTACAGTTCCACAGACACTGACACTGGGGTACAGTTCCACAAACACTGACGCTCACTGGGGTGCAGTTCCACAGGCACTGAAGCTTACTGGGGTACAGTTCCACAGACACTGACTCTCACTGGGATATAGTTGCACAGACACTGACCCCCACTGGGGTACAATTCCTCAGACACGGACTCTCACTGGGGTACAGTTCCACAGACACAGACTCTCACTGGGGTACAGTTCCACAGGCACTGACTCTCACTGGGGTACAGTTCCACAGACACTGACTCTCACTGGGGTACAGTTCCACAGACACTGACTCTCACTGGGGTACAGTTCCTCAGATACTGACTCTCACTGGGGTACAGTTCCACAGGTACTGAACCTCACTGGGGTACAGTTCCACAGATTCTGAGTCTCACTGGGGTACAGTTCCACAGACACAGACACTCACTGGGGTACAGTTCCTCAGATACTGACTCTCATTGGAGTGCAGTTCCACAGAAACTGACTCTCACTGGGGTACAGTTCCACAGACACTGACTCTCACTGGGGTACAGTTCCACAGATACTGACTCTCACTGGGGTACAGTTCCACAGACACTGACTCCCACTGGGGTACAGTTCCACAGACACTGACACTGGGGTAGAGTTCCACAAACACTGACGCTCACTGGGGTACAGTTCCACAGGCACTGAAGCTCACTGGGGTACAGTTCCACAGACACTGACTCTCACTGGGATATAGTTCCACAGACACTGACACTCACTGGGGTACAGTTCCACAGACACTGACTTTCACTGGGGTACAGTTCCACAAACACTGACTCTCACTGGGGTACATTTCCACAGACACTGACTCTCACTGGGGTGCCGTTCCACAGACACTGACTCTCACTGGGGGAGAGTTCCACAAACACTGACTCTCACTGGGGTACAGTTCCACAGACACTGACTCTCACTGGGGTACAATTCCACAGACACTGACTCTCCCTGGTGTACGGGTTCCACAGACAGTGACTCTCACTGACGTACAGACCATAGACAGTGACTTTCACTGGGGTACAGTTCCATAGACACTGACTCTCACTGGGGTACCGTTCCTCAGATACTGACTCTCACTGGGGTACAGTTCCACAGACACTGACTCTCACTGGGGTACAGTTCCACAGACACTGACTCTCACTGGGGTACAGCTCCACAGACACTGACTCCCACTGGGGTACTGTTCCACAGCCACTGACTCTCACTGTGGTACAGTTCCACAGACACAGACACTGACTCTCACTGGGGTACAGTTCCACAGACACTGACTCTCACTGGGGTACAGACCACAGACACTGACTCTCACTGGGGTACAGACCACAGACACTGACTCTCACTGGGGTACAGTTCCACAGACACAGACTCTCACTGGGGTACAGTTCCTCAGATACTGACTCTCACTGGGGTACAGTTCCACAGACACTGACTCTCACTGGGGTACAGTTCCACAGACACTGACTCTCACTGGGGTACAGTTCCACAGACACTGACTCTCACTGGGGTACCGTTCCACAGACACTGACTCTCACTGGGGTACAGTTCCACAGACACTGACTCTCACTGGGGTACCGTTCCACAGACACTGACTCTCACTGGGGTACAGTTCCACAGACACTGACTCTCAATGCGATACAGTTCCACAGACACTGACTCTCACTGGGGTACAGTTCCACAGACACTGACTCTCACTGGGGTACCGTTCCACAGACACTGACTCTCACTGGGGTACAGTTCCACAGACACTGACTCTCACTGGGGTACAGTTCCACAGACACTGACTCTCACTGGGGTACAGTTCCACAGACACTGACACTCACTGGGGTACAGTTCCACAGACACTGGCTCTCACTGGGGTACAGTTCCACAGACACTGACTCTCACTGGGGTACAGTTCCACAGACACTGACACTCACTGGGGTACAGTTCCACAGACACTGGCTCTCACTGGGGTACAGTTCCACAGACACTGACTCTCACTGGGGTACAGTTCCACAGACACTGACTCTCACTGGGGTACAGTTCCACAGACACTGACACTCACTGGGGTACAGTTCCACAGACACTGACTCTCACTGGGGTACAGTTCCACAGACACTGACACTCACTGGGGTACAGTTCCACAGACACTGATACTCACTGGGTTACTGTTCCACAAACACTGACTCTCAATGGGGTGCAGTTCCACAGAAACTGACTCTCACTGGGCTACAGTTCCACAGACGCTGACTCTCACTGGGGTACAGTTCCACAGACACTGACTCTCACTGGGGTACAGTTCCACAGACGCTGACTCTCACTGGGGTACAGTTCCACAGACACTGACTCTCACTGGGGTACAGTTCCACAGGCACTGAAGCTCACTGGGGTACAGTTCCACAGACACTGACACTCAGTGGGGTCCTAACCCCCTCGAAATATAAAGAGGAACCTACCCTACTTAATAGGATTTTTAATGGGCCCTCCCCCCTCACTCCCTGTGCGGAGACTCCCCGTGCACAGACTCCCTGTGCGGACACTCCCCGTGCACTGAACGCTGTCTGGGACAGATTGACTGTTGACTAGTCACTGACTCCATTCTTGTTGTATCGTGTGATGTGGGTCTAGCTGGACCGTGGTCTTTTTCTGTCTCGCAGTTCCCATGTTTCTATGGTAACACTGGCTGCCTCTGGTGCCCTGTGATCAGCTCCTTTACCTGGAGCCGCTAAGTGCCCGAGTGATGGGCACTGTGGCAGTGACCCTCCCAGCATCGTCCTCTTTTTTTAGTCATTCCGGGATGTGGGCATTCAGTGCCCATCCTTAATTGCCCTTTGATACAACTGGCTGCTGGGCCATTCCATTCCAGAGGGCAGTCAAGAGTCAACCACATTGCTTTGGGTCTGGAGTCAGATATAGGCCAGACCGGGTAAGGACAGTAGATTTCCTTCCCTAAAGGACATTAGTGAACCAGATGGGTTTTTACGATAATCCGGTAGTGTCATGGTCAGTGTTACTGATGCTGGCTTTTTATTCCAGATTTATTTAATTAACTGAATTTAAATTCCCTGTTGCCGTGGTGGGATTTGAACTCACGTCTCTGGATCATTAGTCCAGGCCTACGGGATTACTAGCCCAGTGACATTACCACTGTGCTACCGTACCCCAAGGTGTGGGGAGGGAGGGAGCTGGTCATCCTCTGCCAATCGCTCACCAACACTCTGAGATATAATCACCGTCGCCACCTATGACCGGCTCCTCAGCCCACACCCCCTTCTTTAATAGGGGTTTGCTGAACATTTTTAACGGAGTCCTCCCCCCTCCTCGCCGGTGAATGATGTCCCCCCGGTTCCCTGGACCCCGATGGACCGAATGGCCTCCCACTCTGCCATAAATTTCTATGATTCAAGGGCAGAGGGGCAGAGGATGTGTGTGTGAGTAAAGCTGAGCTCTCCCCGCAGGCACCCTGAGCCTCAAGGTGCAACAGCAAGACCAGGCCGAGGAGCTTCTGTGGACCAGGAGAGGAACACATGGCAATCAATGGAGGCACGGATTCCACACCGTCCCACCCCAGATCAAGCACTTCAAGGTAATCTAACACACCACACTCGAGCCCATGATCCAGGCTGACTGTCCAGTGCAGTACTGAGGGAGTGCCGCACTGTCGGAAGGGCAGTACTGAGGGACCGCTGCACTGTCGGAGGGGCTGTACTGAGGGAGCACTGCATTGTCGGAGGGGCAGTACTGAGGGAGCGCTGCTCTGTCGAAGGGGCAGTACTGAGGGAGTGCTGCTCTGTCGGAGGGGCAGTACTGAGGGATCACCGCACTGTTGGAGGGGCAGTACTGAGGGAGTGCCACACTGTCGGAGAGGCAGTACTGCGGGATCGCTGCACTGTCGGAGGGGCAGTACTGAGGGAGCGTCGCACTGTCGGAGGGGCAGTACTGAGTGAGTGCTGCACTGCCTCAGGGGCAGTACTGAGGGAGCGCTGCACTGTCGGAGGGGCAGTACTGAGGGAGCGCTGCACTGTCGGAGGGGCAGTACTGAGGGAGCGCTGCACTGTCGGAGGGGCAGTACTGAGGGAGCGCTGCACTGTCGGAGGGGCAGTACTGAGGGATCGCTGCACTGTCGGGGCAGTACTGAGGGAGCGCAGCACTGTCGGAGGGGCAGTACTGAGAGAGCGCTGCACTGTCGGAGGGGCAGTACTGAGGGAGCGCTGCACTGTCGGAGGGGCAGCAATGAAGGTGCGCTGCACTGTCGGAGGGGCAGTTTTGAGGGATCGCTGCACTGTCGGAGGGGCAGTACTGCGGGAGCGCTGCACTGCCGGAGGGGCAGCAATGAAGGTGCGCTGCACTGTCGGAGGGGCATTACTGAGGGAGTGCTGCATTGTCGGAGGGGCAGTAGTGAGGGAGCGTTGCACTGTTGGAGGGGCAGTACTGAGGGAGCGCTGAACTCTCGGAGGGGAATACGGAGGGAGCACTGCACTGTCAGAGGGGCAGTACTGAGGGAGCGCTGCGCTGTCGGAGGGGCAGTACTGAGGGATCGCTGCACTGTCAGAGGGGCCGCACTGAAGGAGTGCTGCACTGTCGGGGGAGCAGTACTGAGGGAGTGCTGCACTGTCGGAGTGGCAGTACTGAGCGAGTGCTGCACTTTCGGAGGGGCAGTACTGAGTGAGTGCTTCACTGCCTCAGGGGCAGTACTGAGGGAGCGCTGCACTGTCGGAGGGGCAGTACCGCGGGAGCCCTGCACTGTCGGAGGAGCAGTACTGAGGGAGTGCTGCACTGTCGAGGGGCAGTAATGAGAGAGCGCTGCACTATCGGAGGGGCAGTACTGAGGTAGCGCTGAACTCTCGGAGGGGCAGTACTGAAGGAGTGCTGCACTGTCGGAGGGGCAGTAATGAGGGAGTGCTGCACTGTTGAGGGGCAGTAATGAGAGAGCGCTGCACTGTTGGAGGGGCAGTACTGAGAGAGTGCTGCACTGTCGGGGGGGCAGTACTGAGGGAGCGCTGCACTGTCAGAGGGGCAGTACTGAGGGAGCGCTGCACTGTCGGAGGGGCAGTACTGAGAGAGTGCTGCGCTGCACTGTCGGAGGGGCAGTACTGAGAGAGTGCTGCACTGTCAGAGGGGCAGTACTGAGGGAGTGCTGCACTGTTGGAGGGGCAGTACTGAGGGAGCGCTGCACTGTCGGAGCGGCAGTACTGAGGGAGTGCTGCACTGTTGGAGGGGCAATACTGAGGGAGTGCTGCACTGCCAGAGGGTCAGTACTGAGGGAGCGCTGAACTCTCGGAGGGACAGTACTGAGGTAGCGCAGCAATGTCGGAGGGGCAATACTGAGGGAGTGCCGCACTGTCAGAGGGGCAGTACTGAGGGAGCGCTGCACTGCCGGAGGGGCAGCAATGAAGGTGCGCTGCACTGTCGGAGGGGCATTACTGAGGGTGCGCCGCACTGTCGGAGGGGCCGTACTGAGGGAGTGCTGCACTGTCGGAGGGGCAGTACTGAGGGAGCGCTGCACTGTCAGAGGGTCAGCACAGAGGAATTTCCTGGAGTTTTTCGTCTCCGATTCCTGATGCCCCCGGAGACTATGTTTGCTCATCACAGATAAAACTAACTAGCAGTTTGTTTGGCAACATCCCATTGTCTCCAATAATGTCAAGTTGCTCTATGAAAGGGTTGAAGCGAACCTGTCGAAACCACATGTTCTGGTCAACCTGCTCACGCGGGCCAGGGACTGTGTATCTAACACTATCACCCAGGGACTGTGTATCTAACACCATCACCCAGGGGCTGTGTATCTAACACCATCACCCAGGGGCTGTGTATCTACCACCATCACCCAGGGACTGTGTATCTAAAACTATCACCCAGGGACTGTGTATCTAACACTATCACCCAGGGACTGTGTATCTAACACTATCACCCAGGGACTGTGTATCTACCACCATCACCCAGGGACTGTGTATCTAACACCATCACCCAGGGACTGTGTATCTACCACCATCACCCAGGGACTGTGTATCTAACACCATCACCCAGGGACTGTGTATCTAACACTATCACCCAGGGACTGTGTATCTAACACCATCACCCAGGGACTGTGTATCTAACACCATCACCCAGGGACTGTGTATCTACCACCATCACCCAGGGACTGTGTATCTAACACTATCACCCAGGGACTGTGTATCTAACACTATCACCCAGGGACTGTGTATCTAACACTATCACCCAGGGACTGTGTATCTAACACTATCACCCAGGGACTGTGTATCTAACACCAACACCCAGGGACTGTGTATCTACCACCATCACCCAGGGACTGTGTATCTAACACTATCACCCAGGGACTGTGTATCTAACACTATCACCCAGGGACTGTGTATCTACCACCATCACCCAGGGACTGTGTATCTACCACCATCACCCAGGGACTGTGTATCTACCACCATCACCCAGGGACTGTGTATCTAAAACTATCACCCAGGGACTGTGTATCTAACACTATCACCCAGGGGCTGTGTATCTAACACCATCACCCAGGGACTGTGTATCTAACACTATCACCCAGGGACTGTGTATCTAACACTATCACCCAGGGACTGTGTATCTAACACTATCACCCAGGGACTGTGTATCTAACACCATCACCCAGGGACTGTGTATCTAACACTATCACCCAGGGACTGTGTATCTAACACTATCACCCAGGGACTGTGTATCTAACACTATCACCCAGGGACTGTGTATCTAACACCATCACCCAGGGACTGTGTATCTACCACCATCACCCAGGGACTGTGTATCTACCACCATCACCCAGGGACTGTGTATCTAACACTATCACCCAGGGACTGTGTATCTAACACTATCACCCAGGGGCTGTGTATCTAACACCATCACCCAGGGACTGTATATCTAACACCATCACCCAGGGACTGTGTATCTAACACCATCACCCAGGGACTGTGTATCTAACACCATCACCCAGGGACTGTGTATCTAACACTATCACCCAGGGACTGTGTATCTAACACCATCACCCAGGGACTGTGTATCTAACACTATCACCCAGGGACTGTGTATCTAACACTATCACCCAGGGACTGTGTATCTACCACCATCACCCAGGGACTGTGTATCTACCACCATCACCCAGGGACTGTGTATCTACCACCATCACCCAGGGACTGTGTATCTAACACTATCACCCAGGGACTGTGTATCTACCACCATCACCCAGGGACTGTGTATCTAACACTATCACCCAGGGACTGTGTATCTAACACCATCACCCAGGGACTGTGTATCTAACACCATCACCCAGGGACTGTGTATCTAACACGATCACCCAGGGACTGTGTATCCAACACTATCACCCAGGGACTGTGTATCTAACACGATCACCCAGGGACTGTGTATCTAACACTATCACCCAGGGACTGTGTATCTACCACCATCACCCAGGGACTGTGTATCTAACACGATCACCCAGGGACTGTGTATCTAACACTATCACCCAGGGACTGTGTATCTAACACTATCACCCAGGGACTGTGTATCTAACACTATCACCCAGGGACTGTGTATCTACCACCATCACCCAGGGACTGTGTATCTACCACTATCACCCAGGGACTGTGTATCTAACACGATCACCCAGGGACTGTGTATCTAACACGATCACCCAGGGACTGTGTATCTAACACTATCACCCAGGGACTGTGTATCTAACACGATCACCCAGGGACTGTGTATCTAAATACTCGAGCGGGTGTGAAATTTTGCGCCCGGTGCAAATTATCGCCACCGACTGCTAAATTGACCTGTTTCGCCCCAAGAGGTGCTTGGAGCGCTAAAACAGGCGCTGCACGACTGTCTTAAGGCGCTAAGCCTGAGAAGCCAGGCGCTGCCACCGAGGGTGGGCGCAGTGCAGGTGCGGCCAGTTAACGATTGCACACAGGCACGCTGGCGCCGGTCAGCTCTTAAAGGGGAGGTTAGATCTTGCATTGCAGCCACACCCTGCGCATCGGAGCCCTGATTATAATAATAATAATCATAATCAGCTTTATTGTCATTGTTAGTGTACAAGTGCAGTACAATGAAATGTAGGCTTGCGGCTCCCGAGAGTGTACATTTGGATTAAGACATTTAAACATTCAACATACATTTGGCTTGTAGTATATTAACATAAACATAACCATAATAAAGTGCATTGGCAGATGTGCAGGCTTTAGAGTTTATTTGTGGAGTTCAGTAGGATGACAGCCCTGGGAAAGAAGCTGCTCCTAAATCTGGTCGTACGGGTGCGAATGCATCTGTAGCGTCTCCCAGATGGCAGGAGGGCGAACAGACTGTGGCTGGGGTGGGTAGGGTCTTTGATGATGGACCGTGACCTCCGTAAACAGCGTTTCTGGTATATGTGCTCTATGGTCGGTAGCCGGGTGCCGGTAATGCGTTGGGCAGTTTTGACTACCCGCTGCAGGGCTTTCCGGTCATAGTAGCTACAGCTGCCATACCATACTGTGATACAGTTTGTCAGGCTGCTCTCTATTGTGCAGCGGTAAAAGTTAGAGAGGATCAGGGGTGACAGGTTACATCCCTTCAGCCTCCTTAGGAAATATAGGCGCTGCTGGGCCTTCTTCACCAGAGAGGAGGTATTGAGGGACCAGGAGAGGTCTTCTGTGATGTGGACTCCGAGGAACTTAAAGCTGTCCACCCTTTCCACCACAGCCCCATTGATGTGGATGGGGGTGTGACTTCCGCCTTTAGACTTCCTGAAGTCCCCAATGATTTCTTTGGTTTTCTTGATGTTAAGGGCCAGGTTGTTATCGGCGCACCACTTCACGAGATGCTGGACCTCCTCCCTGTAGGTTGACTCATCGTTGTTGGTGATCTGGCCTACTACCGTGGTATCATCTGCAAACTTGATGATGGTGTTGGAACCATGAACAGCCACACAGTCGTGGGTGAAGAGGGAGTAGACATCCTTGTGGGGCCCCCGTGTTCAGGGTCAGGGGGGGAGGTGTGGTTACCTAATTTGACAGACTGGGGTCTGTTTGTTTGGAAGTCCAGGGTCCAGTTGCAGAGGAAGTGTTCAAGCCAAGAGTGTGGAGTTTGGTGGCCAGCTTGTTGGGGACGAAAGTGTTGAGGGCCAGGGAGCGAGCGCAGCGGTTCAGCAAGGGGGCCTTGCAGGTTCTGGTTGGCGCGGTGGAGCGCAGGCGATCTCTCCTGTTCCCGGACAGTGGCAGGAGGCCGCTGCCCAACAACTATCGCAAAGCTTGGAGGGAGGTATCTCACCGAGTGACCTCCAGCAGCATGGTGCCTAGGACCCCTGTGCAATGCAGGAAGAAGTTCAACGACCTCACTCGGGTCGTCAGGGTGAGTACCCTTTTCAGTATCCTCTTCATCCCTGCATGTCCACCTCACTTTATGGCCAAAGGGTCCTGAAAGCCCCAATGCCCAGCCCTCATCCAACATCTATGGGCCTTTCATGAAACTCACACGCACATTCAGCACTTTACACACTGATAGGGCTAATCGACCATGGGAGGCAGTGCAGCCCAGATCAGGGCTTCACAATGTAAGGGCTATTCCACCATGGGAGGCAGTGCAGCCAAGATCAGGGCTTCACACTGTCAGGGCTATTCCGCCATGGGAGGCAGTGCAGCCAAGATCAGGGCTTCACACTGTCAGGGCTATTCCACCATGGGAGGCAGTGCAGCCCAGATCAGGGCTTCACACTGTGAGGGCTATTCCACCATGGGAGGCAGTGCTCCCAAGATCAGGGCTTCACACTGTACTCAGAGCCTATCCTTTCTCTTGCAGGGCAAGCTGGCCCATAACAGGAGGCAGCAGCAATGGACCGGGGGAGGCCGGCCTCACCTTCAAGCCCTCACCGATCTGGAGCAGCGAGTCCAGCGGATTATGGCAGGCCGGATGATTGGCCCCGTCGCCACTGGAGATGCCGACCCTGTTCTGGACAGCAATGGTAAGGTCATCACCTTTTTGACCTCTCTCCTTCCACTTGTGCCTCACACCAGCATCCTTTGCCACTATCGAACCAATACAGTGCATTGCAGCACTCATGCCTCCCTCGCCGCCGCCCTGTCCTCACGCTAAAGCCACTCTTGTACCTCCCTGCTTTCAGATGCTGATTCGCCAGGTGAGGAGGCGGGCCCTCAAGCTGCCACTGTGAGTGACTCTGAAGGCGACGAGGAGGAGGAAGCCGGACCATCAGTGCCACCCTCAGCCGAGGCAGCCCATGGCCATAATGGGGACACGTCTTCCCTGGAGGGGAGCAGGGGGGAATGGTCTGAGGAGGGTGAAGCTCTGGGGCGCAGCGGGCTGCAGCAACGTGGGGGGGTGGTAGGGAAGCTCAGAGGCCTTCTCCCCGGAGAGAGAGTCTGGCCTCGAGTCCTGCTACAGTGAGCGCAGAAGAGTTGCTGTCCTCTGTCAGGATGGCAGCATTCCTGCTGCTAACACTGTCACTCCTCCACTGCAGCTGCCACCACCTGTAGGACAGACTGCTGCCGTCCATGCAGAGTTGGAGCAGTCAGCAGCCGGGCCCTCCAGGTTCAGTGCTGGTCCAGGCTGTCCCTCAAGGGCATCTGCTGACTCAGTTTCTGACACTCAGCAGCCTTCCCCCAGCCTTGCTGCAGCCACTGGGGTCCCATTGTGGAGGAGCTGCAGGGTGGGAAGGGGCCAATCTCGCAAGCGAAGCAGATCACCCTCGAAGGGCAAAAAGTAGGAGGTGTGGCAAAAAGCTGTTAAATGTTTTATTGAAGGCCGAGGATCGTGGTCATTTTTTGGTTACTGTTTTGTTCATTGTCTCCAGGTTGTGAGAGCCAGTTATGTGACTGACTGCTTTTTTGGGGGTTTCTCTCTATTACTTTGCCATGCGGGAAGGGCACACAGTTTGTTCAATAAAGAAGTGCAGGAACTGGGGCTCCTAGCCGAAGAATTGAGATCGACTCAGAAAATCAAAAACAATAACATTTCATGAACAAACGAAACTGTACAGCAAACTGTGGAATACAATGCAAATAGGTCTGGTCTGCTGAAAAGCCTCTCTGGAAACTGCTAGAAGGTTCCGAGCTCAAGTGCTAGCAGGTTCCGAGCTCTGACATCATGACGTCATCATGTTCTTCCCGCCGTTGAGAGATCACGTGACAGACGGCATGACGTCATCACGCGGAGTACAGGAAAGAAGCCCTAGTACAGTTAACAGATACATTAAAGGTGCAGCCCCCAGCTGTACTACATTGCTGTAAAAGGAATTATATACAATTGTCCGTAATCCTCTGGTGGTTCCGCCACAGAAGTGTCTTTATTCAGAATGTGCATGTTTGCTCTTTGAAGTATTTGTTGCCTTGACCGGCTTAGGGGTTGCGGAACGGTTCCATTCATGTTCTTTGAATGGCACAAGCCATTCCCTCAGAGGGGCCTAGAACCGACTTGCAATAAGCCGCTGATGGACGGCCCTTGCACTTTGTGCCTCCCTCCAGTCTTGGTGCTCCTCCTCCTCCTCCTCCTCCTCCTCCTCTGCTGGTGCTCCAATGTCTGGTGGCAGTGGCTGAATCCTGAGGATTGCCAGGTTATGCAGCATGCAGCACACTACAACGAAATGGGAGACTCGCTCAGGTGAGTCCTGAAGGGCTCCTCCGGAATGGTCCAGACAGCGGAACCATTGCTTGAGCACGCCGATTGTGTGCTCAATGATGTTCCTGGTCGCTTGATGGCTCTCATTGTATCGTTCTTCAGCAGGGGTGCTGGGCGAACGGAGCAGGGTCATCAGCCAGGTGCACAGAGGATAGCCCTTGTCCCTGAGAAGCCAGCCTCCTGGGTGAGCCGGGGCCTCGAAAAGGTCTGCCACAGAAGTCTGGCGCAGGATGAAGGCATCATGGCTGCTACCTGGAAAGCGGGCATTGACAGCGAGTATCAGCTGTCTGTGGTCACAGACCAACTGGACGTTCAACGAATGGAACCACTTCCGGTTGCGGTAATCCTCGGCATTCTCTTGCGGCGCCCGCAAAGCCACATGCGTGCAGTCAATGGTGCCCTGGACCATGGGGAAGGCCGCTATTCTTGCAAATCCCAGTGCGCGCTCTTGCTGCTTGTCTGGGGTCATGGGGAAGGAAATGTACTGACGTCTCCTTTTAAAGAGGGCATTCGTGACTTGACGGATGCAGCAATGCACCGCGAACTGGGAGATATTGGCAATGTCCCCAGTAGCGGATTGAAAGGAGCCGGTGGCATAGAAGTTGGGAGCCACTGTGACCTTCACCGCCACCGACAGAGACGTCCTGCTCCTCAGTTGAGGCTGCAGATCTGGCTGAAGCAGGTGGAAGAGCTCAGTGACCACCTCCCTGCTGAATCGCAGCCTCCGAAAACACTGCTCCTCAGACATGTTGAGGTATGAGAACTGCTGGCGGTATACCCTGGGAGCGTAAGGTCTCGTGTGCCGACGCCTGTTGGCCCTCCTCCGTCTGGCCATGATTGGCACTCTCTCTCGGCGTCTCTGAGCCCTGTCAATGTAATGGAGAAGCCCAACGTTCCCACCCATTGCAGCCCCCATAGTATGTGGCCACTCAAGGTTATGCCACTGAAAAAGCAAACCAACTAAAAAGTTCTGGTCAGAAGCCAAAAGTAACCTCTGCGAGCGCTGACTCAATGCAGAAAGCTCTCTCCCTTTGACTCTCTGCAAATCTCTCTCTCTCTCTCTCACAGAAGGAGTGGTCCAAAAATGGCTACCACAAAGAAGCCAGGAAGAGCCCCTTTAAATAGCGCCCCCCCAGCCCCACAGTGACTGGGAACCGTTCCAGTCAACCAGTCGCTGGGAGCGCCAGGCGGAAAGGAGGGGGGTGCCACTGAATTTCCGGTTCGGGGCACCCCAAGGGCGTTGCACTCTGAAATGACGTCAGGAGCTGCGCGCGCAACTGAGCGGGCGTTGCGGTTTTGTCCGCAGCTAAATCTCTGCTCAATTTCGCGAGAGGCGCAGGTCTCGCCGCGCCCAGGCGCTAGCCGCCTCGCGCCCCACTTATCGCCCTCTTAAGGTGCTAACGGGTGGTGCAAACAACTGAATTTCTCCCCCTATGTATCTAACACCATCACCCAGGGACTGTGTATCTAACACCATCACCCAGGGACTGTGTATCTAACACCATCACCCAGGGACTGTGTATCTAACACCATCACCCAGGGACTGTGTATCTAACACCATCACCCAGGGACTGTGTATCTAACACCATCACCCAGGGACTGTGTATCTAACACCATCACCCAGGGACTGTGTATCTAACACTATCACCCAGGGACTGTGTATCTAACACCATCACCCAGGGACTGTGTATCTAACACCATCACCCAGGGACTGTGTATCTAACACCATCACCCAGGGGCTGTGTATCTAACACCATTACCCAGGGACTGTGTATCTAACGCCACCACCCAGGGACTGTGTATCTAACACCATCACCCAGGGACTGTGTATCTAACACCATCACCCAGGGACTGTGTATCTAACACCATCACCCAGGGACTGTGTATGAAACACCATCACCCAGGGACTGTGTATCTAACACCACCACCCAGGGACTGTGTACCTAACACCATCACCCAGGGACTGTGTATCTAACACCACCACCCAGGGACTGTGTACCTAACACCATCACCCAGGGACTGTGTATCTAACACCACCACCCAGGGACTGTGTACCTAACACCATCACCCAGGGACTGTGTATCTAACACCATCACCCAGGGACTGTGTATCTAACACCATCACCCAGGGCCTGTGTATCTAACACCATCACCCAGGGACTGTGTATCTAACGCCATCACCCAGGGACTGTGTATCTAACACCATTACCCAGGGACTGTGTATCTAACGCCACCACCCAGGGACTGTGTATCTAACACCACCACCCAGGGACTGTGTATCTAACACCATCACCCAGGGACTGTGTATCTAACACCACCACCCAGGGACTGTGTATCTAACACCACCACCCAGGGACTGTGTAACTAACACTATCACCCAGGGACTGTGTATCTAACACCACCACCCAGGGACTGTGTATCTAACACCACCACCCAGGGACTGTGTATCTAACACCACCACCCAGGGACTGTGTATCTAACACCATCACCCAGGGACTGTGTATCTAACACCATCACCCAGGGACTGTGTATCTAACACCATCACCCAGGGACTGTGTATCTAACACCATCACCCAGGGACTGTGTATCTAACACCATCACCCAGGGACTGTGTATCTAACACTATCACCCAGGGACTGTGTATCTAACACCATCACCCAGGGACTGTGTATCTAACACCATCACCCAGGGACTGTGTATCTAACACCACCACCCAGGGGCTGTGTATCTAACACCATCACCCAGGGACTGTGTATCTAACACCACCACCCAGGGACTGTGTATCTAACACCATCACCCAGGGACTGTGTACCTAACACCATCACCCAGGGACTGTGTATCTAACACCACCACCCAGGGACTGTGTATCTAAAACCATCACCCAGGGACTGTGTATCTAACACCATCACCCAGGGACTGTGTATCTAACACCATCACCCAGGGACTGTGTATCTAACACCATCACCCAGGGACTGTGTATCTAACACCATCACCCAGGGACTGTGTATCTAACACCATCACCCAGGGACTGTGTATCTAACACCATCACCCAGGGACTGTGTATCTAACACCATCACCCAGGGACTGTGTATCTAACACCATCACCCAGGGACTGTGTATCTAACACCATCACCCAGGGGCTGTGTATCTAACACCACCACCCAGGGGCTGTGTATCTAACACCATCACCCAGGGACTGTGTATCTAACACTATCACCCAGGGACTGTGTATCTAACACCATCACCCAGGGACTGTGTATCTAACACCATCACCCAGGGACTGTGTATCTAACACCATCACCCAGGGACTGTGTATCTAACACCACCACCCAGGGACTGTGTATCTAACACCATCACCCAGGGACTGTGTATCTAACACCATCACCCAGGGACTGTGTATCTAACACCATCACCCAGGGACTGTGTATCTAACACCATCACCCAGGGACTGTGTATCTAACACTATCACCCAGGGACTGTGTATCTAACACTATCACCCAGGGACTGTGTATCTAACACCATCACCCAGGGACTGTGTATCTAACACCATCACCCAGGAACTGTGTATCTAACACCATCACCCAGGGACTGTGTATCTAACACCATCACCCAGGGACTGTGTATCTAACACCATCACCCAGGGACTGTGTATCTAACACCATCACCCAGGGACTGTGTATCTAACACCATCACCCAGGGACTGTGTATCTAACACCATCACCCAGGGACTGTGTATCTAACACTATCACCCAGGGACTGTGTATCTAACACTATCACCCAGGGACTGTGTATCTAACACCATCACCCAGGGACTGTGTATCTAACACCATCACCCAGGAACTGTGTATCTAACACCATCACCCAGGGACTGTGTATCTAACACTATCACCCAGGGACTGTGTATCTAACACCATCACCCAGGGACTGTGTATCTAACACCATCACCCAGGGACTGTGTATCTAACACCATCACCCAGGGACTGTGTATCTAACACCATCACCCAGGGACTGTGTATCTAACACCATCACCCAGGAACTGTGTATCTAACACCATCACCCAGGGACTGTGTATCTAACACCATCACCCAGGGACTGTGTATCTAACACCATCACCCAGGGACTGTGTATCTAACACCATCACCCAGGGACTGTGTATCTAACACCATCACCCAGGGACTGTGTATCTAACACCATCACCCAGGGACTGTGTATCTAACACTATCACCCAGGGACTGTGTATCTAACACTATCACCCAGGGACTGTGTATCTAACACCATCACCCAGGGACTGTGTATCTAACACCATCACCCAGGAACTGTGTATCTAACACCATCACCCAGGGACTGTGTATCTAACACTATCACCCAGGGACTGTGTATCTAACACCATCACCCAGGGACTGTGTATCTAACACCATCACCCAGGGACTGTGTATCTGACACCATCACCCAGGGACTGTGTATCTAACACCATCACCCAGGGACTGTGTATCTAACACCATCACCCAGGGACTGTGTATCTAACACCATCACCCAGGGACTGTGTATCTAACACCACCACCCAGGGACTGTGTATCTAACACCATCACCCAGGGACTGTGTATCTAACACCATCACCCAGGGACTGTGTATCTAACACCATCACCCAGGGACTGTGTATCTAACACCATCACCCAGGGACTGTGTATCTAACACCACCACCCAGGGACTGTGTATCTAACACCATCACCCAGGGACTGTGTATCTAACACCACCACCCAGGGACTGTGTAGCTAACACCATCACCCAGGGACTGTGTATCTAACACCATCACCCAGCGACTGTGTATCTAACACCATCACCCAGGGACTGTGTATCTAACACCACCACCCAGGGACTGTGTATCTAACACCATCACCCAGGGACTGTGTATCTAACACCATCACCCAGGGACTGTGTATCTAACACCACCACCCAGGGACTGTGTATCTAACACCATCACCCAGGGACTGTGTATCTAACACCATCACCCAGGGACTGTGCATCTAACACCATCACCCAGGGACTGTGTATCTAACACTATCACCCAGGGACTGTGTATCTAACACCATCACCCAGGGACTGTGTATCTAACACCACCACCCAGGGACTGTGTATCTAACACCATCACCCAGGGACTGTGTATCTAACACTATCACCCAGGGACTGTGTATCTAACACCATCACCCAGGGACTGTGTATCTAACACTATCACCCAGGGGCTGTGTATCTAACACCATCACCCAGGAACTGTGTATCTAACACCATCACCCAGGGACTGTGTATCTAACACTATCACCCAGGGACTGTGTATCTAACACCATCACCCAGGGACTGTGTAT
The DNA here is from genome assembly GCF_052327205.1 of Somniosus microcephalus. NCBI lineage: Eukaryota > Metazoa > Chordata > Chondrichthyes > Squaliformes > Somniosidae > Somniosus > Somniosus microcephalus. The sequence continues at coordinate 71,261,514 of NC_141009.1, forward strand.
CTAACACCATCACCCAGGGACTGTGTATCTGACACCATCACCCAGGGACTGTGTATCTAACACCATCACCCAGGGACTGTGTATCTAACACCATCACCCAGGGACTGTGTATCTAACACCATCACCCAGGGACTGTGTATCTAACACCACCACCCAGGGACTGTGTATCTAACACCATCACCCAGGGACTGTGTATCTAACACCATCACCCAGGGACTGTGTATCTAACACCATCACCCAGGGACTGTGTATCTAACACCATCACCCAGGGACTGTGTATCTAACACCACCACCCAGGGACTGTGTAGCTAACACCATCACCCAGGGACTGTGTATCTAACACTATCACCCAGGGACTGTGTATCTAACACCATCACCCAGGGACTGTGTATCTAACACCATCACCCAGGGACTGTGTATCTAACACCACCACCCAGGGACTGTGTATCTAACACCATCACCCAGGGACTGTGTATCTAACACCATCACCCAGGGACTGTGTATCTAACACCACCACCCAGGGACTGTGTATCTAACACCATCACCCAGGGACTGTGTATCTAACACCACCACCCAGGGACTGTGTAGCTAACACCATCACCCAGGGACTGTGTATCTAACACCATCACCCAGGGACTGTGTATCTAACACCATCACCCAGGGACTGTGTATCTAACACCACCACCCAGGGACTGTGTATCTAACACCATCACCCAGGGACTGTGTATCTAACACCATCACCCAGGGACTGTGTATCTAACACCACCACCCAGGGACTGTGTATCTAACACCATCACCCAGGGACTGTGTATCTAACACCATCACCCAGGGACTGTGTATCTAACACCATCACCCAGGGACTGTGTATCTAACACTATCACCCAGGGACTGTGTATCTAACACCATCACCCAGGGACTGTGTATCTAACACCACCACCCAGGGACTGTGTATCTAACACCATCACCCAGGGACTGTGTATCTAACACCACCACCCAGGGACTGTGTATCTAACACCATCACCCAGGGACTGTGTATCTAACACCATCACCCAGGGACTGTGTATCTAACACTATCACCCAGGGACTGTGTATCTAACACCATCACCCAGGGACTGTGTATCTAACACTATCACCCAGGGACTGTGTATCTAACACCATCACCCAGGGACTGTGTATCTAACACTATCACCCAGGGACTGTGTATCTAACACCATCACCCAGGGACTGTGTATCTAACACCATCACCCAGGGACTGTGGCCTAGAAATTCAGTATAGCCACTTTTGGTGCGGTAAAGTCGGGCGGGCGCTAAAGTTTGCGCCCGCCGGAAAGTGGAGGCCACTTCGCCGATATTCAGTAGCTTTGGCCAAGGAGTTTGCTCGAGCGCTAAAACTGGCGTTGCACCCCTATCTTTAGGCGCTAAGCCGGCGGTGCAGACTGATAACGCCGAGGCCGGGCGCAGCGCAGGTGCAGTCATGTTTTGATTGACAGCAGACACCCTGGCGCCGGCCAGCTCTTAAAGGGGGAAGGGTCGACTTGGTCTGCTGCCACGCCCTGGATACTGCAGCCCTCCAGCTAGGCCTAAACACTGCTGCTGGAGAGAAATAGCGCCAGCAAGGATGCAGAGGGCCCGTGAGCGAGCGCAGCGCTTCTCTGGCCATGATTTAAAGGTGCTGGTTAGGGGTTTGGAGAAGAGAAGAGATATCTTGTTCCCGGACAGTGGCAAGAAGGCTCCCAAGAGGCTATACAGGAGAGCCTGGAGGGAAATCGGCCACAGGGTCACAGCCAACAGCGATGTCCCCAGGACTGGTGACCAATGCCGGAAAAAGTTTAACGACCTCACTCGGTTGGTCAGGGTGAGTACCCTTTCCAGTGTCCTCCTCATCCTTGCATGTGCACCTCACATTATGGGCAAAGGGACCTCAAAGGCCTAATGGCCAGCCCTCCTCCCGCAGCTATGGCACTGGCAGGATCATCAATAGCACTTTCTGCACTTTACACACTGGCCAAGCTATTCGACCATGGGAGGCAGTGCACACAACAACAGGGCACCACACTGGCCAAGCTATTCGACCATGGGAGGCAGTGCACACACCAACAGGGCACCACACTGTACTTAGAAGCCGTCCTTTCTCTTGCAGGCCAAGCTGGCCGAGAATCTGAAGAGCCGGACTGTCACCGGGGGAGGCCGTGCCCAGTTCCAGGAGCTCAGTGACCTGGAGGAGCGCGTGGGTCGACTCATGGGTGCCCGGGTGATTGGCCCCGTTGCAATTGGAGATGCCGACCCTGTGCTCGGCCCCAATGGTAAGGACATGACCGTTTGGACCTCTCTCGTTCCCCTTGCGCTTCAGATCTACATCCTTTGCCACTGTCCGACCAATGCGCATAATGCCACCACTCATGCCTCCCTCGCTGACGCCCTGTCCTCACTCTAAAGCTACTCTTGTGCCTTCCTGCTTTCAGCTGGTGAGGAGGAGGTCCCTGAAGCTGCGAGTGTCAGTCCCTCGGAAGAGGAGGACGACGAGGAGCAAGAGGAAGGCGGCACATCGGGGGAACCCTCATCTGCGCCAGGGGATGGCAATGGAGGGGACACGTCTTGCCTGGAGGAGAGCCAGGGGGAAGTGTTGCAGGGGGGTGTAGCTCCTGTGCCCAGTGGCGTCCAGCCACGCGGGAAGGGTCGGGCAGCACAGCGGCCTTCTCCCCAGAGGGGGGAAGTGTTGCAGGGGAGTGTAGCTCCTGTGCCCAGTGGCATCCTGCCACACGGGAAGGGTCGGACAGCTCGGCGGCCTTCTCCCCAGAGGGGGGAAGTGTTGCAGGGGAGTGCAGTTGCTGGGCCCAGTGGCGTCCAGCCACGCGGGAAGGGTCGGCCAGCTCGGCGGCCTTCTCCCCAGAGGGAGAGTCCGGCCTCCAGTCCGGAGACGGTCCTCGCCCAGGAGGTGCGCCTCCTTGATCAAATGTCCGCGGACTCGGATCGTCCCCACACCGAGTTCATGGGGGTTGTTGGACGGTTGCCTGAGGCCATTGAGCCCCTGGCTCATAGTGTGGCCGATTTCGGGGCCTCACAGGCCAGGGGTTTCGAACAACTCGCGGCATCACAGGACGCGAGTCGGGCAGAATTCAGGGCATCACAGGACGCGAGTCGGTCCGAATTCAGGGCAGCACAGGCAGCGAGTGGAGAGTTGACGAGTGGTGCCGTGCAGTCACTGGCTGGTCTGATGCGGGCACAGACCAGGGCAGTACGGGTACTCACTGCTGCCACACTCGCTGTGTCACGCACGCATCGCCAGGGCACCCGCCGCGCTGCTGCAGCACAGCGTTCTGGCCTTCACCAGATTGCTGCGCTTGCTGCAGTGCCAGCCCGGCCGACTGCCAGTGTCTCTGGCGACCAGCGAGCGCCTGGCATCAGCCAGCTTGCCCCCATTGCTCCAGCCGCCACTGCCACTCCCCCAGCAAAGCTGCGACGAGCTGCTGGAGAGACGGATGCTGCCCAGCCACAGCTGCAGCAGTCAGCAGCCGGCCCCTCCAGGGCCGGAGCTCGTCTAGGCCGACCCCCAAGGGCATCTGCCGTCATGCATTGTGCCCCTCAGGAGCCTTCCCCCAGCCTTGCAACACCCACAGGGCCCAGGTTGAGGCGGAGCAGCAGGTCGGGCAGGGGCCGGAGAAGCCTGCACAAGGACTCGCCCTCTCGGCACACAAAGTAGAGGGTGTTGCCAAATGTTTGTTTATATGGGGGTGTTTGTGTTCTGTATGGGGGGGGGTTTATTTTGGTAAGGCCGAGGATGAAGGCAAATGTTTTTTTATATGGGGGTGTTTGTGTTCTGTATGGGGGGGTTTGTCTTGGTAAGGCCGAGGATGAAGGCCATTTGGATGGACAAGTTTGGTTATTCCTCCCCAGGTTGTGGGAGTGAGATATGTTTTTGACTGTTTTTTGGGGGTCTTGTCTGTTTTTGGGTTTCATGTGGGAAGGGCCCTGAGTTTGTTCAATAAAGCTTTTTATTTATTCAGCTTGTCCATGTGTGATGTTTCAAGTGGTTGTTGCGTTAACCGGCTGAGGGCTTGCGGAGCGGCTGCATTCATGTGCGTTCATTGCCACAAGCCATTCCCTGACAGGGTGCCTAGAAGTGTCGTTCAATAAGCCGCCGACGGACGGCCCTTGAACCTTGTGGCTCCCTCCTGGGCTGGTACTCCTCCTCCTCCTCCTCCTCCTCCTCCTCATGGTCCTCCTGCTCGTCCTCCTGAGGTGGTGGTCCAACGTGAGGTGGCAGTGCCTGAGTCCTGCGGATAGCCAGGTTGTGCAGCATGCAGCAAACGACGACGAACTGGGAGACTCTATCCGGCGAATACTGTAGAGATCCGCCCGAACGATCCAGGCAGCGGAACCGTTGCTTGAGGACGCCAATCGTTTGCTCTATGATGTTCCTTGTGGCTTGATGGCTTTCGTTGTATGCCTCCTCAGCAGGGGTCCTGGGCGCGCGGAGCGGGGTCATGAGCCAGGTACACAAAGGATAGCCTTTGTCCCCGATAAGCCATCCTCTTGGGGGAGGCTGTGCCTGGAACATGTCAGCCACAGTAGTCTGGCGCAGGATAAATGCATCGTGGCTGCTGCCTGGAAAGTGGGCATTGACAGCTAGGATGCGCTGCCTGTGGTCACACACCAGCTGTACATTGAGGGAATGGTAGCCCTTCCGGTTGCGGTAATCCTCGGCATTGTCGATAGGTGCCCGCATAGCCACATGCGTGCAGTCAATGGCGCCCTGCACCATGGGGAAGTCGGCGATCCTCGCAAATCCGACTGCACGCTGCTCCTGCCTCTCTAGGGTCATGGGGAAGGAGATGAATTGGTGTCTCCTTGCGAAAAGGGCATCGGTGACCTGCCGGATGCAGCGATGCATGGCGAACTGGGAGATGTTCGCTATGTCCCCAGCAGCGGCTTGGAAGGAGCCGCTTGCATAAAAGTTCAGAGCCACCGTGACCTTCACTTCCACCGACAGAGACGTCCTGCACATCAGCTGTGGACGCAGATCTCTGTGAAGCAGCTGGCAGATCTCTGCAACCACCTCCCTTCTGAAGCGCAGCCTCTTAACACAATGCGCGGCAGTCATGGTGAGATAGGACAACTGCTGGCGGTATTCCCTGAGTGGGTAAGGCCTACGTTGCCGACGCCTGATGGCCCCTCTGCGTCTAGGCATGGCTGCCCCTCTCACACAGCGTCTGCGAGCCCTTCGCACATAATGCTGGAACTGAGGGTTGGAACCCCATGCAGCCCCCATAATATACTTGCAAACAGTGAAATCACAATGAGTCAAATTTCCAAGCTCTGGCCAGAAGCCAAAAATACCTCTCCTATGTTGGCCCAAATCAGTAAGGTCTCTTCCTTGGTCTCTGTCCAGAAATCCGTAGCACTAAAGTCATTGCAGCAAAATGGCTGGCCTTTATAGTTCAGTCTAAGTGCCCTTTAATTAGCGCTCCCCGAGGCCCGCAGGGCCTCTGCTGCGTTCCACTTCACAGTTCTTAACAGCGCCACGCCCACATTGGGCGAGCGCCACTGAAGTTCCGGTTTGGGGTGCACAAACGGCGTTGCACGACGAAATGACGTCATAAGCTGCGCGCACAGCTGAGCGCGCGCAAACACTTTGCGCCAGCGCTAAATGTCAACTGAAGTTGGGCGTAGGCGCAGATCGGTTTGCGCCCGGGCGCTAAGTGCCTAGCGCTCGAGATCTACTCCTCCTAAGGCGCTAACGGCTGGCGAACGCAACTGAATTTCTAGGCCTGTGTATCTAACACCATCACCCAGGGACTGTGTATCTAACACCATCACCCAGGGACTGTGTATCTAACACTATCACCCAGGGACTGTGTATCTAACACCATCACCCAGGGACTGTGTATCTAACACTATCACCAAGGGACTGTGTATCTAACACTATCACCCAGGGGCTGTGTATCTAACACCATCACCCAGGGGCTGTGTATCCAACACTATCACCCAGGGACTGTGTATCTAACACCGTCACCCAGGGACTGTGTATCTAACACCATCACCCAGGGACTGTGTATCTAACACCATCACCCAGGGACTGTGTATCTAACACCATCACCCAGGGACTGTGTATCTAACACCATCACCCAGGGACTGTGTATCTAACACCATCACCCAGGGACTGTGTATCTAACACCATCACCCAGGGACTGTGTATCTAACACCACCACCCAGGGACTGTGTATCTAACACCATCACCCAGGGACTGTGTATCTAACACCATCACCCAGGGACTGTGTATCTAACACCATCACCCAGGGACTGTGTATCTAACACCATCACCCAGGGACTGTGTATCTAACACCATCACCCAGGGACTGTGTATCTAACACCATCACCCAGGGACTGTGTATCTAACACCATCACCCAGGGACTGTGTATCTAACACCACCACCCAGGGGCTGTGTATCTAACACCACCACCCAGGGACTGTGTATCTAACACCATCACCCAGGGACTGTGTATCTAACACCATCACCCAGGGACTGTGTATCTAACACTATCACCCAGGGACTGTGTATCTAACACCATCACCCAGGGACTGTGTATCTAACACCACCACCCAGGGACTGTGTATCTAACACTATCACCCAGGGACTGTGTATCTAACACCATCACCCAGGGACTGTGTATCTAACACCATCACCCAGGGACTGTGTATCTAACACCATCACCCAGGGACGGTGTATCCAACACTATCACCCAGGGACTGTGTATCTAACACCATCACCCAGGGACTGTGTATCTAACACCATCACCCAGGGACTGTGTATCTAACACCATCACCCAGGGACTGTGTATCTAACACCATCACCCAGGGATTGTGTATCTAACACCATCACCCAGGGACTGTGTATCTAACACCATCACCCAGGGGCTGTGTATCTAACACCATCACCCAGGGACTGTGGATCTAACACCATCACCCAGGGACTGTGTATCTAACACCATCACCCAGGGACTGTGTATCTAACACCATCACCCAGGGACTGTGTATCTAACACTATCACCCAGGGACTGTGTATCTAACACTATCACCCAGGGGCTGTGTATCTAACACCATCACCCAGGGACTGTGTATCTAACACCATCACCCAGGGATTGTGTATCTAACACCATCACCCAGGGACTGTGTATCTAACACCATCACCCAGGGGCTGTGTATCTAACACCATCACCCAGGGACTGTGGATCTAACACCATCACCCAGGGACTGTATATCTAACACCATCACCCAGGGACTGTGTATCTAACACCATCACCCAGGGACTGTGTATCTAACACTATCACCCAGGGACTGTGTATCTAACACTATCACCCAGGGGCTGTGTATCTAACACCATCACCCAGGGACTGTGTATCTAACACCATCACCCAGGGACTGTGTATCTAACACCATCACCCAGGGACTGTGTATCTAACAGCATCACCCAGGGACTGTGTATCTAACACCATCACCCAGGGACTGTGTATCTAACACCATCACCCAGGGACTGTGTATCTAACACCATCACCCAGGGACTGTGCATCTAACAATATCACCCAGGGACTGTGTATCTAACACTATCACCCAGGGACTGTGTATCTAACACCATCACCCAGGGACTGTGTATCTAACACCATCACCCAGGGACTGTGTATCTAACACTATCACCCAGGGACTGTGTATCTAACACCATCACCCAGGGACTGTGTATCTAACACCATCACCCAGGGACTGTGTATCTAACACTATCACCCAGGGACTGTGTATCTAACACCTTCACCCAGGGACTGTGTATCTAACACCATCACCCAGGGACTGTGTATCTAACACCATCACCCAGGGACTGTGTATCTAACACCATCACCCAGGGGCTGCGTATCCAACACCATCACCCAGGGACTGTGTATCTAACACTATCACCCAGGGACTGTGTATCTAACACCATCACCCAGGGACTGTGTATCTAACACCATCACCCAGGGACTGTGTATCTAACACTATCACCCAGGGACTGTGTATCTAACACCATCACCCAGGGACTGTGTATCTAACACCATCACCCAGGGACTGTGTATCTAACACCATCACCCAGGGGCTGTGTATCTAACACCATCACCCAGGGACTGTGTATCTAACACCATCACCCAGAGACTGTGTATCTAACACTATCACCCAGGGGCTGTGTATCTAACACCATCACCCAGGGGCTGTGTATCTAACACCATCACCCAGGGACTGTGTATCTAACACTATCACCCAGGGACTGTGTATCTAACACCATCACCCAGGGACTGTGTATCTAACACCATCACCCAGGGACTGTGTATCTAACACCATCACCCAGGGACTGTGTATCTAACACCATCACCCAGGGACTGTGTATCTAACACCATCACCCAGGGACTGTGTATCTAACACCATCACCCAGGGACTGTGTATCTAACACCATCACCCAGGGACTGTGTATCTAACACCATCACCCAGGGGCTGTGTATCTAACACCATCACCCAGGGACTGTGTATCTAACACTATCACCCAGGGACTGTGTATCTAACACCATCACCCAGGGACTGTGTACCTAACACCATCACCCAGGGACTGTGTATCTAACACCATCACCCAGGGACTGTGTATCAACACCATCACCCAGGGACTGTGTATCTAACACCATCACCCAGGGACTGTGTATCTAACACCATCACCCAGGGACTGTGTATCTAACACCATCACCCAGGGACTGTGTATCTAACACCATCACCCAGGGACTGTGTATCTAACACCATCACCCAGGGGCTGTGTATCTAACACCATCACCCAGAGACTGTGTATCTAACACCATCACCCAGGGACTGTGTATCTAACACCATCACCCAGGGACTGTGTATCTAACACCATCACCCAGGGACTGTGTATCTAACACCATCACCCAGGGACTGTGTATCTAACACCATCACCCAGGGACTGTGTATCTAACAGCATCACCCAGGGACTGTGTATCTAACACCATCACCCAGGGACTGTGTATCTAACACCATCACCCAGGGACTGTGTATCTAACACCACCACCCAGGGACTGTGTATCTACCACCATCACCCAGGGACTGTGTATCTAACACCATCACCCAGGGGCTGTGTATCTAACACCATCACCCAGGGACTGTGTATCTAACACCATCACCCAGGGACTGTGTATCTAACACCATCACCCAGGGACTGTGTATCTAACACCACCACCCAGGGACTGTGTATCTAACACCATCACCCAGGGGCTGTGTATCTAACACCATCACCCAGGGACTGTGTATCTACCACCATCACCCAGGGACTGTGTATCTAACACCATCACCCAGGGACTGTGTATCTAACACCATCACCCAGGGACTGTGTATCTAACACCATCACCCAGGGACTGTGTATCTAACACCATCACCCAGGGACTGTGTATCTAACACCATCACCCAGGGGCTGTGTATCTAACACCATCACCCAGGGACTGTGTATCTAACACCATCACCCAGGGACTGTGTATCTAACACTATCACCCAGGGACTGTGTATCTAACACCATCACCCAGGGACTGTGCATCTAACACCATCACCCAGGGACTGTGTATCTAACACCATCACCCAGGGGCTGTGTATCTACCACCATCACCCAGGGACTGTGTATCTAACACCATCACCCAGGGACTGTGTATCTAACACCACCACCCAGGGACTGTGTATCTAACACCATCACCCAGGGGCTGTGTATCTAACACCATCACCCAGGGACTGTGTATCTAACACCATCACCCAGGGACTGTGTATCTAACACTATCACCCAGGGACTGTGTATCTACCACCATCACCCAGGGACTGTGTATCTAACACCATCACCCAAGGACTGTGTATCTAACACCATCACCCAGGGGCTGTGTATCTACCACCATCACCCAGGGACTGTGTATCTAACACCATCACCCAGGGACTGTGTATCTAACACCACCACCCAGGGACTGTGTATCTAACACCATCACCCAGGGGCTGTGTATCTAACACCATCACCCAGGGACTGTGTATCTAACACCATCACCCAGGGACTGTGTATCTAACACCTTCACCCAGGGGCTGTGTATCTAACACCATCACCCAGGGACTGTGTATCTAACACCATCACCCAGGGACTGTGTATCTAACACCATCACCCAGGGGCTGTGTATCTACACCATCACCCAGGGACTGTGTATCTAACACCATCACCCAGGGACTGTGTATCTAACACCACCACCCAGGGACTGTGTATCTAACACCATCACCCAGGGGCTGTGTATCTAACACCACCACCCAGGGACTGTGTATCTAACACTATCACCCAGGGACTGTGTATCTAACACCATCACCCAGGGACTGTGTATCTAACACCATCACCCAGGGACTGTGTATCTAACACCATCACCCAGGGACTGTGTATCTAATACCATCACCCAGGGACTGTGTATGTAACACCATCACCCAGGGACTGTGTATCTAACACTATCACCCAGGGACTGTGTATCTAACACCATCACCCAGGCACTGTGTATCTAACACCATCACCCAGGGACTGTGTATCTAACACCATCACCCAGGGACTGTGTATCTAACACCATCACCCAGGGACTGTGCATCTAACACTATCACCCAGGGACTGTATATCTAACACCATCACCCAGGGACTGTGTATCTAACACTATCACCCAGGGACTGTGTATCTAACACCTTCACCCAGGGACTGTGTATCTAGCACCATCACCCAGGGACTGTGTATCTAACACCTTCACCCAGGGACTGTGTATCTAACACCATCACCCAGGGACTGTGTATCTAACACCATCACCCAGGGACTGTGTATCTAACACCATCACCCAGGGACTGTGTATCTAACACTATCACCCAGGGACTGTGTATCTAACACTATCACCCAGGGACTGTGTATCTAACACCATCACCCAGGGACTGTGTATCTAACACCATCACCCAGGGACTGTGTATCTAACACCATCACCCAGGGACTGTGTATCTAACACCTTCACCCAGGGACTGTGTATCTAACACTATCACCCAGGGACTGTGTATCTAACACTATCACCCAGGGACTGTGTATCTAACACCTTCACCCAGGGACTGTGTATCTAACACCATCACCCAGGGACTGTGTATCTAACACTATCACCCAGGGACTGTGTATCTAACACCATCACCCAGGGACTGTGTATCTAACACCATCACCCAGGGACTGTGTATCTAACACCTTCACCCAGGGACTGTGTATCTAACACTATCACCCAGGGACTGTGTATGTAACACCATCACCCAGGGACTGTGTATCTGACACCATCACCCAGGGACTGTGTATCTAACACTATCACCCAGGGACTGTGTATGTAACACCATCACCCAGGGACTGTGTATCTAACACTATCACCCAGGGACTGTGCATCTAACACCATCACCCAGGGACTGTGTATCTAACACCATCACCCAGGGACTGTGTATCTAACACCATCACCCAGGGACTGTGTATCTAACACTATCACCCAGGGACTGTGTGTCTAACACCATCACCCAGGGGCTGTGTATCTAACACCATCACACTGATGGGGATGAGGTGAGGTCCACCCTGCGATGAACTCAGCCTCCCACCTTACCTGATCTGCAGTTATATCTGATGCTGAGTCTGTCTGTGCCACGGAGGCCACGGGATCCAGTTGCCCTGATTGTGCTTACACCCTTTGACACATAGTGACCATTCTGAGACTGACATTAATGATCCCATCGTTTGCAGCTAATCTTTGAAGCGACTCAGCAAGGCAGTTCTGGAGATATTGCCATCGATGATGTGGCTGTTGTGGGAGGAGCGTGTGAAGTTCAGGGGCTGTGCTCCTTTGAGGCTAACGCCTGTCAGTTCACATCGACGGGAACACAGACGTGGCAGCGGCAGATCGGTGACCCCGGAACCATCTCCAACAGGCCTGTCATCGACCACACAACAGAGACCTCTGAAGGTGACAATATGCTCCTGGGCCCCTCACGCTTAACTTACACATTCTTCCATTGTATCTATTTCAATCTCTTTTTTACTTATAAAGTTATAACCAGAAAGTGCCGGGTGGTACACTGGGTCACACACTGTCCTCTCACACTCTGGGACAGTGGGTCACACACTGTCATTTCACACTCTGGGACAGTGGGTCACACACTGTCCTCTCCCACTCTGGGACAGTGGGTCACACACTGTCATTTCACACTCTGGGACAGTGGGTCACACACTGTCCTCTCACACTCTGGGACAGTGGGTCACACACTGTCATTTCACACTCTGGGACAGTGGGTCACACACTGTCATTTCACACTCTGGGACAGTGGGTCAGACACTGTCCTCTCACACTCTGGGACAGTGGGTCACACACTGTCATTTCACACTCTGGGACAGTGGGTCACACACTGCCCTCTCACACTCTGGGACAGTGGGTCACACACTGTCATTTCACACTCTGGGACAGTGGGTCAGACACTGTCCTTGCTCACTCTGGGACAGTGGGTCAGACACTGTCCTTTCACACTCTGGGACAGTGGGTCAGCCTCTGTCCTTTCACACTCTGGGACAGTGGGTCACACACTGTCCTTTCACACTCTGGGACACTGGGTCACACACTGTCCTTTCACACTCTGGGACAATGGGTCACAAAGTGTCCTTTCACACTCTGGGACAGTGGGTCACACCCTGTCCTTTCACACTCTGGGACAGTGGGTCGCACACTGTCCTTTCACACTCTGGGACAGTGGGTCAGATACTGTCCTTTCACACTCTGAGACAGTGGGTCACACACTGTCCTTTCACACTATGGGACAGTGGGTCACACTCTGTCCTTTCACACGCTGGGACAGTGGGTCAGGCACTGTCCTTTCACAGTCTGGGACAGTGGGTCAGACACTGTCCATTCACACTCTGGGACAGTGGATTAGACACTGTCCTTTCACACTCAGGGACAGTGGGTCAGACACTGTCCTTTCACACTCTGGGACAGTGGGTCAGACACTGTCCTTTCACAGATTGGGACAGTGGGTCACACACTGTCCATTTAGACACTGGGACAGTGGGACAGCCTCTGTCCTTGCACACTCTGGGACAGTAGGTCACACACTGTCCTTTCACACTCTGGGACACTGGGTCACACACTGTCCTTTCACACTCTGGGACAATGGGTCACAAAGTGTCCTTTCACACTCTGGGACAGTGGGTCACACCCTGTCCTTTCACACTCTGGGACAGTGGGTCGCACACTGTCCTTTCACACTCTGGGACAGTGGGTCAGATACTGTCCTTTCACACTCTGAGACAGTGGGTCACACACTGTCCTTTCACACTATGGGACAGTGGGTCACACCCTGTCCTTTCACACTCTGGGACAGTGGGTCAGGCACTGTCCTTTCACACTCTGGGACAGTGGGTCAGACACTGCCCTTTCACAGTCTGGGACAGTGGATTAGACACTGTCCTTTCACACTCTGGGACAGTGGGTCAGACACTGTCCTTTCACACTCTGGGACAGCGGGGCACACACTGTCCTTTCACACTCTGGGACAGCGGGTCACACACTGTCCTTTCACACTCTGGGACAGTGGGTCACACACTGTCCTTTCACACTCTGGGACAGCGGGTCACACACTGTCCTTTCACACTCTGGGACAGTGGGTCACATAGTGTCCTTTCACACTCTTCGTCAGTGGGTCACACACTGTCCTTTCACACTCTGGGACAGTGGGTCACACACTGTCCTTTCACAATCTGGGGCAGTGGGTCACACACTGTGCTTTTCACACTCTGGGACAGTGGGACAGACTCTGTCCTTTCACACTCTGGGTCAGTGGCTCACACACTGTCCTTTCACACTCTGGGACAGTGGATCACACGCTGTCCTTTCACACTCTGGGACAGTGGGTCAGACACTGTCCTTTCACAGATTGGGACAGTGGGTCACACACTGTCCATTTAGACACTGGGACAGTGGGTCAGACACCGTCCTTTCACTCTCTGAGACAGTGGGTCACACACTGTCCTTTCAGTCTCTGGGACAGTGGGTCACACACTCCTTTCACACTCTGGGACAGTGGGTCAGACACTGTCCTTTCACACTCTGGGACAGTGGGTCAGACACTGTCCTTTCACACTCTGGGACAGTGGGTAACACACTGTCCTTTCACACTCTGGGATAGTGGGTCAGACACTGTCCTTTTCAAACTCTGGGACAGTGGGTCACACACTGTCCTTTCACTCTCTGGGACAGTGGGTCACACACTCCTTTCACACTCTGGGACAGTGGGTCAGACACTGTCCTTTCACACTCTGGGACAGTGGGTCACACACTGTCCTTTCGCCCTCTGGGACATTGGGTCAGACACTGTCCTTTCACACTCTGGGACAGTGGATCACACGCTGTCCTTTCACACTGTGGGACAGTGGGTCAGACACTGTCCTTTCACACTCTGGGGCAGTGGGTCACACACTGTCCATTTAGACACTGGGACAGTGGGTCAGACACTGTCCATTTAGACACTGGGACAGTGGGTCAGGCCCTGTCCTTTCACACTCTGGGACAGTGGGTCAGACACTGTCCTTTCACACTCTGGGACAGTGGATTAGACACTGTCCTTTCACACTCTGGGACAGTGGGTCAGACACTGTCCTTTCACACTCTGGGACAATGGGTCACAAAGTGTCCTTTCACACTCTGGGACAGTGGGTCACACCCTGTCCTTTCACACTCTGGGACAGTGGGTCGCACACTGTCCTTTCACACTCTGGAACAGTGGGTCAGATACTGTCCTTTCACACTCTGAGACAGTGGGTCACACACTGTCCCTTCACACTATGGGGCAGTGGGTCACACTCTGTCCTTTCACACGCTGGGACAGTGGGTCAGGCACTGTCCTTTCACACTCTGGGACAGTGGGTCAGACACTGTCCTTTCACACTCTGGGACAGTGGATTAGACACTGTCCTTTCACACTCTGGGACAGTGGGTCAGACACTGTCCTTTCACACTCTGGGACAGTGGGTCAGATACTGTCCTTTCACACTCTGAGACAGTGGGTCACACACTGTCCCTTCACACTATGGGGCAGTGGGTCACACTCTGTCCTTTCACACGCTGGGACAGTGGGTCAGGCACTGTCCTCTCACACTCTGGGACAGTGGGACAGACTCTGTCCTTTCACACTCTGTGTCAGTGGCTCACACACTGTCCTTTCACACTCTGGGAGAGTGGATCACACGCTGTCCTTTCACACTCTGGGACAGTGGGTCAGACACTGTCCTTTCACAGATTGGGACAGTGGGTCACACACTTTCCATTTAGACACTGGGACAGTGGTTCAGACACCGTCCTTTCACTCTCTGGGACAGTGGGTCACACACTGTCCTTTCACTCTCTGGGACAGTGGGTAACACACTGTCCTTTCACACTCTGGGATAGTGGGTCAGACACTGTCCTTTTCAAACTCTGGGACAGTGGGTCACACACTGTCCTTTCACTCTCTGGGACAGTGGGTAACACACTGTCCTTTCACACTCTGAGACAGTGGGTCAGACACTGTCCTTTCACACTCTGGGACAGTGGGTAACACACTGTCCTTTCACACTCTGGGATAGTGGGTCAGACACTGTCCTTTCACTCTCTGGGACAGTGGGTCAGACACTGTCCTTTCACTCTCTGGGACAGTGGGTCACACACTCCTTTCACACTCTGGGATAGTGGGTCAGACACTGTCCTTTTCAAACTCTGGGACAGTGGGTCACACACTGTCCTTTCACTCTCTGGGACAGTGGGTCACACACTCCTTTCACACTCTGGGACAGTGGGTCAGACACTGTCCTTTCACACTCTGGGACAGTGGGTCACACACTGTCCTTTTGCCCTCTGGGACATTGGGTCAGACACTGTCATTTCACACTCTGGGACAGTGGGTCAGACACTGCCCTTCCACACTCTGGGACAGTGGTTCAGACACTGTCCTTTCACACTCTGGGATAGTGGGTCAGACACTGCCCTTTTCAAACTCTGGGACAGTGGGTCACACACTCTCCATTCACACACTGGGACAGTGGGTCACACACTTTCCTTTTACACTCTGGGACAGTGCGTCACACACTGTCCTTTCACACTCTGGGACAGTGGGTCAGACACTGTCCTTTCACACTCTGGGACAGTGGGTCACACACTGTCCTTTCACTCTCTGGGACAGTGGGTCACACACTCCTTTCACACTCTGGGACAGTGGGTCAGACACTGTCCTTTCACACTCTGGGACAGTGGGTCAGACACTGTCTATTCACAGTCTGGGACAGTGGGTCACACACTGTCGTTTTACACTCTGGGACAGTGGGTCACACACTGTCCTTTCTCACTCTGGGACAGTGGGTCAGACATTGCCCTTTTCACACTCTGGGGCAGTGGGACAGACTCTGTCCTTTCACACTCTGGGACAGTGGGTCAGACACTGTCCTTTCACACTCTGGGACAGTGGATCAGACACTGTCCTTTCACATTCTGGGACAGTGGTTCAGACACTGTCCTTTCACACTCTGGGACAGTGGGTCACACACTGTCCTTTCACACTCTGGGACAGCGGGTCACACACTGTCCTTTCACACTCTGGGACAGTGGGTCACACACTGTCCTTTCACACTCTGGGACAGCGGGTCACACACTGTCCTTTCACACTCTGGGACAGTGGGTCACATACTGTCCTTTCACACTCTGGGACAGTGGGTCACACACTGTCCTTTCACACTCTGGGACAGTGGGTCACACACCGTCCTTTCACACTCTGGGACAGTGGGTCACACACTGTCCTTTCACACTCTGGGAGAGTGTGTCACACACTGTCCTTTCACACTCTGGGACAGTGGGTCACACACTGTCCTTTCACACTCTGGGACAGTGGATCACACGCTGTCCTTTCACACTCTGCGACAGTGGGTCAGACACTGTCCTTTCACACATTGGGACAGTGGGTGACACACTGTCCATTCACGCACTGGGACAGTGCGTCAGACACTGTTCTTTCACACTCTGGGACAGTGGGTCACACACTGTACATTCACACTCTGGGACAGTGGGTCACACACTGTCCTTTCACACTCTGGGACAGTGGGGCAGACACTGTCCTTTTCACACTCTGGGACAGTGGGACAGACTCTGTCCTTTCACACTCTGGGTCAGTGGCTCACACACTGTCCTTCCACACTCTGGGACAGTGGGTCAGACACTGTTCTTTCACACTCTGGGACAGTGGGTCACACACTGTCCATTCACACTCTGGTACAGTGGGTCAGACACTGTCCTTTCACATTCTGGGACAGTGGGTCACACACTGTCCTTTCATACTCTGGGACAGTGGATCACACGCTGTCCTTTCACACTCTGGGACAGTGGGTCAGACACTGTCCTTTCACATCCTGGGACAGTGGGTCAGACACTGTCCTTTCACACTCTGGGACAGTGGGTCACACACTGTCCTTTCACTCTCTGGGACAGTGGGTCACACACTGTCCTTTCACTCTCTGGGACAGTGGGTCACACACTCCTTTCACACTCTGGGACAGTGGGTCACACACTGTCCTCTCACACTCTGGGACAGTGGGTCACACACTGTCCTTTCACACTCTGGGACAGCGGGTCACACACTGTCCTTTCACACTCTGGGACAGTGGGTCACACACTGTCCTTTCACACTCTGGGACAGCGGGTCACACACTGTCCTTTCACACTCTGGGACAGTGGGTCACATACTGTCTTTTCACACTCTGGGACAGTGGGTCACACACTGTCCTTTCACACTCTGGGACAGTGGGTCACACACTGTCCTTTCACACTCTGGGGCAGTGGGTCACACACTGTTCTTTTCACACTCTGGGACAGTGGGACAGACTCTGTCCTTTCACACTCTGGGACAGTGGATCACACGCTGTCCTTTCACACTCTGGGACAGTGGGTCAGACACTGTCCTTTCACATCCTGTGACAGTGGGTCAGACACTGTCCTTTCACACTCTGGGACAGTGGGTCACACACTGTCCTTTCACTCTCTGGGACAGTGGGTCACACACTGTCCTTTCACTCTCTGGGAAAGTGGGTCACACACTCCTTTCACACTCTGAGACAGTGGGTCAGACACTGTCCTTTCACCCTCTGGGACAGTGGGTCAGACACTGTCCTTTCACACTCTGGGACAGTGGGTAACACACTGTCCTTTCACACTCTGGGACAGTGGGTCAGACACTGTCCTTTCACACTCTGGGACAGTGGGTCACACACTGTCCTTTCGCCCCCTGGGACATTGGGTCAGACACTGTCATTTCACACTCTGGGACAGTGGGTCAGACACTGCCCTTTCACACTCTGGGACAGTGGTTCAGGCACTGTCCTTTCACACTCTGGGACAGTGGGTAATACACTGTCCTTTCACACTCTGGCATAGTGGGTCAGACACTGTCCTTTTCAAACTCTGGGACAGTGGGTCTTACACTCTCCATTCACACACTGGGACAGTGGGTCACACACTTTCCTTTTACACTCTGGGACAGTGCGTCACACACTGTCCTTTCACACTCTGGGACAGTGGGTCAGACACTGTCCTTTCACACTCTGGGACAGTGGGTCACACACTGTCCTTTCACTCTCTGGGACAGTGGGTCACACACTGCCCTTTCACTCTCTGGGACAGTGGGTCACACACTCCTTTCACACTCTGGGACAGTGGGTCAGACACTGTCCTTTCACACTCTGGGACAGTGGGTCAGACACTGTCTATTCACAGTCTGGGACAGTGGGTCACACACTGTCATTTTACACTCTGGGACAGTGGGTCACACACTGTCCTTTCTCACTCTGGGACAGTGGGTCAGACATTGCCCTTTTCACACTCTGGGACAGTGGGACAGACTCTGTCCTTTCACACTCTGGGACAGTGGGTCAGACACTGTCCTTTCACACTCTGGGGCAGTGGATCAGACACTGTCCTTTCACATTCTGGGACAGTGGATCAGACACTGTCCTTTCACACTCTGGGACAGTGGGTCACACACTGTCCTTTCACACTCTGGGACAGCGGGTCACACACTGTCCTTTCACACTCTGGGACAGTGGGTCACACACTGTCCTTTCACACTCTGGGACAGCGGGTCACACACTGTCCTTTCACACTCTGGGACCGTGGGTCACATACTGTCCTTTCACACTCTGGGACAGTGGGTCACACACTGTCCTTTCACACTCTGGGACAGTGGGTCACACACTGTCCTTTCACACTCTGGGATAGTGGATCACACGCTGTCCTTTCACACTCTGCGACAGTGGGTCAGACACTGTCCTTTCACACATTGGGACAGTGGGTGACACACTGTCCATTCACACACTGGGACAGTGCGTCAGACACTGTTCTTTCACACTCTGGGACAGTGGGTCACACACTGTCCATTCACACTCTGGGACAGTGGGTCACACACTGTCCTTTCACACTCTGGGACAGTGGGGCAGACACTGTCCTTTTCACACTCTGGACAGTGGGACAGACTCTGTCCTTTCACACTCTGGGTCAGTGGCTCACACACTGTCCTTTCACACTCTGGGACAGTGGGTCAGACACTGTCCTTTCACATTCTGGGACAGTGGGTCACACACTGTCCTTTCATACTCTGGGACAGTGGATCACACGCTGTCCTTTCACACCCTGGGCCAGTGGGTCAGAAACTGTCCTTTCACATCCTGGGACAGTGGGTCAGACACTGTCCTTTCACACTCTGGGACAGTGGGTCACCCACTGTCCTTTCACTCTCTGGGACAGTGGGTCACACACTGTCCTTTCACTCTCTGGGACAGTGGGTCACACACTCCTTTCACACTCTGGGACAGTGGGCCACACACTGTCATTTCACACTCTGGGACAGTGGATCACACGCTGTCCTTTCACACTCTGCGACAGTGGGTCAGACACTGTCCTTTCACACATTGGGACAGTGGGTCACACACTGTCCATTCACACACTGGGACAGTGCGTCAGACACTGTTCTTTCACACTCTGGGACAGTGGGTCACACACTGTCCTTTCACACTCTGGGACAGTGGATCACACGATGTCCTTTCACACTCTGGGACAGTGGGTCAGACACTGTCCTTGCAAATCCTGGGACAGTGGTTCAGACACTGTCCTTTCACACTCTGGGACAGTGGGTAAAACACTGTCCTTTCACACTCTGGGATAGTGGGTCAGACACTGTCCTTTTCAAACTCTGGGACAGTGGGTCACACACTGTCCTCTCACACTCTGGGACAGTGGGTCAGACACTGTCCTTTACCACTCTGGGACAGTGGGACAGACACTGTCCTTTCACACTCTGGGACAGTGGGTCACACACTGTCCTTTCACAGTCTGGGACAGTGGGTCAGACACTGTCCATTCACACTCTGGGACAGTGGATTAGACACTGTCCTTTCACACTCAGGGACAGTGGGTCAGACACTGTCCTTTCACAGATTGGGACAGTGGGTCACACACTGTCCATTTAGACACTGGGACAGTGGGACAGCCTCTGTCCTTTCACACTCTGGGACAGTAGGTCAGACACTGTCCTTTCACACTCTGGGACAGCGGGGCACACACTGTCCTTTCACACTCTGGGACAGCGGGTCACACACTGTCCTTTCACACTCTGGGACAGTGGGTCACACACTGTCCTTTCACACTCTGGGACAGCGGGTAACACACTGTCCTTTCACACTCTAGGACAGTGGGTCAGATAGTGTCCTTTCACACTCTGCGTCAGTGGGTCACACACTGTCCTTTCACACTCTGGGACAGTGGGTCACACACTGTCCTTTCACACTCTGGGGCAGTGGGTCACACACTGTGCTTTTGAAACTCTGGGACAGTGGGACAGACTCTGTCCTTTCACACTCTGGGTCAGTGGCTCACACACTGTCCTTTCACACTCTGGGACAGTGGATCACACGCTGTCCTTTCACACTCTGGGACAGTGGGTCAGACACTGTCCTTTCACAGATTGGGACAGTGGGTCACACACTGTCCATTTAGACACTGGGACAGTGGGTCAGACACCGTCCTTTCAGTCTCTGGGACAGTGGGTCACACACTCCTTTCACACTCTGGGACAGTGGGTCACATACTGTCCATTTAGACACTGGGACAGTGGGTCACACACTGTCCTTTCAGTCTCTGGGACAGTGGGTCACACACTCCTTTCACACTCTGGGACAGTGGGTCAGACACTGTCCTTTCACACTCTGGGACAGTGGGTCAGACACTGTCCTTTCACACTCTGGGACAGTGGGTAACACACTGTCCTTTCACACTCTGGGATAGTGGGTCAGACACTGTCCTTTCAAAATCTGGGACAGTGGGTCACACACTGTCCTTTCACTCTCTGGGACAGTGGGTCACACACTCCTTTCACACTCTGGGACAGTGGGTCAGACACTGTCCTTTCACACTCTGGGACAGTGGGTCACAAACTGTCCTTTCGCCCTCTGGGACATTGGGTCAGACACTGTCATTTCACACTCTGGGACAGTGGGTCAGAGACTGCCCTTTCACACTCTGGGACAGTGGATCACACACTGTCCTTTCACACTCTGGGACAGTGGTTCAGACACTGACCTTTCACACTCTGGGACAGTGGATCACACGCTGTCCTTTCACACTCTGGGACAGTGGGTCAGACACTGTCCTTTCACACTCTGGGGCAGTGGGTCACACACTGTCCATTTAGACACTGGGACAGTGGGTCAGACACTGTCCATTTAGACACTGGGACAGTGGGTCAGGCCCTGCCCTTTCACACTCTGGGACAGTGGGTCAGACACTGTCCTTTCACACTCTGGGACAGTGGATTAGACACTGTCCTTTCACACTCTGGGACAGTGGGTCAGACACTGTCCTTTCACACTCTGGGACAATGGGTCACAAAGTGTCCTTTCACACTCTGGGACAGTGGGTCACACACTGTCCTTTCACACTCTGGGACAGTGGGTCAGATACTGTCCTTTCACACTCTGAGACAGTGGGTCACACACTGTCCCTTCACACTATGGGGCAGTGGGTCACACTCTGTCCTTTCACACGCTGGGACAGTGGGTCAGGCACTGTCCTTTCACACTCTGGGACAGTGGGTCAGACACTGTCCTTTCACACTCTGGGACAGTGGATTAGACACTGTCCTTTCACACTCTGGGACAGTGGGTCAGACACTGTCCTTTCACACTCTGGGACAGCGGGGCACACACTGTCCTTTCACACTCTGGGACAGCGGGTCACACACTGTCCTTTCACACTCTGGGACAGCAGGTCACCCACTGTCCTTTCACACTCTGGGACAGCGGGTCACACACTGTCCTTTCACACTCTGGGACAGTGGGTCACACACTGTCCTTTCACACTCTGGGGCAGTGGGTCACACACTGTCCTTTCTCACTCTGGGACAGTGGGTCACACACTGTCCTCTCACACTCTGGGACAGTGGGACAGACTCTGTCCTTTCACACTCTGGGTCAGTGGCTCACACACTGTCCTTTCACACTCTGGGAGAGTGGATCACATGCTGTCCTTTCACACTCTGGGACAGTGGGTCAGACACTGTCCTTTCACAGATTGGGACAGTGGGTCACACACTTTCCATTTAGACACTGGGACAGTGGGTCAGACACCGTCCTTTCACTCTCTGGGACAGTGGGTCACACACTGTCCTTTCACTCTCTGGGACAGTGGGTAACACACTGTCCTTTCACACTCTGGGATAGTGGGTCAGACACTGTCCTTTTCAAACTCTGGGACAGTGGGTCACACACTGTCCTTTCACACTCTGGGATAGTGGGTCAGACACTGTCCTTTCACTCTTTGGGACAGTGGGTCAGACACTGTCCTTTCACTCTCTGGGACAGTGGGTCACACACTCCTTTCACACTCTGGGATAGTGGGTCAGACACTGTCCTTTTCAAACTCTGGGACAGTGGGTCACACACTGTCCTTTCACTCTCTGGGACAGTGGGTCACACACTCCTTTCACACTCTGGGACAGTGGGTCAGACACTGTCCTTTCACACTCTGGGACAGTGGGTCACACACTGTCCTTTTGCCCTCTGGGACATTGGGTGAGACACTGTCATTTCACACTCTGGGACAGTGGGTCAGACACTGCCCTTCCACACTCTGGGACAGTGGTTCAGACACTGTCCTTTCACACTCTGGGATAGTGGGTCAGACACTGCCCTTTTCAAACTCTGGGACAGTGGGTCACACACTCTCCATTCACACACTGGGACAGTGGGTCACACACTTTCCTTTTACACTCTAGGACAGTGCGTCACACACTGTCCTTTCACACTCTGGGACAGTGGGTCAGACACTGTCCTTTCACACTCTGGGACAGTGGGTCACACACTGTCCTTTCACTCTCTGGGACAGTGGGTCACACACTCCTTTCACACTCTGGGACACTGGGTCAGACACTGTCCTTTCACACTCTGGGACAGTGGGTCAGACACTGTCTATTCACAGTCTGGGACAGTGGGTCACACACTGTCGTTTTACACTCTGGGACAGTGGGTCACACACTGTCCTTTCTCACTCTGGGACAGTGGGTCAGACATTGCCCTTTTCACACTCTGGGGCAGTGGGACAGACTCTGTCCTTTCACACTCTGGGACAGTGGGTCAGACACTGTCCTTTCACACTCTGGGACAGTGGATCAGACACTGTCCTTTCACATTCTGGGACAGTGGTTCAGACACTGTCCTTTCACACTCTGGGACAGTGGGTCACACACTGTCCTTTCACACTCTGGGACAGTGGGTCACACACTGTCCTTTCACACTCTGGGACAGTGGGTCACACACCGTCCTTTCACACTCTGGGACAGTGGGTCACACACTGTCCTTTCACACTCTGGGAGAGTGTGTCACACACTGTCCTTTCACACTCTGGGACAGTGGGTCACACCACTGTCCTTTCACACTCTGGGACAGTGGATCACACGCTGTCCTTTCACACTCTGCGACAGTGGGTCAGACACTGTCCTTTCACACATTGGGACAGTGGGTGACACACTGTCCATTCACACACTGGGACAGTGCGTCAGACACTGTTCTTTCACACTCTGGGACAGTGGGTCACACACTGTACATTCACACTCTGGGACAGTGGGTCACACACTGTCCTTTCACACTCTGGGACAGTGGGGCAGACACTGTCCTTTTCACACTCTGGGACAGTGGGACAGACTCTGTCCTTTCACACTCTGGGTCAGTGGCTCACACACTGTCCTTTCACACTCTGGGACAGTGGGTCAGACACTGTCCTTTCACATTCTGGGACAGTGGGTCACACACTGTCCTTTCATACTCTGGGACAGTGGATCACACGCTGTCCTTTCACACTCTGGGACAGTGGGTCAGACACTTTCCTTTCACATCCTGGGACAGTGGGTCAGACACTGTCCTTTCACACTCTGGGACAGTGGGTCACACACTGTCCTTTCACTCTCTGGGACAGTGGGTCACACACTGTCCTTTCACTCTCTGGGACAGTGGGTCTCACACTCCTTTCACACTCTGGGACAGTGGGTCACACACTGTCCTCTCACACTCTGGGACAGTGGGTCACACACTGTCCTTTCACACTCTGGGACAGCGGGTCACACACTGTCCTTTCACACTCTGGGACAGTGGGTCACACACTGTCCTTTCACATTCTGGGACAGCGGGTCACACACTGTCCTTTCACACTCTGGGACAGTGGGTCACATACTGTCTTTTCACACTCTGGGACAGTGGGTCACACACTGTCCTTTCACACTCTGGGGCAGTGGGTCACACACTGTCCTTTCACACTCTGGGGCAGTGGGTCACACACTGTTCTTTTCACACTCTGGGACAGTGGGACAGACTCTGTCCTTTCACACTCTGGGTCAGTGGCTCACACACTGTCCTTTCACACTCTGGGACAGTGGATCACACGCTGTCCTTTCACACTCTGGGACAGTGGGTCAGACACTGTCCTTTCACATCCTGGGACAGTGGGTCAGACACTGTCCTTTCACACTCTGGGACAGTGGGTCACACACTGTCCTTTCACTCTCTGGGACAGTGGGTCACACACTGTCCTTTCACTCTCTGGGACAGTGGGTCACACACTCCTTTCACACTCTGAGACAGTGGGTCAGACACTGTCCTTTCACACTCTGGGACAGTGGGTCAGACACTGTCCTTTCACACTCTGGGACAGTGGGTAACACACTGTCCTTTCACACTCTGGGACAGTGGGTCAGACACTGTCCTTTCACACTCTGGGACAGTGGGTCACACACTGTCCTTTCGCCCTCTGGGACATTGGGTCAGACTCTGTCATTTCACACTCTGGGACAGTGGGTCAGACACTGCCCTTTCACACTCTGGGACAGTGGTTCAGGCACTGTCCTTTCACACTCTGGGACAGTGGGTAATACACTGTCCTTTCACACTCTGGGATAGTGGGTCAGACACTGTCCTTTTCAAACTCTGGGACAGTGGGTCTTACACTCTCCATTCACACACTGGGACAGTGGGTCACACACTTTCCTTTTACACTCTGGGACAGTGCGTCACACACTGTCCTTTCACACTCTGGGACAGTGGGTCAGACACTGTCCTTTCACACTCTGGGACAGTGGGTCACACACTGTCCTTTCACTCTCTGGGACAGTGGGTCACACACTGACTGCCCTTTCACTCTCTGGGACAGTGGGTCACACACTCCTTTCACACTCTGGGACAGTGGGTCAGACACTGTCCTTTCACACTCTGGGACAGTGGGTCAGACACTGTCTATTCACAGTCTGGGACAGTGGGTCACACACTGTCATTTTACACTCTGGGACAGTGGGTCACACACTGTCCTTTCTCACTCTGGGACAGTGGGTCAGACATTGCCCTTTTCACACTCTGGGACAGTGGGACAGACTCTGTCCTTTCACACTCTGGGACAGTGGGTCAGACACTGTCCTTTCACACTCTGGGGCAGTGGATCAGACACTGTCCTTTCACATTCTGGGACAGTGGATCAGACACTGTCCTTTCACACTCTGGGACAGTGGGTCACACACTGTCCTTTCACACTCTGGGACAGCGGGTCACACACTGTCCTTTCACACTCTGGGACAGTGGGTCACACACTGTCCTTTCACACTCTGGGACAGCGGGTCACACACTGTCCTTTCACACTCTGGGACCGTGGGTCACATACTGTCCTTTCACACTCTGGGACAGTGGGTCACACACTGTCCTTTCACACTCTGGGACAGTGGGTCACACACTGTCCTTTCACACTCTGGGACAGTGGATCACACGCTGTCCTTTCACACTCTGCGACAGTGGGTCAGACACTGTCCTTTCACACATTGGGACAGTGGGTGACACACTGTCCATTCACACACTGGGACAGTGCGTCAGACACTGTTCTTTCACACTCTGGGACAGTGGGTCACACACTGTCCATTCACACTCTGGGACAGTGGGTCACACACTGTCCTTTCACACTCTGGGACAGTGGGGCAGACACTGTCCTTTTCACACTCTGGACAGTGGGACAGACTCTGTCCTTTCACACTCTGGGTCAGTGGCTCACACACTGTCCTTTCACACTCTGGGACAGTGGGTCAGACACTGTCCTTTCACATTCTGGGACAGTGGGTCACACACTGTCCTTTCATACTCTGGGACAGTGGATCACACGCTGTCCTTTCACACCCTGGGCCAGTGGGTCAGAAACTGTCCTTTCACATCCTGGGACAGTGGGTCAGACACTGTCCTTTCACACTCTGGGACAGTGGGTCACCCACTGTCCTTTCACTCTCTGGGACAGTGGGTCACACACTGTCCTTTCACTCTCTGGGACAGTGGGTCACACACTCCTTTCACACTCTGGGACAGTGGGCCACACACTGTCATTTCACACTCTGGGACAGTGGATCACACGCTGTCCTTTCACACTCTGCGACAGTGGGTCAGACACTGTCCTTTCACACATTGGGACAGTGGGTCACACACTGTCCATTCACACACTGGGACAGTGCGTCAGACACTGTTCTTTCACACTCTGGGACAGTGGGTCACACACTGTCCTTTCACACTCTGGGACAGTGGATCACACGATGTCCTTTCACACTCTGGGACAGTGGGTCAGAAACTGTCCTTGCAAATCCTGGGACAGTGGTTCAGACACTGTCCTTTCACACTCTGGGACAGTGGGTAAAACACTGTCCTTTCACACTCTGGGATAGTGGGTCAGACACTGTCCTTTTCAAACTCTGGGACAGTGGGTCACACACTGTCCTCTCACACTCTGGGACAGTGGGTCAGACACTGTCCTTTACCACTCTGGGACAGTGGGACAGACACTGTCCTTTCACACTCTGGGACAGTGGGTCACACACTGTCCTTTCACAGTCTGGGACAGTGGGTCAGACACTGTCCATTCACACTCTGGGACAGTGGATTAGACACTGTCCTTTCACACTCAGGGACAGTGGGTCAGACACTGTCCTTTCACAGATTGGGACAGTGGGTCACACACTGTCCATTTAGACACTGGGACAGTGGGACAGCCTCTGTCCTTTCACACTCTGGGACAGTAGGTCAGACACTGTCCTTTCACACTCTGGGACAGCGGGGCACACACTGTCCTTTCACACTCTGGGACAGCGGGTCACACACTGTCCTTTCACACTCTGGGACAGTGGGTCACACACTGTCCTTTCACACTCTGGGTCAGCGGGTCACACACTGTCCTTTCACACTCTAGGACAGTGGGTCAGATAGTGTCCTTTCACACTCTGCGTCAGTGGGTCACACACTGTCCTTTCACACTCTGGGACAGTGGGTCACACACTGTCCTTTCACACTCTGGGGCAGTGGGTCACACACTGTGCTTTTCAAACTCTGGGACAGTGGGACAGACTCTGTCCTTTCACACTCTGGGTCAGTGGCTCACACACTGTCCTTTCACACTCTGGGACAGTGGATCACACGCTGTCCTTTCACACTCTGGGACAGTGGGTCAGACACTGTCCTTTCACAGATTGGGACAGTGGGTCACACACTGTCCATTTAGACACTGGGACAGTGGGTCAGACACCGTCCTTTCAGTCTCTGGGACAGTGGGTCACACACTCCTTTCACACTCTGGGACAGTGGGTCACATACTGTCCATTTAGACACTGGGACAGTGGGTCACACACTGTCCTTTCAGTCTCTGGGACAGTGGGACACACACTCCTTTCACACTCTGGGACAGTGGGTCAGACACTGTCCTTTCACACTCTGGGACAGTGGGTAACACACTGTCCTTTCACACTCTGGGATAGTGGGTCAGACACTGTCCTTTCAAAATCTGGGACAGTGGGTCACACACTGTCCTTTCACTCTCTGGGACAGTGGGTCACACACTCCTTTCACACTCTGGGACAGTGGGTCAGACACTGTCCTTTCACACTCTGGGACAGTGGGTCACACACTGTCCTTTCGCCCTCTGGGACATTGGGTCAGACACTGTCATTTCACACTCTGGGACAGTGGGTCAGAGACTGCCCTTTCACACTCTGGGACAGTGGATCACACACTGTCCTTTCACACTCTGGGACAGTGGTTCAGACACTGACCTTTCACACTCTGGGACAGTGGATCACACGCTGTCCTTTCACACTCTGGGACAGTGGGTCAGACACTGTCCTTTCACACTCTGGGGCAGTGGGTCACACACTGTCCATTTAGACACTGGGACAGTGGGTCAGACACTGTCCATTTAGACACTGGGACAGTGGGTCAGGCCCTGCCCTTTCACACTCTGGGACAGTGGGTCAGACACTGTCCTTTCACACTCTGGGACAGTGGATTAGACACTGTCCTTTCACACTCTGGGACAGTGGGTCAGACACTGTCCTTTCACACTCTGGGACAATGGGTCACAAAGTGTCCTTTCACACTCTGGGACAGTGGGTCACACCCTGTCCTTTCACACTCTGGGACAGTGGGTCGCACACTGTCCTTTCACACTCTGGGACAGTGGGTCAGATACTGTCCTTTCACACTCTGAGACAGTGGGTCACACACTGTCCCTTCACACTATGGGGCAGTGGGTCACACTCTGTCCTTTCACACGCTGGGACAGTGGGTCAGGCACTGTCCTTTCACACTCTGGGACAGTGGGTCAGACACTGTCCTTTCACACTCTGGGACAGTGGATTAGACACTGTCCTTTCACACTCTGGGACAGTGGGTCAGACACTGTCCTTTCACACTCTGGGACAGCGGGGCACACACTGTCCTTTCACACTCTGGGACAGCGGGTCACACACTGTCCTTTCACACTCTGGGACAGCAGGTCACCCACTGTCCTTTCACACTCTGGGACAGCGGGTCACACACTGTCCTTTCACACTCTGGGACAGTGGATTAGACACTGTCCTTTCACACGCTGGGACAGTGGGTCAGGCACTGTCCTTTCACACTCTGGGACAGTGGGTCAGACACTGTCCTTTCACACTCTGGGACAGTGGATTAGACACTGTCCTTTCACACTCTGGGACAGTGGGTCAGACACTGTCCTTTCACACTCTGGGACAGTGGGTCAGACACTGTCCTTTCACATTCTGGGACAGTGGGTCACACACTGTCCTTTCATACTCTGGGACAGTGGATCACACGCTGTCCTTTCACACCCTGGGCCAGTGGGTCAGAAACTGTCCTTTCACATCCTGGGACAGTGGGTCAGACACTGTCCTTTCACACTCTGGGACAGTGGGTCACCCACTGTCCTTTCACTCTCTGGGACAGTGGGTCACACACTGTCCTTTCACTCTCTGGGACAGTGGGTCACACACTCCTTTCACACTCTGGGACAGTGGGCCACACACTGTCATTTCACACTCTGGGACAGTGGATCACACGCTGTCCTTTCACACTCTGCGACAGTGGGTCAGACACTGTCCTTTCACACATTGGGACAGTGGGTCACACACTGTCCATTCACACACTGGGACAGTGCGTCAGACACTGTTCTTTCACACTCTGGGACAGTGGGTCACACACTGTCCTTTCACACTCTGGGACAGTGGATCACACGATGTCCTTTCACACTCTGGGACAGTGGGTCAGAAACTGTCCTTGCAAATCCTGGGACAGTGGTTCAGACACTGTCCTTTCACACTCTGGGACAGTGGGTAAAACACTGTCCTTTCACACTCTGGGATAGTGGGTCAGACACTGTCCTTTTCAAACTCTGGGACAGTGGGTCACACACTGTCCTCTCACACTCTGGGACAGTGGGTCAGACACTGTCCTTTACCACTCTGGGACAGTGGGACAGACACTGTCCTTTCACACTCTGGGACAGTGGGTCACACACTGTCCTTTCACAGTCTGGGACAGTGGGTCAGACACTGTCCATTCACACTCTGGGACAGTGGATTAGACACTGTCCTTTCACACTCAGGGACAGTGGGTCAGACACTGTCCTTTCACAGATTGGGACAGTGGGTCACACACTGTCCATTTAGACACTGGGACAGTGGGACAGCCTCTGTCCTTTCACACTCTGGGACAGTAGGTCAGACACTGTCCTTTCACACTCTGGGACAGCGGGGCACACACTGTCCTTTCACACTCTGGGACAGCGGGTCACACACTGTCCTTTCACACTCTGGGACAGTGGGTCACACACTGTCCTTTCACACTCTGGGACAGCGGGTCACACACTGTCCTTTCACACTCTAGGACAGTGGGTCAGATAGTGTCCTTTCACACTCTGCGTCAGTGGGTCACACACTGTCCTTTCACACTCTGGGACAGTGGGTCACACACTGTCCTTTCACACTCTGGGGCAGTGGGTCACACACTGTGCTTTTCAAACTCTGGGACAGTGGGACAGACTCTGTCCTTTCACACTCTGGGTCAGTGGCTCACACACTGTCCTTTCACACTCTGGGACAGTGGATCACACGCTGTCCTTTCACACTCTGGGACAGTGGGTCAGACACTGTCCTTTCACAGATTGGGACAGTGGGTCACACACTGTCCATTTAGACACTGGGACAGTGGGTCAGACACCGTCCTTTCAGTCTCTGGGACAGTGGGTCACACACTCCTTTCACACTCTGGGACAGTGGGTCACATACTGTCCATTTAGACACTGGGACAGTGGGTCACACACTGTCCTTTCAGTCTCTGGGACAGTGGGACACACACTCCTTTCACACTCTGGGACAGTGGGTCAGACACTGTCCTTTCACACTCTGGGACAGTGGGTAACACACTGTCCTTTCACACTCTGGGATAGTGGGTCAGACACTGTCCTTTCAAAATCTGGGACAGTGGGTCACACACTGTCCTTTCACTCTCTGGGACAGTGGGTCACACACTCCTTTCACACTCTGGGACAGTGGGTCAGACACTGTCCTTTCACACTCTGGGACAGTGGGTCACACACTGTCCTTTCGCCCTCTGGGACATTGGGTCAGACACTGTCATTTCACACTCTGGGACAGTGGGTCAGAGACTGCCCTTTCACACTCTGGGACAGTGGATCACACACTGTCCTTTCACACTCTGGGACAGTGGTTCAGACACTGACCTTTCACACTCTGGGACAGTGGATCACACGCTGTCCTTTCACACTCTGGGACAGTGGGTCAGACACTGTCCTTTCACACTCTGGGGCAGTGGGTCACACACTGTCCATTTAGACACTGGGACAGTGGGTCAGACACTGTCCATTTAGACACTGGGACAGTGGGTCAGGCCCTGCCCTTTCACACTCTGGGACAGTGGGTCAGACACTGTCCTTTCACACTCTGGGACAGTGGATTAGACACTGTCCTTTCACACTCTGGGACAGTGGGTCAGACACTGTCCTTTCACACTCTGGGACAATGGGTCACAAAGTGTCCTTTCACACTCTGGGACAGTGGGTCACACCCTGTCCTTTCACACTCTGGGACAGTGGGTCGCACACTGTCCTTTCACACTCTGCGACAGTGGGTCAGATACTGTCCTTTCACACTCTGAGACAGTGGGTCACACACTGTCCCTTCACACTATGGGGCAGTGGGTCACACTCTGTCCTTTCACACGCTGGGACAGTGGGTCAGGCACTGTCCTTTCACACTCTGGGACAGTGGGTCAGACACTGTCCTTTCACACTCTGGGACAGTGGATTAGACACTGTCCTTTCACACTCTGGGACAGTGGGTCAGACACTGTCCTTTCACACTCTGGGACAGCGGGGCACACACTGTCCTTTCACACTCTGGGACAGCGGGTCACACACTGTCCTTTCACACTCTGGGACAGCAGGTCACCCACTGTCCTTTCACACTCTGGGACAGCGGGTCACACACTGTCCTTTCACACTCTGGGACAGTGGGTCACACACTGTCCTTTCACACTCTGGGACAGTGGGTCACACACTGTCCTTTCACACTCTGGGACAGTGGATCACACGCTGTCCTTTCACACTCTGCGACAGTGGGTCAGACACTGTCCTTTCACACATTGGGACAGTGGGTGACACACTGTCCATTCACACACTGGGACAGTGCGTCAGACACTGTTCTTTCACACTCTGGGACAGTGGGTCACACACTGTCCATTCACACTCTGGGACAGTGGGTCACACACTGTCCTTTCACACTCTGGGACAGTGGGGCAGACACTGTCCTTTTCACACTCTGGACAGTGGGACAGACTCTGTCCTTTCACACTCTGGGTCAGTGGCTCACACACTGTCCTTTCACACTCTGGGACAGTGGGTCAGACACTGTCCTTTCACATTCTGGGACAGTGGGTCACACACTGTCCTTTCATACTCTGGGACAGTGGATCACACGCTGTCCTTTCACACCCTGGGCCAGTGGGTCAGAAACTGTCCTTTCACATCCTGGGACAGTGGGTCAGACACTGTCCTTTCACACTCTGGGACAGTGGGTCACCCACTGTCCTTTCACTCTCTGGGACAGTGGGTCACACACTGTCCTTTCACTCTCTGGGACAGTGGGTCACACACTCCTTTCACACTCTGGGACAGTGGGCCACACACTGTCATTTCACACTCTGGGACAGTGGATCACACGCTGTCCTTTCACACTCTGCGACAGTGGGTCAGACACTGTCCTTTCACACATTGGGACAGTGGGTCATACACTGTCCATTCACACACTGGGACAGTGCGTCAGACACTGTTCTTTCACACTCTGGGACAGTGGGTCACACACTGTCCTTTCACACTCTGGGACAGTGGATCACACGATGTCCTTTCACACTCTGGGACAGTGGGTCAGAAACTGTCCTTGCAAATCCTGGGACAGTGGTTCAGACACTGTCCTTTCACACTCTGGGACAGTGGGTAAAACACTGTCCTTTCACACTCTGGGATAGTGGGTCAGACACTGTCCTTTTCAAACTCTGGGACAGTGGGTCACACACTGTCCTCTCACACTCTGGGACAGTGGGTCAGACACTGTCCTTTACCACTCTGGGACAGTGGGACAGACACTGTCCTTTCACACTCTGGGACAGTGGGTCACACACTGTCCTTTCACAGTCTGGGACAGTGGGTCAGACACTGTCCATTCACACTCTGGGACAGTGGATTAGACACTGTCCTTTCACACTCAGGGACAGTGGGTCAGACACTGTCCTTTCACAGATTGGGACAGTGGGTCACACACTGTCCATTTAGACACTGGGACAGTGGGACAGCCTCTGTCCTTTCACACTCTGGGACAGTAGGTCAGACACTGTCCTTTCACACTCTGGGACAGCGGGGCACACACTGTCCTTTCACACTCTGGGACAGCGGGTCACACACTGTCCTTTCACACTCTGGGACAGTGGGTCACACACTGTCCTTTCACACTCTGGGACAGCGGGTCACACACTGTCCTTTCACACTCTAGGACAGTGGGTCAGATAGTGTCCTTTCACACTCTGCGTCAGTGGGTCACACACTGTCCTTTCACACTCTGGGACAGTGGGTCACACACTGTCCTTTCACACTCTGGGGCAGTGGGTCACACACTGTGCTTTTCAAACTCTGGGACAGTGGGACAGACTCTGTCCTTTCACACTCTGGGTCAGTGGCTCACACACTGTCCTTTCACACTCTGGGACAGTGGATCACACGCTGTCCTTTCACACTCTGGGACAGTGGGTCAGACACTGTCCTTTCACAGATTGGGACAGTGGGTCACACACTGTCCATTTAGACACTGGGACAGTGGGTCAGACACCGTCCTTTCAGTCTCTGGGACAGTGGGTCACACACTCCTTTCACACTCTGGGACAGTGGGTCACATACTGTCCATTTAGACACTGGGACAGTGGGTCACACACTGTCCTTTCAGTCTCTGGGACAGTGGGACACACACTCCTTTCACACTCTGGGACAGTGGGTCAGACACTGTCCTTTCACACTCTGGGACAGTGGGTAACACACTGTCCTTTCACACTCTGGGATAGTGGGTCAGACACTGTCCTTTCAAAATCTGGGACAGTGGGTCACACACTGTCCTTTCACTCTCTGGGACAGTGGGTCACACACTCCTTTCACACTCTGGGACAGTGGGTCAGACACTGTCCTTTCACACTCTGGGACAGTGGGTCACACACTGTCCTTTCGCCCTCTGGGACATTGGGTCAGACACTGTCATTTCACACTCTGGGACAGTGGGTCAGAGACTGCCCTTTCACACTCTGGGACAGTGGATCACACACTGTCCTTTCACACTCTGGGACAGTGGTTCAGACACTGACCTTTCACACTCTGGGACAGTGGATCACACGCTGTCCTTTCACACTCTGGGACAGTGGGTCAGACACTGTCCTTTCACACTCTGGGGCAGTGGGTCACACACTGTCCATTTAGACACTGGGACAGTGGGTCAGACACTGTCCATTTAGACACTGGGACAGTGGGTCAGGCCCTGCCCTTTCACACTCTGGGACAGTGGGTCAGACACTGTCCTTTCACACTCTGGGACAGTGGATTAGACACTGTCCTTTCACACTCTGGGACAGTGGGTCAGACACTGTCCTTTCACACTCTGGGACAATGGGTCACAAAGTGTCCTTTCACACTCTGGGACAGTGGGTCACACCCTGTCCTTTCACACTCTGGGACAGTGGGTCGCACACTGTCCTTTCACACTCTGGGACAGTGGGTCAGATACTGTCCTTTCACACTCTGAGACAGTGGGTCACACACTGTCCCTTCACACTATGGGGCAGTGGGTCACACTCTGTCCTTTCACACGCTGGGACAGTGGGTCAGGCACTGTCCTTTCACACTCTGGGACAGTGGGTCAGACACTGTCCTTTCACACTCTGGGACAGTGGATTAGACACTGTCCTTTCACACTCTGGGACAGTGGGTCAGACACTGTCCTTTCACACTCTGGGACAGTGGGTCAGACACTGTCCTTTCACATTCTGGGACAGTGGGTCACACACTGTCCTTTCATACTCTGGGACAGTGGATCACACGCTGTCCTTTCACACCCTGGGCCAGTGGGTCAGAAACTGTCCTTTCACATCCTGGGACAGTGGGTCAGACACTGTCCTTTCACACTCTGGGACAGTGGGTCACCCACTGTCCTTTCACTCTCTGGGACAGTGGGTCACACACTGTCCTTTCACTCTCTGGGACAGTGGGTCACACACTCCTTTCACACTCTGGGACAGTGGGCCACACACTGTCATTTCACACTCTGGGACAGTGGATCACACGCTGTCCTTTCACACTCTGCGACAGTGGGTCAGACACTGTCCTTTCACACATTGGGACAGTGGGTCACACACTGTCCATTCACACACTGGGACAGTGCGTCAGACACTGTTCTTTCACACTCTGGGACAGTGGGTCACACACTGTCCTTTCACACTCTGGGACAGTGGATCACACGATGTCCTTTCACACTCTGGGACAGTGGGTCAGAAACTGTCCTTGCAAATCCTGGGACAGTGGTTCAGACACTGTCCTTTCACACTCTGGGACAGTGGGTAAAACACTGTCCTTTCACACTCTGGGATAGTGGGTCAGACACTGTCCTTTTCAAACTCTGGGACAGTGGGTCACACACTGTCCTCTCACACTCTGGGACAGTGGGTCAGACACTGTCCTTTACCACTCTGGGACAGTGGGACAGACACTGTCCTTTCACACTCTGGGACAGTGGGTCACACACTGTCCTTTCACAGTCTGGGACAGTGGGTCAGACACTGTCCATTCACACTCTGGGACAGTGGATTAGACACTGTCCTTTCACACTCAGGGACAGTGGGTCAGACACTGTCCTTTCACAGATTGGGACAGTGGGTCACACACTGTCCATTTAGACACTGGGACAGTGGGACAGCCTCTGTCCTTTCACACTCTGGGACAGTAGGTCAGACACTGTCCTTTCACACTCTGGGACAGCGGGGCACACACTGTCCTTTCACACTCTGGGACAGCGGGTCACACACTGTCCTTTCACACTCTGGGACAGTGGGTCACACACTGTCCTTTCACACTCTGGGACAGCGGGTCACACACTGTCCTTTCACACTCTAGGACAGTGGGTCAGATAGTGTCCTTTCACACTCTGCGTCAGTGGGTCACACACTGTCCTTTCACACTCTGGGACAGTGGGTCACACACTGTCCTTTCACACTCTGGGGCAGTGGGTCACACACTGTGCTTTTCAAACTCTGGGACAGTGGGACAGACTCTGTCCTTTCACACTCTGGGTCAGTGGCTCACACACTGTCCTTTCACACTCTGGGACAGTGGATCACACGCTGTCCTTTCACACTCTGGGACAGTGGGTCAGACACTGTCCTTTCACAGATTGGGACAGTGGGTCACACACTGTCCATTTAGACACTGGGACAGTGGGTCAGACACCGTCCTTTCAGTCTCTGGGACAGTGGGTCACACACTCCTTTCACACTCTGGGACAGTGGGTCACATACTGTCCATTTAGACACTGGGACAGTGGGTCACACACTGTCCTTTCAGTCTCTGGGACAGTGGGACACACACTCCTTTCACACTCTGGGACAGTGGGTCAGACACTGTCCTTTCACACTCTGGGACAGTGGGTAACACACTGTCCTTTCACACTCTGGGATAGTGGGTCAGACACTGTCCTTTCAAAATCTGGGACAGTGGGTCACACACTGTCCTTTCACTCTCTGGGACAGTGGGTCACACACTCCTTTCACACTCTGGGACAGTGGGTCAGACACTGTCCTTTCACACTCTGGGACAGTGGGTCACACACTGTCCTTTCGCCCTCTGGGACATTGGGTCAGACACTGTCATTTCACACTCTGGGACAGTGGGTCAGAGACTGCCCTTTCACACTCTGGGACAGTGGATCACACACTGTCCTTTCACACTCTGGGACAGTGGTTCAGACACTGACCTTTCACACTCTGGGACAGTGGATCACACGCTGTCCTTTCACACTCTGGGACAGTGGGTCAGACACTGTCCTTTCACACTCTGGGGCAGTGGGTCACACACTGTCCATTTAGACACTGGGACAGTGGGTCAGACACTGTCCATTTAGACACTGGGACAGTGGGTCAGGCCCTGCCCTTTCACACTCTGGGACAGTGGGTCAGACACTGTCCTTTCACACTCTGGGACAGTGGATTAGACACTGTCCTTTCACACTCTGGGACAGTGGGTCAGACACTGTCCTTTCACACTCTGGGACAATGGGTCACAAAGTGTCCTTTCACACTCTGGGACAGTGGGTCACACCCTGTCCTTTCACACTCTGGGACAGTGGGTCGCACACTGTCCTTTCACACTCTGGGACAGTGGGTCAGATACTGTCCTTTCACACTCTGAGACAGTGGGTCACACACTGTCCCTTCACACTATGGGGCAGTGGGTCACACTCTGTCCTTTCACACGCTGGGACAGTGGGTCAGGCACTGTCCTTTCACACTCTGGGACAGTGGGTCAGACACTGTCCTTTCACACTCTGGGACAGTGGATTAGACACTGTCCTTTCACACTCTGGGACAGTGGGTCAGACACTGTCCTTTCACACTCTGGGACAGCGGGGCACACACTGTCCTTTCACACTCTGGGACAGCGGGTCACACACTGTCCTTTCACACTCTGGGACAGCAGGTCACCCACTGTCCTTTCACACTCTGGGACAGCGGGTCACACACTGTCCTTTCACACTCTGGGACAGTGGGTCACACACTGTCCTTTCACACTCTGGGGCAGTGGGTCACACACTGTCCTTTCTCACTCTGGGACAGTGGGTCACACACTGTCCTCTCACACTCTGGGACAGTGGGACAGACTCTGTCCTTTCACACTCTGGGTCAGTGGCTCACACACTGTCCTTTCACACTCTGGGAGAGTGGATCACATGCTGTCCTTTCACACTCTGGGACAGTGGGTCAGACACTGTCCTTTCACAGATTGGGACAGTGGGTCACACACTTTCCATTTAGACACTGGGACAGTGGGTCAGACACCGTCCTTTCACTCTCTGGGACAGTGGGTCACACACTGTCCTTTCACACTCTGGGATAGTGGGTCAGACACTGTCCTTTTCAAACTCTGGGACAGTGGGTCACACACTGTCCTTTCACACTCTGGGATAGTGGGTCAGACACTGTCCTTTCACTCTTTGGGACAGTGGGTCAGACACTGTCCTTTCACTCTCTGGGACAGTGGGTCACACACTCCTTTCACACTCTGGGATAGTGGGTCAGACACTGTCCTTTTCAAACTCTGGGACAGTGGGTCACACACTGTCCTTTCACTCTCTGGGACAGTGGGTCACACACTCCTTTCACACTCTGGGACAGTGGGTCAGACACTGTCCTTTCACACTCTGGGACAGTGGGTCACACACTGTCCTTTTGCCCTCTGGGACATTGGGTGAGACACTGTCATTTCACACTCTGGGACAGTGGGTCAGACACTGCCCTTCCACACTCTGGGACAGTGGTTCAGACACTGTCCTTTCACACTCTGGGATAGTGGGTCAGACACTGCCCTTTTCAAACTCTGGGACAGTGGGTCACACACTCTCCATTCACACACTGGGACAGTGGGTCACACACTTTCCTTTTACACTCTGGGACAGTGCGTCACACACTGTCCTTTCACACTCTGGGACAGTGGGTCAGACACTGTCCTTTCACACTCTGGGACAGTGGGTCACACACTGTCCTTTCACTCTCTGGGACAGTGGGTCACACACTCCTTTCACACTCTGGGACACTGGGTCAGACACTGTCCTTTCACACTCTGGGACAGTGGGTCAGACACTGTCTATTCACAGTCTGGGACAGTGGGTCACACACTGTCGTTTTACACTCTGGGACAGTGGGTCACACACTGTCCTTTCTCACTCTGGGACAGTGGGTCAGACATTGCCCTTTTCACACTCTGGGGCAGTGGGACAGACTCTGTCCTTTCACACTCTGGGACAGTGGGTCAGACACTGTCCTTTCACACTCTGGGACAGTGGATCAGACACTGTCCTTTCACATTCTGGGACAGTGGTTCAGACACTGTCCTTTCACACTCTGGGACAGTGGGTCACACACTGTCCTTTCACACTCTGGGACAGCGGGTCACACACTGTCCTTTCACACTCTGGGACAGTGGGTCACACACTGTCCTTTCACACTCTGGGACAGCGGGTCACACACTGTCCTTTCACACTCTGGGACAGTGGGTCACATACTGTCCTTTCACACTCTGGGACAGTGGGTCACACACTGTCCTTTCACACTCTGGGACAGTGGGTCACACACCGTCCTTTCACACTCTGGGACAGTGGGTCACACACTGTCCTTTCACACTCTGGGAGAGTGTGTCACACACTGTCCTTTCACACTCTGGGACAGTGGGTCACACCACTGTCCTTTCACACTCTGGGACAGTGGATCACACGCTGTCCTTTCACACTCTGCGACAGTGGGTCAGACACTGTCCTTTCACACATTGGGACAGTGGGTGACACACTGTCCATTCACACACTGGGACAGTGCGTCAGACACTGTTCTTTCACACTCTGGGACAGTGGGTCACACACTGTACATTCACACTCTGGGACAGTGGGTCACACACTGTCCTTTCACACTCTGGGACAGTGGGACAGACTCTGTCCTTTCACACTCTGGGTCAGTGGCTCACACACTGTCCTTTCACACTCTGGGACAGTGGGTCAGACACTGTCCTTTCACATTCTGGGACAGTGGGTCACACACTGTCCTTTCATACTCTGGGACAGTGGATCACACGCTGTCCTTTCACACTCTGGGACAGTGGGTCAGACACTTTCCTTTCACATCCTGGGACAGTGGGTCAGACACTGTCCTTTCACACTCTGGGACAGTGGGTCACACACTGTCCTTTCACTCTCTGGGACAGTGGGTCACACACTGTCCTTTCACTCTCTGGGACAGTGGGTCTCACACTCCTTTCACACTCTGGGACAGTGGGTCACACACTGTCCTCTCACACTCTGGGACAGTGGGTCACACACTGTCCTTTCACACTCTGGGACAGCGGGTCACACACTGTCCTTTCACATTCTGGGACAGCGGGTCACACACTGTCCTTTCACACTCTGGGACAGTGGGTCACATACTGTCTTTTCACACTCTGGGACAGTGGGTCACACACTGTCCTTTCACACTCTGGGACAGTGGGTCACACACTGTTCTTTTCACACTCTGGGACAGTGGGACAGACTCTGTCCTTTCACACTCTGGGTCAGTGGCTCACACACTGTCCTTTCACACTCTGGGACAGTGGATCACACGCTGTCCTTTCACACTCTGGGACAGTGGGTCAGACACTGTCCTTTCACATCCTGGGACAGTGGGTCAGACACTGTCCTTTCACACTCTGGGACAGTGGGTCACACACTGTCCTTTCACTCTCTGGGACAGTGGGTCACACACTGTCCTTTCACTCTCTGGGACAGTGGGTCACACACTCCTTTCACACTCTGAGACAGTGGGTCAGACACTGTCCTTTCACACTCTGGGACAGTGGGTCAGACACTGTCCTTTCACACTCTGGGACAGTGGGTAACACACTGTCCTTTCACACTCTGGGACAGTGGGTCAGACACTGTCCTTTCACACTCTGGGACAGTGGGTCACACACTGTCCTTTCGCCCTCTGGGACATTGGGTCAGACACTGTCATTTCACACTCTGGGACAGTGGGTCAGACACTGCCCTTTCACACTCTGGGACAGTGGTTCAGGCACTGTCCTTTCACACTCTGGGACAGTGGGTAATACACTGTCCTTTCACACTCTGGGACAGTGGGTCACACACTGTCCTTTCACACTCTGGGACAGTGGGGCAGACACTGTCCTTTTCACACTCTGGACAGTGGGACAGACTCTGTCCTTTCACACTCTGGGTCAGTGGCTCACACACTGTCCTTTCACACTCTGGGACAGTGGGTCACACACTGTCCTTTCACACTCTGGGACAGTGGGTCAGACACTGTCCTTTCACATTCTGGGACAGTGGGTCACACACTGTCCTTTCATACTCTGGGACAGTGGATCACACGCTGTCATTTCACACTCTGGGACAGTGGATCACACGCTGTCCTTTCACACTCTGCGACAGTGGGTCAGACACTGTCCTTTCACACATTGGGACAGTGGGTCACACACTGTCCATTCACACACTGGGACAGTGCGTCAGACACTGTTCTTTCACACTCTGGGACAGTGGGTCACACACTGTCCTTTCACACTCTGGGACAGTGGATCACACGATGTCCTTTCACACTCTGGGACAGTGGGTCAGAAACTGTCCTTGCAAATCCTGGGACAGTGGTTCAGACACTGTCCTTTCACACTCTGGGACAGTGGGTAAAACACTGTCCTTTCACACTCTGGGATAGTGGGTCAGACACTGTCCTTTTCAAACTCTGGGACAGTGGGTCACACACTGTCCTCTCACACTCTGGGACAGTGGGTCAGACACTGTCCTTTACCACTCTGGGACAGTGGGACAGACACTGTCCTTTCACACTCTGGGACAGTGGGTCACACACTGTCCTTTCACAGTCTGGGACAGTGGGTCAGACACTGTCCTTTCACAGTCTGGGACAGTGGGTCAGACACCGTCCTTTCAGTCTCTGGGACAGTGGGTCACACACTCCTTTCACACTCTGGGACAGTGGGTCACATACTGTCCATTTAGACACTGGGACAGTGGGTCACACACTGTCCTTTCAGTCTCTGGGACAGTGGGACACACACTCCTTTCACACTCTGGGACAGTGGGTCAGACACTGTCCTTTCACACTCTGGGACAGTGGGTCAGACACTGTCCTTTCACACTCTGGGACAGTGGGTAACACACTGTCCTTTCACACTCTGGGATAGTGGGTCAGACACTGTCCTTTCAAAATCTGGGACAGTGGGTCACACACTGTCCTTTCACTCTCTGGGACAGTGGGTCACACACTCCTTTCACACTCTGGGACAGTGGGTCAGACACTGTCCTTTCACACTCTGGGACAGTGGGTCACACACTGTCCTTTCGCCCTCTGGGACATTGGGTCAGACACTGTCATTTCACACTCTGGGACAGTGGGTCAGAGACTGCCCTTTCACACTCTGGGACAGTGGATCACACACTGTCCTTTCACACTCTGGGACAGTGGTTCAGACACTGACCTTTCACACTCTGGGACAGTGGATCACACGCTGTCCTTTCACACTCTGGGACAGTGGGTCAGACACTGTCCTTTCACACTCTGGGGCAGTGGGTCACACACTGTCCATTTAGACACTGGGACAGTGGGTCAGACACTGTCCATTTAGACACTGGGACAGTGGGTCAGGCCCTGCCCTTTCACACTCTGGGACAGTGGGTCAGACACTGTCCTTTCACACTCTGGGACAGTGGATTAGACACTGTCCTTTCACACTCTGGGACAGTGGGTCAGACACTGTCCTTTCACACTCTGGGACAATGGGTCACAAAGTGTCCTTTCACACTCTGGGACAGTGGGTCACACCCTGTCCTTTCACACTCTGGGACAGTGGGTCGCACACTGTCCTTTCACACTCTGGGACAGTGGGTCAGATACTGTCCTTTCACACTCTGAGACAGTGGGTCACACACTGTCCCTTCACACTATGGGGCAGTGGGTCACACTCTGTCCTTTCACACGCTGGGACAGTGGGTCAGGCACTGTCCTTTCACACTCTGGGACAGTGGGTCAGACACTGTCCTTTCACACTCTGGGACAGTGGATTAGACACTGTCCTTTCACACTCTGGGACAGTGGGTCAGACACTGTCCTTTCACACTCTGGGACAGCGGGGCACACACTGTCCTTTCACACTCTGGGACAGCGGGTCACACACTGTCCTTTCACACTCTGGGACAGCAGGTCACCCACTGTCCTTTCACACTCTGGGACAGCGGGTCACACACTGTCCTTTCACACTCTGGGACAGTGGGTCACACACTGTCCTTTCACACTCTGGGGCAGTGGGTCACACACTGTCCTTTCTCACTCTGGGACAGTGGGTCACACACTGTCCTCTCACACTCTGGGACAGTGGGACAGACTCTGTCCTTTCACACTCTGGGTCAGTGGCTCACACACTGTCCTTTCACACTCTGGGAGAGTGGATCACATGCTGTCCTTTCACACTCTGGGACAGTGGGTCAGACACTGTCCTTTCACAGATTGGGACAGTGGGTCACACACTTTCCATTTAGACACTGGGACAGTGGGTCAGACACCGTCCTTTCACTCTCTGGGACAGTGGGTCACACACTGTCCTTTCACACTCTGGGATAGTGGGTCAGACACTGTCCTTTTCAAACTCTGGGACAGTGGGTCACACACTGTCCTTTCACACTCTGGGATAGTGGGTCAGACACTGTCCTTTCACTCTTTGGGACAGTGGGTCAGACACTGTCCTTTCACTCTCTGGGACAGTGGGTCACACACTCCTTTCACACTCTGGGATAGTGGGTCAGACACTGTCCTTTTCAAACTCTGGGACAGTGGGTCACACACTGTCCTTTCACTCTCTGGGACAGTGGGTCACACACTCCTTTCACACTCTGGGACAGTGGGTCAGACACTGTCCTTTCACACTCTGGGACAGTGGGTCACACACTGTCCTTTTGCCCTCTGGGACATTGGGTGAGA
Source organism: Somniosus microcephalus (assembly GCF_052327205.1). NCBI lineage: Eukaryota > Metazoa > Chordata > Chondrichthyes > Squaliformes > Somniosidae > Somniosus > Somniosus microcephalus. Next base: position 71,305,841 of record NC_141009.1, read on the forward strand.
CACTGTCATTTCACACTCTGGGACAGTGGGTCAGACACTGCCCTTCCACACTCTGGGACAGTGGTTCAGACACTGTCCTTTCACACTCTGGGATAGTGGGTCAGACACTGCCCTTTTCAAACTCTGGGACAGTGGGTCACACACTCTCCATTCACACACTGGGACAGTGGGTCACACACTTTCCTTTTACACTCTGGGACAGTGCGTCACACACTGTCCTTTCACACTCTGGGACAGTGGGTCAGACACTGTCCTTTCACACTCTGGGACAGTGGGTCACACACTGTCCTTTCACTCTCTGGGACAGTGGGTCACACACTCCTTTCACACTCTGGGACACTGGGTCAGACACTGTCCTTTCACACTCTGGGACAGTGGGTCAGACACTGTCTATTCACAGTCTGGGACAGTGGGTCACACACTGTCGTTTTACACTCTGGGACAGTGGGTCACACACTGTCCTTTCACACTCTGGGACAGTGGGTCAGACATTGCCCTTTTCACACTCTGGGGCAGTGGGACAGACTCTGTCCTTTCACACTCTGGGACAGTGGGTCAGACACTGTCCTTTCACACTCTGGGACAGTGGATCAGACACTGTCCTTTCACATTCTGGGACAGTGGTTCAGACACTGTCCTTTCACACTCTGGGACAGTGGGTCACACACTGTCCTTTCACACTCTGGGACAGCGGGTCACACACTGTCCTTTCACACTCTGGGACAGTGGGTCACACACTGTCCTTTCACACTCTGGGACAGCGGGTCACACACTGTCCTTTCACACTCTGGGACAGTGGGTCACATACTGTCCTTTCACACTCTGGGACAGTGGGTCACACACTGTCCTTTCACACTCTGGGACAGTGGGTCACACACCGTCCTTTCACACTCTGGGACAGTGGGTCACACACTGTCCTTTCACACTCTGGGAGAGTGTGTCACACACTGTCCTTTCACACTCTGGGACAGTGGGTCACACCACTGTCCTTTCACACTCTGGGACAGTGGATCACACGCTGTCCTTTCACACTCTGCGACAGTGGGTCAGACACTGTCCTTTCACACATTGGGACAGTGGGTGACACACTGTCCATTCACACACTGGGACAGTGCGTCAGACACTGTTCTTTCACACTCTGGGACAGTGGGTCACACACTGTACATTCACACTCTGGGACAGTGGGTCACACACTGTCCTTTCACACTCTGGGACAGTGGGGCAGACACTGTCCTTTTCACACTCTGGGACAGTGGGACAGACTCTGTCCTTTCACACTCTGGGTCAGTGGCTCACACACTGTCCTTTCACACTCTGGGACAGTGGGTCAGACACTGTCCTTTCACATTCTGGGACAGTGGGTCACACACTGTCCTTTCATACTCTGGGACAGTGGATCACACGCTGTCCTTTCACACTCTGGGACAGTGGGTCAGACACTTTCCTTTCACATCCTGGGACAGTGGGTCAGACACTGTCCTTTCACACTCTGGGACAGTGGGTCACACACTGTCCTTTCACTCTCTGGGACAGTGGGTCACACACTGTCCTTTCACTCTCTGGGACAGTGGGTCTCACACTCCTTTCACACTCTGGGACAGTGGGTCACACACTGTCCTCTCACACTCTGGGACAGTGGGTCACACACTGTCCTTTCACACTCTGGGACAGCGGGTCACACACTGTCCTTTCACACTCTGGGACAGTGGGTCACACACTGTCCTTTCACATTCTGGGACAGCGGGTCACACACTGTCCTTTCACACTCTGGGACAGTGGGTCACATACTGTCTTTTCACACTCTGGGACAGTGGGTCACACACTGTCCTTTCACACACTGGGACAGTGGGTCACACACTGTCCTTTCACACTCTGGGGCAGTGGGTCACACACTGTTCTTTTCACACTCTGGGACAGTGGGACAGACTCTGTCCTTTCACACTCTGGGTCAGTGGCTCACACACTGTCCTTTCACACTCTGGGACAGTGGATCACACGCTGTCCTTTCACACTCTGGGACAGTGGGTCAGACACTGTCCTTTCACATCCTGGGACAGTGGGTCAGACACTGTCCTTTCACACTCTGGGACAGTGGGTCACACACTGTCCTTTCACTCTCTGGGACAGTGGGTCACACACTGTCCTTTCACTCTCTGGGACAGTGGGTCACACACTCCTTTCACACTCTGAGACAGTGGGTCAGACACTGTCCTTTCACACTCTGGGACAGTGGGTCAGACACTGTCCTTTCACACTCTGGGACAGTGGGTAACACACTGTCCTTTCACACTCTGGGACAGTGGGTCAGACACTGTCCTTTCACACTCTGGGACAGTGGGTCACACACTGTCCTTTCGCCCTCTGGGACATTGGGTCAGACACTGTCATTTCACACTCTGGGACAGTGGGTCAGACACTGCCCTTTCACACTCTGGGACAGTGGTTCAGGCACTGTCCTTTCACACTCTGGGACAGTGGGTAATACACTGTCCTTTCACACTCTGGGATAGTGGGTCAGACACTGTCCTTTTCAAACTCTGGGACAGTGGGTCTTACACTCTCCATTCACACACTGGGACAGTGGGTCACACACTTTCCTTTTACACTCTGGGACAGTGCGTCACACACTGTCCTTTCACACTCTGGGACAGTGGGTCAGACACTGTCCTTTCACACTCTGGGACAGTGGGTCACACACTGTCCTTTCACTCTCTGGGACAGTGGGTCACACACTGCCCTTTCACTCTCTGGGACAGTGGGTCACACACTCCTTTCACACTCTGGGACAGTGGGTCAGACACTGTCCTTTCACACTCTGGGACAGTGGGTCAGACACTGTCTATTCACAGTCTGGGACAGTGGGTCACACACTGTCGTTTTACACTCTGGGACAGTGGGTCACACACTGTCCTTTCACACTCTGGGACAGTGGATCAGACACTGTCCTTTCACATTCTGGGACAGTGGTTCAGACACTGTCCTTTCACACTCTGGGACAGTGGGTCACACACTGTCCTTTCACACTCTGGGACAGCGGGTCACACACTGTCCTTTCACACTCTGGGACAGTGGGTCACACACTGTCCTTTCACACTCTGGGACAGCTGGTCACACACTGTCCTTTCACACTCTGGGACCGTGGGTCACATACTGTCCTTTCACACTCTGGGACAGTGGGTCACACACTGTCCTTTCACACTCTGGGACAGTGGGTCACACACTGTCCTTTCACACATTGGGACAGTGGGTGACACACTGTCCATTCACACACTGGGACAGTGCGTCAGACACTGTCCTTTCACATTCTGGGACAGTGGGTCACACACTGTCCTTTCATACTCTGGGACAGTGGATCACACGCTGTCCTTTCACACCCTGGGCCAGTGGGTCAGACACTGTCCTTTCACATCCTGGGACAGTGGGTCAGACACTGTCCTTTCACACTCTGGGACAGTGGGTCACCCACTGTCCTTTCACTCTCTGGGACAGTGGGTCACACACTGTCCTTTCACTCTCTGGGACAGTGGGTCACACACTCCTTTCACACTCTGGGACAGTGGGCCACACACTGTCCTTTCACACTCTGGGACAGTGGATCACACGCTGTCCTTTCACACTCTGCGACAGTGGGTCAGACACTGTCCTTTCACACATTGGGACAGTGGGTCACACACTGTCCATTCACACACTGGGACAGTGCGTCAGACACTGTTCTTTCACACTCTGGGACAGTGGGTCACACACTGTCCTTTCACACTCTGGGACAGTGGGACAGACACTGTCCTTTCACACTCTGGGACAGTGGGTCACACACTGTCCTTTCGCCCTCTGGGACATTGAGTCAGACACTGTCACTTCACACTCTTGGACAGTGGTTCAGACACTGCCCTTTCACACTCTGGGACAGTGGATCACAAACTGTCCATTTAGACAATGGGACAGTAGGTCAGACACTGTCCTTTCACACTCTGGGACAGTGGGTCACACACTGTCCTTTCACTCTCTGGACAGTGGGTCACACACTCCTTTCACACTCTGGGACAGTGGGCCACACACTGTCCTTTCACACTCTGGGACAGTGGATCACACGCTGTCCTTTCACACTGCGACAGTGGGTCAGACACTGTCCTTTCACACATTGGGACAGTGTGTCAGACACTGTTCTTTCACACTCTGGGACAGTGGGTCACACTCTGGGACAGTGGGGCAGACACTGTCCTTTTCACACTCTGGGACAGTGGGACAGACACTGTCCTTTTCACACTCTGGGACAGTGGGACAGACTCTGTCCTTTCACACTGTGGCACAGTGGCTCACGCACTCTCCTTTCACACTCTGGGACAGTGGGTCAGACACTGTCCTTTCACATTCTGGGACTGTGGGTCACACACTGTCCTTTCACACTCTGGGACAGTGGATCACACGCTGTCCTTTCACACTCTGGGACAGTGGATCAGACACTGTCCTTTCACATCCTGGGACAGTGGGTCAGACACTGTCCTTTCACACTCTGGGACAGTGGGTCACACACTGTCCTTTCACTCTCTGGGACAGTGGGTCGCACACTGTCCTTTCACTCTCTGGGACAGTGGGTCACACACTCCTTTCACACTCTGGGACAGTGGGTCAGAAACTGTCCTTTCACACTCTGGCACAGTGGGTCAAACACTGTCCTTTCACACTCTGGGACAGTGGGTAACACACTGGCCTTTCACACTCTGGGATAGTGGGTCAGACACTGTCCTTTTCAAACTCTGGGACAGTGGGTCACACACTGTCCTTTCTCACTCTGGGACAGTGGGTCAGACACTGTCCTTTTCACACTCTGGGACAGTGGGACAGACACTGTCCTTTCACACTCTGGGACAGTGGGTCACACACTGTCCTTTCGCCCTCTGGGACATTGAGTCAGACACTGTCATTTCACACTCTGGGACAGTGGGTCAAACACTGCCCTTTCACACTCTGGGACAGTGGATCACACACTGTCCTTTCACACTCTGGGACAGTGGGCCACACACTGTCCTCTCACACTCTGGGACAGTGGGTCACACACTGTCCTTTCACTCTCTGGGACAGTGGGTCACACACTCCTTTCACACTCTGGGACAGTGGGTCAGACACTGTCCTTTCACACTCTGGGACAGTGGGTCACACACTGTCCTTTTGCCCTCTGGGACATTGGGTGAGACACTGTCATTTCACACTCTGGGACAGTGGGTCAGACACTGCCCTTCCACACTCTGGGACAGTGGTTCAGACACTGTCCTTTCACACTCTGGGATAGTGGGTCAGACACTGCCCTTTTCAAACTCTGGGACAGTGGGTCACACACTCTCCATTCACACACTGGGACAGTGGGTCACACACTTTCCTTTTACACTCTGGGACAGTGCGTCACACACTGTCCTTTCACACTCTGGGACAGTGGGTCAGACACTGTCCTTTCACACTCTGGGACAGTGGGTCACACACTGTCCTTTCACTCTCTGGGACAGTGGGTCACACACTCCTTTCACACTCTGGGACACTGGGTCAGACACTGTCCTTTCACACTCTGGGACAGTGGGTCAGACACTGTCCTTTCACATTCTGGGACAGTGGGTCACACACTGTCCTTTCATACTCTGGGACAGTGGATCACACGCTGTCCTTTCACACTCTGGGACAGTGGGTCAGACACTTTCCTTTCACATCCTGGGACAGTGGGTCAGACACTGTCCTTTCACACTCTGGGACAGTGGGTCACACACTGTCCTTTCACTCTCTGGGACAGTGGGTCACACACTGTCCTTTCACTCTCTGGGACAGTGGGTCTCACACTCCTTTCACACTCTGGGACAGTGGGTCACACACTGTCCTCTCACACTCTGGGACAGTGGGTCACACACTGTCCTTTCACACTCTGGGACAGCGGGTCACACACTGTCCTTTCACACTCTGGGACAGTGGGTCACACACTGTCCTTTCACATTCTGGGACAGCGGGTCACACACTGTCCTTTCACACTCTGGGACAGTGGGTCACATACTGTCTTTTCACACTCTGGGACAGTGGGTCACACACTGTCCTTTCACACACTGGGACAGTGGGTCACACACTGTCCTTTCACACTCTGGGGCAGTGGGTCACACACTGTTCTTTTCACACTCTGGGACAGTGGGACAGACTCTGTCCTTTCACACTCTGGGTCAGTGGCTCACACACTGTCCTTTCACACTCTGGGACAGTGGATCACACGCTGTCCTTTCACACTCTGGGACAGTGGGTCAGACACTGTCCTTTCACATCCTGGGACAGTGGGTCAGACACTGTCCTTTCACACTCTGGGACAGTGGGTCACACACTGTCCTTTCACTCTCTGGGACAGTGGGTCACACACTGTCCTTTCACTCTCTGGGACAGTGGGTCACACACTCCTTTCACACTCTGAGACAGTGGGTCAGACACTGTCCTTTCACACTCTGGGACAGTGGGTCAGACACTGTCCTTTCACACTCTGGGACAGTGGGTAACACACTGTCCTTTCACACTCTGGGACAGTGGGTCAGACACTGTCCTTTCACACTCTGGGACAGTGGGTCACACACTGTCCTTTCGCCCTCTGGGACATTGGGTCAGACACTGTCATTTCACACTCTGGGACAGTGGGTCAGACACTGCCCTTTCACACTCTGGGACAGTGGTTCAGGCACTGTCCTTTCACACTCTGGGACAGTGGGTAATACACTGTCCTTTCACACTCTGGGATAGTGGGTCAGACACTGTCCTTTTCAAACTCTGGGACAGTGGGTCTTACACTCTCCATTCACACACTGGGACAGTGGGTCACACACTTTCCTTTTACACTCTGGGACAGTGCGTCACACACTGTCCTTTCACACTCTGGGACAGTGGGTCAGACACTGTCCTTTCACACTCTGGGACAGTGGGTCACACACTGTCCTTTCACTCTCTGGGACAGTGGGTCACACACTGCCCTTTCACTCTCTGGGACAGTGGGTCACACACTCCTTTCACACTCTGGGACAGTGGGTCAGACACTGTCCTTTCACACTCTGGGACAGTGGGTCAGACACTGTCTATTCACAGTCTGGGACAGTGGGTCACACACTGTCGTTTTACACTCTGGGACAGTGGGTCACACACTGTCCTTTCACACTCTGGGACAGTGGATCAGACACTGTCCTTTCACATTCTGGGACAGTGGTTCAGACACTGTCCTTTCACACTCTGGGACAGTGGGTCACACACTGTCCTTTCACACTCTGGGACAGCGGGTCACACACTGTCCTTTCACACTCTGGGACAGTGGGTCACACACTGTCCTTTCACACTCTGGGACAGCTGGTCACACACTGTCCTTTCACACTCTGGGACCGTGGGTCACATACTGTCCTTTCACACTCTGGGACAGTGGGTCACACACTGTCCTTTCACACTCTGGGACAGTGGGTCACACACTGTCCTTTCACACATTGGGACAGTGGGTGACACACTGTCCATTCACACACTGGGACAGTGCGTCAGACACTGTCCTTTCACATTCTGGGACAGTGGGTCACACACTGTCCTTTCATACTCTGGGACAGTGGATCACACGCTGTCCTTTCACACCCTGGGCCAGTGGGTCAGACACTGTCCTTTCACATCCTGGGACAGTGGGTCAGACACTGTCCTTTCACACTCTGGGACAGTGGGTCACCCACTGTCCTTTCACTCTCTGGGACAGTGGGTCACACACTGTCCTTTCACTCTCTGGGACAGTGGGTCACACACTCCTTTCACACTCTGGGACAGTGGGCCACACACTGTCCTTTCACACTCTGGGACAGTGGATCACACGCTGTCCTTTCACACTCTGCGACAGTGGGTCAGACACTGTCCTTTCACACATTGGGACAGTGGGTCACACACTGTCCATTCACACACTGGGACAGTGCGTCAGACACTGTTCTTTCACACTCTGGGACAGTGGGTCACACACTGTCCTTTCACACTCTGGGACAGTGGGACAGACACTGTCCTTTCACACTCTGGGACAGTGGGTCACACACTGTCCTTTCGCCCTCTGGGACATTGAGTCAGACACTGTCACTTCACACTCTTGGACAGTGGTTCAGACACTGCCCTTTCACACTCTGGGACAGTGGATCACAAACTGTCCATTTAGACAATGGGACAGTAGGTCAGACACTGTCCTTTCACACTCTGGGACAGTGGGTCACACACTGTCCTTTCACTCTCTGGACAGTGGGTCACACACTCCTTTCACACTCTGGGACAGTGGGCCACACACTGTCCTTTCACACTCTGGGACAGTGGATCACACGCTGTCCTTTCACACTGCGACAGTGGGTCAGACACTGTCCTTTCACACATTGGGACAGTGTGTCAGACACTGTTCTTTCACACTCTGGGACAGTGGGTCACACTCTGGGACAGTGGGGCAGACACTGTCCTTTTCACACTCTGGGACAGTGGGACAGACACTGTCCTTTTCACACTCTGGGACAGTGGGACAGACTCTGTCCTTTCACACTGTGGCACAGTGGCTCACGCACTCTCCTTTCACACTCTGGGACAGTGGGTCAGACACTGTCCTTTCACATTCTGGGACTGTGGGTCACACACTGTCCTTTCACACTCTGGGACAGTGGATCACACGCTGTCCTTTCACACTCTGGGACAGTGGATCAGACACTGTCCTTTCACATCCTGGGACAGTGGGTCAGACACTGTCCTTTCACACTCTGGGACAGTGGGTCACACACTGTCCTTTCACTCTCTGGGACAGTGGGTCGCACACTGTCCTTTCACTCTCTGGGACAGTGGGTCACACACTCCTTTCACACTCTGGGACAGTGGGTCAGAAACTGTCCTTTCACACTCTGGCACAGTGGGTCAAACACTGTCCTTTCACACTCTGGGACAGTGGGTAACACACTGGCCTTTCACACTCTGGGATAGTGGGTCAGACACTGTCCTTTTCAAACTCTGGGACAGTGGGTCACACACTGTCCTTTCTCACTCTGGGACAGTGGGTCAGACACTGTCCTTTTCACACTCTGGGACAGTGGGACAGACACTGTCCTTTCACACTCTGGGACAGTGGGTCACACACTGTCCTTTCGCCCTCTGGGACATTGAGTCAGACACTGTCATTTCACACTCTGGGACAGTGGGTCAAACACTGCCCTTTCACACTCTGGGACAGTGGATCACACACTGTCCTTTCACACTCTGGGACAGTGGGCCACACACTGTCCTCTCACACTCTGGGACAGTGGGTCACACACTGTCCTTTCACTCTCTGGGACAGTGGGTCACACACTCCTTTCACACTCTGGGACAGTGGGTCAGACACTGTCCTTTCACACTCTGGGACAGTGGGTCACACACTGTCCTTTTGCCCTCTGGGACATTGGGTGAGACACTGTCATTTCACACTCTGGGACAGTGGGTCAGACACTGCCCTTCCACACTCTGGGACAGTGGTTCAGACACTGTCCTTTCACACTCTGGGATAGTGGGTCAGACACTGCCCTTTTCAAACTCTGGGACAGTGGGTCACACACTCTCCATTCACACACTGGGACAGTGGGTCACACACTTTCCTTTTACACTCTGGGACAGTGCGTCACACACTGTCCTTTCACACTCTGGGACAGTGGGTCAGACACTGTCCTTTCACACTCTGGGACAGTGGGTCACACACTGTCCTTTCACTCTCTGGGACAGTGGGTCACACACTCCTTTCACACTCTGGGACACTGGGTCAGACACTGTCCTTTCACACTCTGGGACAGTGGGTCAGACACTGTCTATTCACAGTCTGGGACAGTGGGTCACACACTGTCGTTTTACACTCTGGGACAGTGGGTCACACACTGTCCTTTCTCACTCTGGGACAGTGGGTCAGACATTGCCCTTTTCACACTCTGGGGCAGTGGGACAGACTCTGTCCTTTCACACTCTGGGACAGTGGATCAGACACTGTCCTTTCACATTCTGGGACAGTGGTTCAGACACTGTCCTTTCACACTCTGGGACAGTGGGTCACACACTGTCCTTTCACACTCTGGGACAGCGGGTCACACACTGTCCTTTCACACTCTGGGACAGTGGGTCACACACTGTCCTTTCACACTCTGGGACAGCGGGTCACACACTGTCCTTTCACACTCTGGGACAGTGGGTCACATACTGTCCTTTCACACTCCGGGACAGTGGGTCACACACTGTCCTTTCACACTCTGGGACAGTGGGTCACACACCGTCCTTTCACACTCTGGGACAGTGGGTCACACACTGTCCTTTCACACTCTGGGAGAGTGTGTCACACACTGTCCTTTCACACTCTGGGACAGTGGGTCACACACTGTCCTTTCACACTCTGGGACAGTGGATCACACGCTGTCCTTTCACACTCTGCGACAGTGGGTCAGACACTGTCCTTTCACACATTGGGACAGTGGGTGACACACTGTCCATTCACACACTGGGACAGTGCGTCAGACACTGTTCTTTCACACTCTGGGACAGTGGGTCACACACTGTACATTCACACTCTGGGACAGTGGGTCACACACTGTCCTTTCACACTCTGGGACAGTGGGGCAGACACTGTCCTTTTCACACTCTGGGACAGTGGGACAGACTCTGTCCTTTCACACTCTGGGTCAGTGGCTCACACACTGTCCTTTCACACTCTGGGACAGTGGGTCAGACACTGTCCTTTCACATTCTGGGACAGTGGGTCACACACTGTCCTTTCATACTCTGGGACAGTGGATCACACGCTGTCCTTTCACACTCTGGGACAGTGGGTCAGACACTTTCCTTTCACATCCTGGGACAGTGGGTCAGACACTGTCCTTTCACACTCTGGGACAGTGGGTCACACACTGTCCTTTCACTCTCTGGGACAGTGGGTCACACACTGTCCTTTCACTCTCTGGGACAGTGGGTCTCACACTCCTTTCACACTCTGGGACAGTGGGTCACACACTGTCCTCTCACACTCTGGGACAGTGGGTCACACACTGTCCTTTCACACTCTGGGACAGCGGGTCACACACTGTCCTTTCACACTCTGGGACAGTGGGTCACACACTGTCCTTTCACACTCTGGGACAGTGGGTCACACACTGTCCTTTCACACTCTGGGACAGTGGGTCACATACTGTCTTTTCACACTCTGGGACAGTGGGTCACACACTGTCCTTTCACACTCTGGGACAGTGGGTCACACACTGTCCTTTCACACTCTGGGGCAGTGGGTCACACACTGTTCTTTTCACACTCTGGGACAGTGGGACAGACTCTGTCCTTTCACACTCTGGGTCAGTGGCTCACACACTGTCCTTTCACACTCTGGGACAGTGGATCACACGCTGTCCTTTCACACTCTGGGACAGTGGGTCAGACACTGTCCTTTCACACATTGGGACAGTGGGTGACACACTGTCCATTCACACACTGGGACAGTGCGTCAGACACTGTTCTTTCACACTCTGGGACAGTGGGTCACACACTGTACATTCACACTCTGGGACAGTGGGTCACACACTGTCCTTTCACACTCTGGGACAGTGGGGCAGACACTGTCCTTTTCACACTCTGGGACAGTGGGACAGACTCTGTCCTTTCACACTCTGGGTCAGTGGCTCACACACTGTCCTTTCACACTCTGGGACAGTGGGTCAGACACTGTCCTTTCACATTCTGGGACAGTGGGTCACACACTGTCCTTTCATACTCTGGGACAGTGGATCACACGCTGTCCTTTCACACTCTGGGACAGTGGGTCAGACACTTTCCTTTCACATCCTGGTACAGTGGGTCAGACACTGTCCTTTCACACTCTGGGACAGTGGGTCACACACTGTCCTTTCACTCTCTGGGACAGTGGGTCACACACTGTCCTTTCACTCTCTGGGACAGTGGGTCTCACACTCCTTTCACACTCTGGGACAGTGGGTCACACACTGTCCTCTCACACTCTGGGACAGTGGGTCACACACTGTCCTTTCACACTCTGGGACAGCGGGTCACACACTGTCCTTTCACACTCTGGGACAGTGGGTCACACACTGTCCTTTCACACTCTGGGACAGCGGGTCACACACTGTCCTTTCACACTCTGGGACAGTGGGTCACATACTGTCTTTTCACACTCTGGGACAGTGGGTCACACACTGTCCTTTCACACTCTGGGACAGTGGGTCACACACTGTCCTTTCACACTCTGGGGCAGTGGGTCACACACTGTTCTTTTCACACTCTGGGACAGTGGGACAGACTCTGTCCTTTCACACTCTGGGTCAGTGGGTCACACACTGTCCTTTCACACTCTGGGACAGCGGGTCACACACTGTCCTTTCACACTTTGGGACAGTGGGTCAGACACTGTCCTTTCACTCTCTGGGACAGTGGGTCACACACTCCTTTCACACTCTGAGACAGTGGGTCAGACACTGTCCTTTCACACTCTGGGACAGTGGGTCAGACACTGTCCTTTCACACTCTGGGACAGTGGGTAACACACTGTCCTTTCACACTCTGGGACAGTGGGTCAGACACTGTCCTTTCACACTCTGGGACAGTGGGTCACACACTGTCCTTTCGCCCTCTGGGACATTGGGTCAGACACTGCCCTTTCACACTCTGGGACAGTGGTTCAGGCACTGTCCTTTCACACTCTGGGACAGTGGGTAATACACTGTCCTTTCACACTCTGGGATAGTGGGTCAGACACTGTCCTTTTCAAACTCTGGGACAGTGGGTCTTACACTCTCCATTCACACACTGGGACAGTGGGTCACACACTTTCCTTTTACACTCTGGGACAGTGCGTCACACACTGTCCTTTCACACTCTGGGACAGTGGGTCAGACACTGTCCTTTCACACTCTGGGACAGTGGGTCACACACTGTCCTTTCACTCTCTGGGACAGTGGGTCACACACTGCCCTTTCACTCTCTGGGACAGTGGGTCACACACTCCTTTCACACTCTGGGACAGTGGGTCAGACACTGTCCTTTCACACTCTGGGACAGTGGGTCAGACACTGTCTATTCACAGTCTGGGACAGTGGGTCACACACTGTCGTTTTACACTCTGGGACAGTGGGTCACACACTGTCCTTTCTCACTCTGGGACAGTGGGTCAGACATTGCCCTTTTCACACTCTGGGACAGTGGGACAGACTCTGTCCTTTCACACTCTGGGACAGTGGGTCAGACACTGTCCTTTCACACTCTGGGACAGTGGATCAGACACTGTCCTTTCACATTCTGGGACAGTGGTTCAGACACTGTCCTTTCACACTCTGGGACAGTGGGTCACACACTGTCCTTTCACACTCTGGGACAGCGGGTCACACACTGTCCTTTCACACTCTGGGACAGTGGGTCACACACTGTCCTTTCACACTCTGGGACAGCTGGTCACACACTGTCCTTTCACACCCTGGGACCGTGGGTCACATACTGTCCTTTCACACTCTGGGACAGTGGGTCACACACTGTCCTTTCACACTCTGGGACAGTGGGTCACACACTGTCCTTTCACACATTGGGACAGTGGGTGACACACTGTCCATTCACACACTGGGACAGTGCGTCAGACACTGTCCTTTCACATTCTGGGACAGTGGGTCACACACTGTCCTTTCATACTCTGGGACAGTGGATCACACGCTGTCCTTTCACACCCTGGGCCAGTGGGTCAGACACTGTCCTTTCACATCCTGGGACAGTGGGTCAGACACTGTCCTTTCACACTCTGGGACAGTGGGTCACCCACTGTCCTTTCACTCTCTGGGACAGTGGGTCACACACTGTCCTTTCACTCTCTGGGACAGTGGGTCACACACTCCTTTCACACTCTGGGACAGTGGGCCACACACTGTCCTTTCACACTCTGGGACAGTGGATCACACGCTGTCCTTTCACACTCTGCGACAGTGGGTCAGACACTGTCCTTTCACACATTGGGACAGTGGGTCACACACTGTCCATTCACACACTGGGACAGTGCGTCAGACACTGTTCTTTCACACTCTGGGACAGTGGGTCACACACTGTCCTTTCACACTCTGGGACAGTGGGACAGACACTGTCCTTTCACACTCTGGGACAGTGGGTCACACACTGTCCTTTCGCCCTCTGGGACATTGAGTCAGACACTGTCACTTCACACTCTTGGACAGTGGTTCAGACACTGCCCTTTCACACTCTGGGACAGTGGATCACAAACTGTCCATTTAGACAATGGGACAGTAGGTCAGACACTGTCCTTTCACACTCTGGGACAGTGGGTCACACACTGTCCTTTCACTCTCTGGACAGTGGGTCACACACTCCTTTCACACTCTGGGACAGTGGGCCACACACTGTCCTTTCACACTCTGGGACAGTGGATCACACGCTGTCCTTTCACACTGCGACAGTGGGTCAGACACTGTCCTTTCACACTCTGGGACAGTGGGGCAGACACTGTCCTTTCACACTCTGGGACAGTGGGCAGACACTGTCCTTTCACACTCTGGGACAGTGGGGCAGACACTGTCCTTTCACACTCTGGGACAGTGGGGCAGACACTGTCCTTTCACACTCTGGGACAGTGGGTCAGACACTGTCCTTTCACACTCTGGGACAGTGGGTCACACACTGTCCTTTCACTCTCTGGGACAGTGGGTCACACACTCCTTTCACACATTGGGACAGTGTGTCAGACACTGTTCTTTCACACTCTGGGACAGTGGGTCACACACTGTCCTTTCACACTCTGGGACAGTGGGGCAGACACTGTCCTTTTCACACTCTGGGACAGTGGGACAGACACTGTCCTTTTCACACTCTGGGACAGTGGGACAGACTCTGTCCTTTCACACTGTGGCACAGTGGCTCACGCACTCTCCTTTCACACTCTGGGACAGTGGGTCAGACACTGTCCTTTCACATTCTGGGACTGTGGGTCACACACTGTCCTTTCACACTCTGGGACAGTGGATCACACGCTGTCCTTTCACACTCTGGGACAGTGGATCAGACACTGTCCTTACACATCCTGGGACAGTGGGTCAGACACTGTCCTTTCACACTCTGGGACAGTGGGTCACACACTGTCCTTTCACTCTCTGGGACAGTGGGTCGCACACTGTCCTTTCACTCTCTGGGACAGTGGGTCACACACTCCTTTCACACTCTGGGACAGTGGGTCAGAAACTGTCCTTTCACACTCTGGCACAGTGGGTCAAACACTGTCCTTTCACACTCTGGGACAGTGGGTAACACACTGGCCTTTCACACTCTGGGATAGTGGGTCAGACACTGTCCTTTTCAAACTCTGGGACAGTGGGTCACACACTGTCCTTTCTCACTCTGGGACAGTGGGTCAGACACTGTCCTTTTCACACTCTGGGACAGTGGGCCACACACTGTCCTCTCACACTCTGGGACAGTGGGTCACACACTGTCCTTTCACACTCTGGGACAGCGGGTCACACACTGTCATTTCACACTCTGGGACAGTGGGTCACACACTGTCCTTTCACACTCTGGGACAGCGGGTCACACACTGTCCTTTCACACTCTGGGACAGTGGGTCACATACTGTCTTTTCACACTCTGGGACAGTGGGTCACACACTGTCCTTTCACACTCTGGGACAGTGGGTCACACACTGTCCTTTCACACTCTGGGGCAGTGGGTCACACACTGTCCTTTCACTCTCTGGGACAGTGGGTCTCACACTCCTTTCACACTCTGGGACAGTGGGTCACACACTGTCCTCTCACACTCTGGGACAGTGGGTCACACACTGTCCTTTCACACTCTGGGACAGCGGGTCACACACTGTCCTTTCACACTCTGGGACAGTGGGTCACACACTGTCCTTTCACACTCTGGGACAGCGGGTCACACACTGTCCTTTCACACTCTGGGACAGTGGGTCACATACTGTCTTTTCACACTCTGGGACAGTGGGTCACACACTGTCCTTTCACACTCTGGGACAGTGGGTCACACACTGTCCTTTCACACTCTGGGGCAGTGGGTCACACACTGTTCTTTTCACACTCTGGGACAGTGGGACAGACTCTGTCCTTTCACACTCTGGGTCAGTGGGTCACACACTGTCCTTTCACACTCTGGGACAGCGGGTCACACACTGTCCTTTCACACTTTGGGACAGTGGGTCAGACACTGTCCTTTCACTCTCTGGGACAGTGGGTCACACACTCCTTTCACACTCTGAGACAGTGGGTCAGACACTGTCCTTTCACACTCTGGGACAGTGGGTCAGACACTGTCCTTTCACACTCTGGGACAGTGGGTAACACACTGTCCTTTCACACTCTGGGACAGTGGGTCAGACACTGTCCTTTCACACTCTGGGACAGTGGGTCACACACTGTCCTTTCGCCCTCTGGGACATTGGGTCAGACACTGTCATTTCACACTCTGGGACAGTGGGTCAGACACTGCCCTTTCACACTCTGTGACAGTGGTTCAGGCACTGTCCTTTCACACTCTGGGACAGTGGGTAATACACTGTCCTTTCACACTCTGGGATAGTGGGTCAGACACTGTCCTTTTCAAACTCTGGGAGAGTGGGTCTTACACTCTCCATTCACACACTGGGACAGTGGGTCACACACTTTCCTTTTACACTCTGGGACAGTGCGTCACACACTGTCCTTTCACACTCTGGGACAGTGGGTCAGACACTGTCCTTTCACACTCTGGGACAGTGGGTCACACACTGTCCTTTCACTCTCTGGGACAGTGGGTCACACACTGCCCTTTCACTCTCTGGGACAGTGGGTCACACACTCCTTTCACACTCTGGGACAGTGGGTCAGACACTGTCCTTTCACACTCTGGGACAGTGGGTCAGACACTGTCTATTCACAGTCTGGGACAGTGGGTCACACACTGTCGTTTTACACTCTGGGACAGTGGGTCACACACTGTCCTTTCTCACTCTGGGACAGTGGGTCAGACATTGCCCTTTTCACACTCTGGGACAGTGGGACAGACTCTGTCCTTTCACACTCTGGGACAGTGGGTCAGACACTGTCCTTTCACACTCTGGGACAGTGGATCAGACACTGTCCTTTCACATTCTGGGACAGTGGTTCAGACACTGTCCTTTCACACTCTGGGACAGTGGGTCACACACTGTCCTTTCACACTCTGGGACAGCGGGTCACACACTGTCCTTTCACACTCTGGGACAGTGGGTCACACACTGTCCTTTCACACTCTGGGACAGCTGGTCACACACTGTCCTTTCACACCCTGGGACCGTGGGTCACATACTGTCCTTTCACACTCTGGGACAGTGGGTCACACACTGTCCTTTCACACTCTGGGACAGTGGGTCACACACTGTCCTTTCACACATTGGGACAGTGGGTGACACACTGTCCATTCACACACTGGGACAGTGCGTCAGACACTGTCCTTTCACATTCTGGGACAGTGGGTCACACACTGTCCTTTCATACTCTGGGACAGTGGATCACACGCTGTCCTTTCACACCCTGGGCCAGTGGGTCAGACACTGTCCTTTCACATCCTGGGACAGTGGGTCAGACACTGTCCTTTCACACTCTGGGACAGTGGGTCACCCACTGTCCTTTCACTCTCTGGGACAGTGGGTCACACACTGTCCTTTCACTCTCTGGGACAGTGGGTCACACACTCCTTTCACACTCTGGGACAGTGGGCCACACACTGTCCTTTCACACTCTGGGACAGTGGATCACACGCTGTCCTTTCACACTCTGCGACAGTGGGTCAGACACTGTCCTTTCACACATTGGGACAGTGGGTCACACACTGTCCATTCACACACTGGGACAGTGCGTCAGACACTGTTCTTTCACACTCTGGGACAGTGGGTCACACACTGTCCTTTCACACTCTGGGACAGTGGGACAGACACTGTCCTTTCACACTCTGGGACAGTGGGTCACACACTGTCCTTTCGCCCTCTGGGACATTGAGTCAGACACTGTCACTTCACACTCTTGGACAGTGGTTCAGACACTGCCCTTTCACACTCTGGGACAGTGGATCACAAACTGTCCATTTAGACAATGGGACAGTAGGTCAGACACTGTCCTTTCACACTCTGGGACAGTGGGTCACACACTGTCCTTTCACTCTCTGGACAGTGGGTCACACACTCCTTTCACACTCTGGGACAGTGGGCCACACACTGTCCTTTCACACTCTGGGACAGTGGATCACACGCTGTCCTTTCACACTGCGACAGTGGGTCAGACACTGTCCTTTCACACTCTGGGACAGTGGGGCAGACACTGTCCTTTCACACTCTGGGACAGTGGGCAGACACTGTCCTTTCACACTCTGGGACAGTGGGGCAGACACTGTCCTTTCACACTCTGGGACAGTGGGGCAGACACTGTCCTTTCACACTCTGGGACAGTGGGTCAGACACTGTCCTTTCACACTCTGGGACAGTGGGTCACACACTGTCCTTTCACTCTCTGGGACAGTGGGTCACACACTCCTTTCACACATTGGGACAGTGTGTCAGACACTGTTCTTTCACACTCTGGGACAGTGGGTCACACACTGTCCTTTCACACTCTGGGACAGTGGGGCAGACACTGTCCTTTTCACACTCTGGGACAGTGGGACAGACACTGTCCTTTTCACACTCTGGGACAGTGGGACAGACTCTGTCCTTTCACACTGTGGCACAGTGGCTCACGCACTCTCCTTTCACACTCTGGGACAGTGGGTCAGACACTGTCCTTTCACATTCTGGGACTGTGGGTCACACACTGTCCTTTCACACTCTGGGACAGTGGATCACACGCTGTCCTTTCACACTCTGGGACAGTGGATCAGACACTGTCCTTACACATCCTGGGACAGTGGGTCAGACACTGTCCTTTCACACTCTGGGACAGTGGGTCACACACTGTCCTTTCACTCTCTGGGACAGTGGGTCGCACACTGTCCTTTCACTCTCTGGGACAGTGGGTCACACACTCCTTTCACACTCTGGGACAGTGGGTCAGAAACTGTCCTTTCACACTCTGGCACAGTGGGTCAAACACTGTCCTTTCACACTCTGGGACAGTGGGTAACACACTGGCCTTTCACACTCTGGGATAGTGGGTCAGACACTGTCCTTTTCAAACTCTGGGACAGTGGGTCACACACTGTCCTTTCTCACTCTGGGACAGTGGGTCAGACACTGTCCTTTTCACACTCTGGGACAGTGGGCCACACACTGTCCTCTCACACTCTGGGACAGTGGGTCACACACTGTCCTTTCACACTCTGGGACAGCGGGTCACACACTGTCATTTCACACTCTGGGACAGTGGGTCACACACTGTCCTTTCACACTCTGGGACAGCGGGTCACACACTGTCCTTTCACACTCTGGGACAGTGGGTCACATACTGTCTTTTCACACTCTGGGACAGTGGGTCACACACTGTCCTTTCACACTCTGGGACAGTGGGTCACACACTGTCCTTTCACACTCTGGGGCAGTGGGTCACACACTGTTCTTTTCACACTCTGGGACAGTGGGACAGACTCTGTCCTTTCACACTCTGGGTCAGTGGCTCACACACTGTCCTTTCACACTCTGGGTCAGTGGATCACACGCTGTCCTTTCACACTCTGGGACAGTGGGTCAGACACTGTCCTTTCACAGATTGGGACAGTGGGACACACACTTTCCATTTAGACACTGGGACAGTGGGTCAGACACCGTCCTTTCACTCTCTGGGACAGTGGGTCACACACTGTCCTTTCACTCTCTGGGACAGTGGGTCAGACACTGTCCTTTCACACTCTGGGACCGTGGGTCAGACACTGTCCTTTCACACTCTGGGACAGTGGGTAACACACTGTCCTTTCACAC
Organism: Somniosus microcephalus; assembly: GCF_052327205.1. Taxonomy (NCBI): domain Eukaryota; kingdom Metazoa; phylum Chordata; class Chondrichthyes; order Squaliformes; family Somniosidae; genus Somniosus; species Somniosus microcephalus. Next base: position 71,325,771 of record NC_141009.1, read on the forward strand.
TCTGGGATAGTGGGTCAGACACTGTCCTTTTCAAACTCTGGGACAGTGGGGCACACACTGTCCTTTCACTCTCTGGGACAGTGGGTCACACACTCCTTTCACACTCTGGGACAGTGGGTCAGACACTGTCCTTTCACACTCTGGGACAGTGGGTCACACACTGTCCTTTTGCCCTCTGGGACATTGGGTCAGACACTGTCATTTCACACTCTGGGACAGCGGGTCAGACACTGCCCTTTCACACTCTGGGACAGTGGTTCAGACACTGTCCTTTCACACTCTGGGACAGTGGGTCACACACTGTCCTTTCACACTCTGGGACAGTGGGTCACATACTGTCTTTTCACACTCTGGGACAGTGGGTCACACACTGTCCTTTCACACTCTGGGACAGTGGGTCACACACTGTCCTTTCACACTCTGGGGCAGTGGGTCACACACTGTTCTTTTCACACTCTGGGACAGTGGGACAGACTCTGTCCTTTCACACTCTGGGACCGTGGGTCACATACTGTCCTTTCACACTCTGGGACAGTGGGTCACACACTGTCCTTTCACACTCTGGGACAGCTGGTCACACACTGTCCTTTCACACTCTGGGACCGTGGGTCACATACTGTCCTTTCACACTCTGGGACAGTGGATCACACGCTGTCCTTTCACACTCTGGGACAGTGGATCAGACACTGTCCTTACACATCCTGGGACAGTGGGTCAGACACTGTCCTTTCACACTCTGGGACAGTGGGTCACACACTGTCCTTACACATCCTGGGACAGTGGGACAGACTCTGTCCTTTCACACTCTGGGACCGTGGGTCACATACTGTCCTTTCACACTCTGGGACAGTGGGTCACACACTGTCCTTTCACACTCTGGGACAGCTGGTCACACACTGTCCTTTCACACTCTGGGACCGTGGGTCACATACTGTCCTTTCACACTCTGGGACAGTGGATCACACGCTGTCCTTTCACACTCTGGGACAGTGGATCAGACACTGTCCTTACACATCCTGGGACAGTGGGACAGACTCTGTCCTTTCACACTCTGGGACCGTGGGTCACATACTGTCCTTTCACACTGTGGCACAGTGGCTCACGCACTCTCCTTTCACACTCTGGGACAGTGGGTCAGACACTGTCCTTTCACATTCTGGGACTGTGGGTCACACACTGTCCTTTCACACTCTGGGACAGTGGATCACACGCTGTCCTTTCACACTCTGGGACAGTGGATCAGACACTGTCCTTACACATCCTGGGACAGTGGGTCAGACACTGTCCTTTCACACTCTGGGACAGTGGGTCACACACTGTCCTTTCACTCTCTGGGACAGTGGGTCGCACACTGTCCTTTCACTCTCTGGGACAGTGGGTCACACACTCCTTTCACACTCTGGGACAGTGGGTCAGAAACTGTCCTTTCACACTCTGGCACAGTGGGTCAAACACTGTCCTTTCACACTCTGGGACAGTGGGTAACACACTGGCCTTTCACACTCTGGGATAGTGGGTCAGACACTGTCCTTTTCAAACTCTGGGACAGTGGGTCACACACTGTCCTTTCTCACTCTGGGACAGTGGGTCAGACACTGTCCTTTTCACACTCTGGGACAGTGGGCCACACACTGTCCTCTCACACTCTGGGACAGTGGGTCACACACTGTCCTTTCACACTCTGGGACAGCGGGTCACACACTGTCATTTCACACTCTGGGACAGTGGGTCACACACTGTCCTTTCACACTCTGGGACAGCGGGTCACACACTGTCCTTTCACACTCTGGGACAGTGGGTCACATACTGTCTTTTCACACTCTGGGACAGTGGGTCACACACTGTCCTTTCACACTCTGGGACAGTGGGTCACACACTGTCCTTTCACACTCTGGGGCAGTGGGTCACACACTGTTCTTTTCACACTCTGGGACAGTGGGACAGACTCTGTCCTTTCACACTCTGGGTCAGTGGCTCACACACTGTCCTTTCACACTCTGGGTCAGTGGATCACACGCTGTCCTTTCACACTCTGGGACAGTGGGTCAGACACTGTCCTTTCACAGATTGGGACAGTGGGACACACACTTTCCATTTAGACACTGGGACAGTGGGTCAGACACCGTCCTTTCACTCTCTGGGACAGTGGGTCACACACTGTCCTTTCACTCTCTGGGACAGTGGGTCAGACACTGTCCTTTCACACTCTGGGACCGTGGGTCAGACACTGTCCTTTCACACTCTGGGACAGTGGGTAACACACTGTCCTTTCACACTCTGGGATAGTGGGTCAGACACTGTCCTTTTCAAACTCTGGGACAGTGGGGCACACACTGTCCTTTCACTCTCTGGGACAGTGGGTCACACACTCCTTTCACACTCTGGGACAGTGGGTCAGACACTGTCCTTTCACACTCTGGGACAGTGGGTCACACACTGTCCTTTTGCCCTCTGGGACATTGGGTCAGACACTGTCATTTCACACTCTGGGACAGCGGGTCAGACACTGCCCTTTCACACTCTGGGACAGTGGTTCAGACACTGTCCTTTCACACTCTGGGACAGTGGGTCACACACTGTCCTTTCACACTCTGGGACAGTGGGTCACATACTGTCTTTTCACACTCTGGGACAGTGGGTCACACACTGTCCTTTCACACTCTGGGACAGTGGGTCACACACTGTCCTTTCACACTCTGGGGCAGTGGGTCACACACTGTTCTTTTCACACTCTGGGACAGTGGGACAGACTCTGTCCTTTCACACTCTGGGACCGTGGGTCACATACTGTCCTTTCACACTCTGGGACAGTGGGTCACACACTGTCCTTTCACACTCTGGGACAGCTGGTCACACACTGTCCTTTCACACTCTGGGACCGTGGGTCACATACTGTCCTTTCACACTCTGGGACAGTGGGTCACACACTGTCCTTTCACACTCTGGGACAGTGGGTCACACACTGTCCTTTCACACATTGGGACAGTGGGTGACACACTGTCCATTCACACACTGGGACAGTGCGTCAGACACTGTCCTTTCACATTCTGGGACAGTGGGTCACACACTGTCCTTTCATACTCTGGGACAGTGGATCACACGCTGTCCTTTCACACCCTGGGCCAGTGGGTCAGACACTGTCCTTTCACATCCTGGGACAGTGGGTCAGACACTGTCCTTTCACACTCTGGGACAGTGGGTCACCCACTGTCCTTTCACTCTCTGGGACAGTGGGTCACACACTGTCCTTTCACTCTCTGGGACAGTGGGTCACACACTCCTTTCACACTCTGGGACAGTGGGCCACACACTGTCCTTTCACACTCTGGGACAGTGGATCACACGCTGTCCTTTCACACTCTGCGACAGTGGGTCAGACACTGTCCTTTCACACATTGGGACAGTGGGTCACACACTGTCCATTCACACACTGGGACAGTGCGTCAGACACTGTTCTTTCACACTCTGGGACAGTGGGTCACACACTGTCCTTTCACACTCTGGGACAGTGGGACAGACACTGTCCTTTCACACTCTGGGACAGTGGGTCACACACTGTCCTTTCGCCCTCTGGGACATTGAGTCAGACACTGTCACTTCACACTCTTGGACAGTGGTTCAGACACTGCCCTTTCACACTCTGGGACAGTGGATCACAAACTGTCCATTTAGACAATGGGACAGTAGGTCAGACACTGTCCTTTCACAGTCTGGGACAGTGGGTCACACACTGTCCTTTCACTCTCTGGACAGTGGGTCACACACTCCTTTCACACTCTGGGACAGTGGGCCACACACTGTCCTTTCACACTCTGGGACAGTGGATCACACGCTGTCCTTTCACACTGCGACAGTGGGTCAGACACTGTCCTTTCACACTCTGGGACAGTGGGGCAGACACTGTCCTTTTCACACTCTGGGACAGTGGGACAGACACTGTCCTTTTCACACTCTGGGACAGTGGGACAGACACTGTCCTTTCACACTCTGGGACAGTGGGGCAGACACTGTCCTTTTCACACTCTGGGACAGTGGGACAGACACTCTCCTTTCACACTCTGGGACAGTGGGTCAGACACTGTCCTTTCACATTCTGGGACTGTGGGTCACACACTGTCCTTTCACACTCTGGGACAGTGGATCACACGCTGTCCTTTCACACTCTGGGACAGTGGATCAGACACTGACCTTTCACATCCTGGGACAGTGGGTCAGACACTGTCCTTTCACACTCTGGGACAGTGGGTCGCACACTGTCCTTTCACTCTCTGGGACAGTGGGTCACACACTCCTTTCACACTCTGGGACAGTGGGTCAGAAACTGTCCTTTCACACTCTGGCACAGTGGGTCAAACACTGTCCTTTCACACTCTGGGACAGTGGGTAACACACTGGCCTTTCACACTCTGGGATAGTGGGTCAGACACTGTCCTTTTCAAACTCTGGGACAGTGGGTCACACACTGTCCTTTCTCACTCTGGGACAGTGGGTCAGACACTGTCCTTTTCACACTCTGGGACAGTGGGACAGACACTGTCCTTTCACACTCTGGGACAGTGGGTCACACACTGTCCTTTCGCCCTCTGGGACATTGAGTCAGACACTGTCATTTCACACTCTGGGACAGTGGGTCAAACACTGCCCTTTCACACTCTGGGACAGTGGATCACACACTGTCCTTTCACACTCTGACAGTGGTTCCGACACTGTCCTTTCACACTCTGGGACAGTGGGTCACACACTGTCCTTTCACACTCTGGGACAGTGGGCCACACACTGTCCTCTCACACTCTGGGACAGTGGGTCACACACTGTCCTTTCACACTCTGGGACAGCGGGTCACACACTGTCATTTCACACTCTGGGACAGTGGGTCACACACTGTCCTTTCACACTCTGGGACAGCGGGTCACACACTGTCCTTTCACACTCTGGGACAGTGGGTCACATACTGTCTTTTCACACTCTGGGACAGTGGGTCACACACTGTCCTTTCACTCTCTGGGACAGTGGGTCACACACTCCTTTCACACTCTGGGACAGTGGGTCAGACACTGTCCTTTCACACTCTGGGACAGTGGGTCACACACTGTCCTTTTGCCCTCTGGGACATTGGGTCAGACACTGTCATTTCACACTCTGGGACAGCGGGTCAGACACTGCCCTTTCACACTCTGGGACAGTGGTTCAGACACTGTCCTTTCACACTCTGGGACAGTGGGTCACACACTGTCCTTTCACACTCTGGGACAGTGGGTCACATACTGTCTTTTCACACTCTGGGACAGTGGGTCACACACTGTCCTTTCACACTCTGGGACAGTGGGTCACACACTGTCCTTTCACACTCTGGGGCAGTGGGTCACACACTGTTCTTTTCACACTCTGGGACAGTGGGACAGACTCTGTCCTTTCACACTCTGGGTCAGTGGCTCACACACTGTCCTTTCACACTCTGGGACAGTGGATCACACGCTGTCCTTTCACACTCTGGGACAGTGGGTCAGACACTTTCCTTTCACAGATTGGTACAGTGGGTCACACACTTTCCATTTAGACACTGGGACTGTGGGTCAGACACCGTCCTTTCACTCTCTGGGACAGTGGGTCACACACTGTCCTTTCACTCTCTGGGACAGTGGGTAACACACTGTCCTTTCACACTCTGAGACAGTGGGTCAGACACTGTCCTTTCACACTCTGGGACAGTGGGTCAGACACTGTCCTTATCACACTCTGGGACAGTGGGTAACACACTGTCCTTTCACACTCTGGGATAATGGGTCAGACACTGTCCTTTTCAAACTCTGGGACAGTGGGTCACACACTGTCCTTTCACTCTCTGGGACAGTGGGTCACACACTCCTTTCACACTCTGGGACAGTGGGTCAGACACTGTCCTTTCACACTCTGGGACATTGGGTCAGACACTGTCATTTCACACTCTGGGACAGTGGGTCAGACACTGCCCTTTCACACTCTGGGACAGTGGTTCAGACACTGTCCTTTCACACTCTGGGACAGTGGGTAATAGACTGTCCTTTCACACTCTGGGATAGTGGCTCAGACACTGTCCTTTTCAAACTCTGGGACAGTGGGTCACACACTCTCCATTCACACACTGGAACAGTGGGTCACACACTTTCCTTTTACACTCTGGGACAATGCGTCACACACTGTCCTTTCACACTCTGGGACAGTGGGTCAGACACTGTCCTTTCACACTCTGGGACAGTGGGTCACACACTGTCCTTTCACTCTCTGGGACAGTGGGTCACACACTGTCCTTTCACTCTCTGGGACAGTGGGTCACACACTCCTTTCACACTCTGGGACAGTGGGTCAGACACTGTCCTTTCACACTCTGGGACAGTGGGTCAGACACTGTCTATTCACAGTCTGGGACAGTGGGTCACACACTGTCGTTTTACACTCTGGGACAGTGGGTCACACACTGTCCTTTCTCACTCTGGGACAGTGGGTCAGACATTGCCCTTTTCACACTCTGGGACAGTGGGACAGACTCTGTCCTTTCACACTCTGGGACAGTGGGTCAGACACTGTCCTTACACACTCTGGGACAGTGGATCAGACACTGTCCTTTCACATTCTGGGACAGTGGTTCAGACACTGTCCTTTCACACTCTGGGACAGTGGGTCACACACTGTCCTTTCACACTCTGGGAGAGCGGGTCACACACTGTCCTTTCACACTCTGGGACAGTGGGTCACACACTGTCCTTTCACACTCTGGGACAGCGGGTCACACACTGTCCTTTCACACTCTGGGACAGTGGGTCACATACTGTCCTTTCACACTCTGGAACAGTGGGTCACACACTGTCCTTTCACACTCTGGGACAGTGGGTCACACACTGTCCTTTCACACTCTGGGACAGTGGGTCACACACTGTCCTTTCACACTCTGGGAGAGTGGGTCACACACTGTCCTTTCACACTCTGGGACAGTGGGTCACACACTGTCCTTTAACACTCTGGGACAGTGGATCACACGCTGTCCTTTCACACTCTGCGACAGTGGGTCAGACACTGTCCTTTCGCACATTGGGACAGTGGGTGACACACTGTCCATTCACACACTGGGACAGTGCGTCAGACACTGTTCTTTCACACTCTGGGACAGTGGGTCACACACTGTACATTCACATTCTGGGACAGTGGGTCACACACTTTCCTTTTACACTCTGGGACAGTGCATCACACACTGTCCTTTCACACTCTGGGACAGTGGGTCAGACACTCTCCTTTCACTCTCTGGGACAGTGGGTCACACACTGTCCTTTCACACTCTGGGACAGTGGGTCACACACTCCTTTCACACTCTGGGACAGTGGGTCAGACACTGTCCTTTCACACTCTGGGACAGTGGGTCATACACTGTCCTTTCACACTCTGGGACCGTGGGTCACTCACTGGCCTTTCTCACTCTGGGACAGTGGGTCAGACATTGTCCTTTTCACACTCTGGGACAGTGGGACAGACTCTGTCCTTTCACACTCTGGGACAGTGGGTCAGACACTGTCCTTTCACACTCTGGGACAGTGGATCAGACACTGTCCTTTCACATTCTGGGACAGTGGTTCAGACACTGTCCTTTCACACTCTGGGACAGTGGGTCACACACTGTCCTTTCACACTCTGGGACAGTGCGTCACACATTGTGCTTTCACACTCTGTGACAGTGGTTCACACACTGTCCTTTCACACTCTGGGACAGTGGGTCACACACTGTCCTTTCACACTCTGGGACAGTGGGTCACACACTGTCCTTTCACACTCTGGAACAGTGGGTCACACACTGTCCATTCACAGTCTGGGACAGTGGGTCAGACACTGTCCTTTCACACTCTGGGACAGTGGGTCACACACTGTCCTTTCACACTCTGGGACAGTGGGTCAGACACTGTCTTTTCACACATTGAGACAGTGGGTCACACGCTGTCCTTTCACACTCTGGGACAGTGGGTCAGACACTGTCCTTTCACACTCTGGGACAGTGGGTCACACACTGTCCTTTCACACTCTGGGACAGTGGGTCAGACACTGTCCTTTCACTCTCTGGGACAGTGGGTCACACACTGTCCTTTCACACTCTGGGACAGTGGGTCACACACTCCTTTCACACTCTGGGACAGTGGGTCAGACACTGTCCTTTCACAGTCTGGGACCGTGGGTCACTCACTGGCCTTTCTCACTCTGGGACAGTGGGTCAGACACTGTCCTTTCACACTCTGGGACAGTGGGTCATACACTGTCCTTTCACACTCTGGGACCGTGGGTCACTCACTGGCCTTTCTCACTCTGGGACAGTGGGTCAGACATTGTCCTTTTCACACTCTGGGACAGTGGGACAGACTCTGTCCTTTCACACTCTGGGACAGTGGGTCAGACACTGTCCTTTCACACTCTGGGACAGTGGATCAGACACTGTCCTTTCACATTCTGGGACAGTGGTTCAGACACTGTCCTTTCACACTCTGGGACAGTGGGTCACACACTGTCCTTTCACACTCTGGGACAGTGCGTCACACATTGTGCTTTCACACTCTGTGACAGTGGTTCACACACTGTCCTTTCACACTCTGGGACAGTGGGTCACACACTGTCCTTTCACACTCTGGGACAGTGCGTCACACATTGTGCTTTCACACTCTGTGACAGTGGTTCACACACTGTCCTTTCACACTCTGGAACAGTGGGTCACACACTGTCCATTCACAGTCTGGGACAGTGGGTCAGACACTGTCCTTTCACACTCTGGGACAGTGGGTCACACACTGTCCTTTCACACTCTGGGACAGTGGGTCAGACACTGTCCTTTCACACATTGAGACAGTGGGTCACACGCTGTCCTTTCACACTCTGGGACAGTGGGTCAGACACTGTCCTTTCACACTCTGGGACAGTGGGTCACACACTGTCCTTTCACACTCTGGGACAGTGGGTCAGACACTGTCCTTTCACTCTCTGGGACAGTGGGTCACACACTGTCCTTTCACACTCTGGGACAGTGGGTCACACACTCCTTTCACACTCTGGGACAGTGGGTCAGACACTGTCCTTTCACAGTCTGGGACCGTGGATCACTCACTGGCCTTTCTCACTCTGGGACAGTGGGTCACACACTGTCCTTTCACACTCTGTGACAGTTGTTCAGACACTGTCCTTTCACACTCTGGGACAGTGAGTCACACACTGTCCTTTCACACTCTGGGACAGTGGGTCACACACTTTCCTTTCACACTCTGGGACTGTGGGTCACACACTGTCCTTTCACACTCTGGGACAGTGGGTCACACACTGTCCTTTCACACTCTGGGACAGTGGTTCAGACACTGTCTTTTCACACTCTGGGACAATGGGTCACACACTGTCCTTGCACACTTTGGGACAGTGGGTCTCACACTGACCTTTCACACTCTGGGACAGTGGGTCACACACTGTCCTTTCACACTCTGGGACAGTGGGTCACACACTGTCCTTTCACACTCTGGGACAGTGGGTCACACACTGTCCTTTCACACTCTGGGACAGTGGGTCACACACTGTCCTTTCACACTCTGGGACAGTGGGTCACACACTGTCCTTTCACACTCTGTGACAGTTGTTCAGACACTGTCCTTTCACACTCTGGGACAGTGGTTCAGACACTGTCCTTTCACACTCTGGGACAGTGGGTCACACACTGTCCTTTCACACTCTGGGACAGTGGTTCAGACACTGTCTTTTCACACTCTGGGACAATGGGTCACACACTGTCCTTGCACACTTTGGGACAGTGGGTCTCACACTGACCTTTCACACTCTGGGACAGTGGGTCACACACTGTCCTTTCACACTCTGGGACAGTGGGTCACACACTGTCCTTTCACACTCTGGGACAGTGGGTCACACACTGTCCTTTCACACTCTGGGACAGTGGGTCACACACTGTCCTTTCACACTCTGGGACAGTGGGTCACACACTGTCCTTTCACACTCTGGGACAGTGGGTCACACACTGTCCTTTCACACTCTGGGACAGTGGGTCACACACTGTCCTTTCACACTCTGGGACAGTGGGTCACACACTGTCCTTTCACACATGAAGACGTGAGCTGGTTATGCTCTCGCAGACTTGAGCTTTTTCAGGCCTCTGATCAGGGGTGTATGTTTCTGTTGTTTATAGGACACTACATGCTGGCCGATACCAGTGAGGGGGTCCTTCCCAGAAGCCAGGCCGTGCTCCTGGTTTCACTGCTCCAGGAGCCGCGGGATGCCGGAGTTTGCCTGCACTTCTGGTTCCTGATGAATGGCGAGACTCCAGGTAATAGTTTCACCTTTAGTCACCTCAGAGACTTGGCCCTCCCTCCCACCGCGGGCTCTTCATACCCAGGCTCAGCAACACCAATCACCGCCTCATGGTTTGCCCTTGACTCCTCTTGGCTGCAGTGCCTGGTGCTGTGGGCCTTCGCCGCTCTCTCACACCAGCTGAGGCGCACTCTGACGTGCTTTGTGTGTTCCAAATACATTTGATCCCATAACTCATACCGACCAGAGCCGGTGCTGCTGTCGGGTTATGTTGGCAGAATGTGGCAGTGCCCTGGACTGTGATCACTGAAGGGCCGTTTTTTTCTCCACGCCCAAATGGCCACAGCGTCCTTTCCCCACTTAGCAGGCGAGAGGGGCAGACACCCCGAACCGGTGGCTCCTTCTTCAATCTGCGGCTCGGGCTCCGGATTACGTCATCGGGGCCCGACGGTAATTTTCACCCCAGGCTTGCGCGGGGAGGCCATTGTGGCTTCGTCGCCATGCCAACCGAGCAGGAAGAGGAGGCGGGGGCTGAAGAAGCCCACAACAGCTAAGTTATTTAAACTTGTTTTGTTTGTTTGAAGGCCAGGAGGAGCAGGAGTGTTTTCCAGCCTCCACCAGGAAGCCTCAGGCCCCTGGGATTCCCTCCCTCCTTCCCCAGACTGGGATTCCCCTCCCGACCCCCAACCCATCCCAACAGTACTTGCATACTGCTCCCAGACCGTGTCCTCACTCTCTCACCCATTACTCTTCATCTTCAATCTCTCTCGCCATCTTCCTGCCCTCTCAACTTTCCTTACTCCTCTCGATCTCATCTCCTCCCCTCTCAGTGTTTCCTGAAGGAAGATCCCCCGGGCCCTCCCCAAGGATCCCCCCGGGCCCTCTCCGAGGCTCCCCCGGGCCCTCCCCAAGGATCCCCCCGGGCCCTCCCCCAGGATCCCCCCGGGCCCTCTCTGAGGCTCCCCCGGGCCCTCCCCAAGGATCCCCCCGGGCCCTCCCCGAGGATCCCCCCGGGCCCTCTCCGAGGCTCCCCCGGGCCCTCCCCGAGGATCCCCCGGGCCCTCCCCAAGGATCCCCCCGGGCCCTCCCCGAGGCTCCCCCCGGGCCCTCTCCGAGGCTCCCCCCGGGCCCTCCCCAAGGATCCCCCCGGGCCCTCCCCCAGAATCCCCCCGGGCCCTCCCCGAGGCTCCCCCCGGGCCCTCCCCCAGAATCCCCCCGGGCCCTCCCCGAGGCTCCCCCCGGGCCCTCCCCCAGAATCCCCCCGGGCCCTCCCCGAGGCTCCCCCCGGGCCCTCCCCCAGAATCCCCCCGGGCCCTCCCCGAGACTCCCCCCGGGCCCTCCCCGAGGATCCCCCCGGGCCCTCCCCGAGGCTCCCCCATCCCCCGGGCCCACCCCGAGGATCCCCCGGGACCTCCCCAAGACTCCCCCCGGGCCCTCCCCGAGGCTCCCCCATCCCCCGGGCACTCCACGACGCTCTGCCCGGGCCCTCCCCGAGGATCCCCTGGGCCCACCCTGAGGCTCCCCCGGGCCCTCCCCGAGGCTCCCCCCGGGCCTTCCCCGAGGCTCCCTCCGGGCCCTCCCCGAGGATCCCCCCGGGCCCTCCCCGAGGCCTCCCCGAGGCTCCCCCCGGGCCCTCCCCGAGGCTTCCCCGGGCCCTCCCCGAGGCTCCCCCCGGGCCCTCCCCGAGGCTCCCCCCGGGCCCTCCCCGAGGCTCCTCCGGGCCCTCCCCGAGGCTCCCCCCGGGCCCTCCCCGAGGCTTCCCCGGGCCCTCCCCGAGGCTCCCCCCGGGCCCTCCCCGAGACTCCCCCCGGGCCCTCCCTAGGGCTCCCCCAGGATCCCCCTGGCTCCCTCCACACTGCCCCATCAAACACTCCCATCATTTTTCAATCCACTCTGGCTTCAGGTGTGGTGCCAGAGGTCTGGAGGACAGCTAATGTGGTACCCTTGTTTAAAAAGGGAGAAAGGGATAGACCGAGTAATTACAGGCCAGTCAGCCTAACCTCGGTGGTGGGAAAATTATTGGAAAAAGTTCTCGGGGCAGGATAAATCTTCATTTAGAAAGACACGGATTAATCAGGGACAGTCAGCATGGATTTGTTAAGGGAAGGTCGTGTCTGACAAACTTGATTGAATATTTTGAGGAGGTAACAAGGAGGGTCGATGAGGGTTTGATGTAGTGTATATGAATTTTGGCAAGGTCCCACATGGCAGACTGGGCACGAAAGTGAAAGCCCATGGGATCCAAGGCAAAGAGGCAAGTTGGATCCAAAATTGGCTCAGAGGCAGGAAGCAGAGGGTAATGGTCGATGGGTGTTTTTGTGACTGGAAGGCTGTTTCCAGTGGGTTCCGCAGGGCTCAGTACTGGGTCCTTTGCTTTTTGTGGTATATTTAGACTTGAATGTAGGGGGTATGATTAAGAAGTTTTGCAGATGATACTAAAATCGGCCGTGTGGTTGATAATGAAGAAGAAAGTTGTAGACTGCAGGAAGATACCTCAAAGGTAGTAATCTCTGGATTACTCCCAGAGCCACGCGCTAGTGAGTACAGGAATAAGAGGATAGAACAGATGAATGTATGGCTGGAGAGATGGTGCAGCAGGGAGGCCTTTAGATTCCTGAGGCATTGGGACCGCTTCTGGGGAAAGTGGGATCTGTACAAGCCGGGACCAATATTCTTGCGGGGAGGTTTGTTAGTGCTGTTGGGGAGGGTTTAAACTAGCTTGGCAGGGGGATGGGCACCAGCATATAGGAGTAGAAAAGAGGAATAAGGTGCATGAAAGAGTGAGTGTGTTGGATAGTACTAGAGAAGATAGTACTAGAGGCGGTAATAATACCATATTAGATAGGAGCAGACTAAGAAAGACTACGAAAAATTCAAAAATGGGTTTAGAATGCATGTACATAAACACACAAAGTGTGGGGAATAAGGTTGGTGAGCTACAAGCACAATTAGCCATGTGGAAATATGATGTTGTGGCAATAACGGAAACGTGGTTTTAAAACGGTGAGGACTGGGCACTTAATATTCACGGGTACAAGGTGTTCAGAAAAGATAGGGAAGGAAAAAAGGGAGGTGGGGTGGCAGTGCTGATTAAGGAAGACATTGTAGTGTTGGAAAGGGAGGATGTTCTTGAGGGAACAAGGACAGAATCCATTTGGTTAGAGTTGAGGGGCAAAAATGGTATGATCACACTATTGGGGGTATTCTACAGGCCCCCAAATAGTGAGAGGGAGGTAGAGGAGCAAATCTGCAGGGAAATCACAGAGATATGCAAGAGCTATAGAGTGGTGATATTAGGGGACTTTAATTAACCAAATATCGATTGGGATAATGAGAGGGTAAAGGGAAAGGAGGGGGAGGAATTTCTGAAATGTGTTCAGGAGAATTTCCTTGACCAATATGTTCTTGGCCCAACTAGGAAGGAGGCATTGCTGGATCTGGTGCTGGGGAATGAGGTGGGCCAGGTTGACCAAGTGTCTGTGGGAGAACACTTGGGTACGAGTGATCATCGTATCATAAGATTTAGATTAGCAATGGAGAGGAGCAAGGAACAATCTAGAGTGGAACTTCTAAACTGGAATAGGGCTAACTTCAATGGGATGCGAAAGGATCTAGCCAGGGTAAAATGGAACCAAAGACTGACAGGAAAAACTGTAACGGAACAATGGGAGATCTTTAAGGAGGAGATGTTCCAAGTACAGGCTAGGTACATTCCAACAAGAGGGAAGGGTAAGGGAACCAAAGCAAGGGCTCCTTGGATGACGAGGGAGATCGAGAAGATGATGAAACAAAAAAAGAGGGTGTATGATGCATGTCAGTTGAATTCTTCAAGGGAGAACCAGACCAAATACAATAAGTTGAGAGGGGAAGTGAAGATGAAAATAAGATTGGCAAAGAGAGAATATGAGGGTAGAATGGCGGTTAACATAAAAGGGAACCCAAAAATCTTCTACCGGCATGTAAACAGTAAGCGGGTAGTAAGGGGCGGAGTGGGGGCTATTAGGGACAAAGAAGGTGATATAGGCTTAGAGGCGCAGGGCAAGGTTAGAATACTCAATACTTTGTATCGGTGTTTACTAAGGAGGTGGATGCTGACAAAATATCGGGAGAAGTGGAAAAGGTAGAAGCAATGGAAGGGGTGAAAATTGATAGACAGGATGTACTAGAAAGGCTGGGTATGCTTAGAATGGGCAAGTCGCCTGGTCCAGATGGCTTGCAGCCCAGGTTGCTAAGGGAATTGGGGGAGGAGATAGCGGAAGGGCTTGCCGTAATTTTCCAATCTTCCCTAGATACGGGGGAGGTGCCTGAGGGTTGGAAAGTGGCAAATGTAACACCATTGTTCAAGAAAGGGTGTAAGGACAATCCTAGTAACTACAGGCCGGTCAGTTTAACATCAGTGGTGGGTAGAGTTTTAGAAACAATAATCAAGGAAAAAATTAATGGGCACTTGGAGAGGTTTAAGCTAATTAAGGAGAGCCAACACGGATTTGTAAAAGGCAGATCGTGTTTGACTAATCTAATTAAAATTTTTTATGAAGTAACAGAGAGGATCGATGAAGGGAATGCAATGGATGTTGTCTAAATGGATTTTCGGAAGGCGTTTGACAAAGTACCACATAGAAGGCTGGTTAACAAAATTGAGGCTCATGGAATAGGTGGGTCAGTGGCAGCTTGGATAAGGAATTGGCTTAAGGACAGAAAACAGCGAGTTGTGGTAAATGGCTGTTTTTCAGACTGGAGGACGGTAGACAGTGGTGTTCCCCAAGGGTCAGTGCTGGGGCCACTGCTTTTTGTGGTATATATCAACGATCTTGACTTGAATATAGGGGGCATGATTAAGAAGTTTGCAGATGATACTGAAATCGGCTGTGTGGTTGATACTGAAGAAGGAAGCTGTGGACTGCAGGAAGATATCAATGGGCTGGTCAGGTGGGCAGAACAGTGGCAAATGGAATTCAATCGGAGAAGTGTGAGGTAATGCATTTGGGGAGGGCTAACAAGGAACGGGAATACACATTAAATGGTAGGACACTGAGTAGTGTAGAGGAACAAAGGGACCTTGGAGTGCATGTCCGCAGATCCCTGAAGGTAGCAGGCCAGGTAGATAAGGTGGTTAAGAAGGCATACGGAATGCTTGCCTTTATTAGCCGTGGCATAGAATACAAGAGCAGGGGGGGGGTTAATGCTTCAACTGTATAAAACACTAGTTAGGCCGCAGCTAGAGTACTGCGTGTAGTTCTGGTCACCACATTACAGGAAGGGTGTGATTGCACTAGAGAGGGTACAGAGGAGATTTACGAGGATGTTGCCTGAGCCGGGGAATTATAGCTATGAGGAAACATTGGACAGGCTGGGGTTGTTTTCTTTGGAACAGAGGAGGTTGAGGGGAGACCTTATTGAGGTGTATAAAATTATGAGGGGCCTCGTTAGAGTGGATAGAAAGGAAATATTTCCCTTAGCAGAGGGGTCAAAAAGCAGGGGGCACAGATATAAAGTAATTGGGGGAAGGTTTAGAGGGGATTTGAGGGAAAGGTCCTTCACCCAGAGGGTTGTGGGAGTCTGGAAATCACTGCTTGAAAGGGTGGCTGAGGCACAAACCCCCATCACATTTAAAAAGTACTTGGATGTGCACTTGAAGTGCCGTAACCTACAGGGCTACGGACCAAGAGCTGGAGGGTGGGATGAGGCTGGAGAGCTCTTTGTCGGCCGGCACGGACACGATGGGCTGAATGGCCTCCGTCCGTGCTGTAAATTTCTATAATTCTATACATTGTCCCATCAAACACTCCCAGGGCAGGTACAGCACGGGTTAGATACAGAGTAAAGCTCCCTCTACACTGTCCCATCAAACACTCCCAGGGCAGGTACAGCACGAGTTAGATACAGAGTAAAGCTCCCTCTACACTGTCCCATCAAACACTCCCAGGGCAGGTACAGCATGGGTTAGATACAGAGTAAAGCTCCCTCTACACTGTCCCATCAAACACTCCCAGGGCAGGGACAGCACGGGTTAGATACAGAGTAAAGCTCCCTCTACACTGTCCCATCAAACACTCCCAGGGCAGGTGCAGCACGGGTTAGATACAGAGTAAAGCTCCCTCTACACTGTCCCATCAAACACTCCCAGGGCAGGTACAGCACGGGTTAGATACAGAGTAAAGCTCCCTCTACACTGCCCCATCAAACACTCCCACGGCAGGTACAGCATGGGTTAGATACAGAGTATAGCTCCCTCTACACTGTCCCATCAAACACTCCCAGGGCAGGTACAGCACGGGTCAGATACAGAGTAAAGCTCCCTGCACACTGTCCCATCAAACACTCCCACGGCAGGTACAGCATGCTTTAGATACAGAGTAAAGCTCCCTCTACACTGTCCCATCAAACACTCCCAGGGCAGGTACAGCACGGGTTAGATACAGAGTAAATCTCCCTCTACACTGTCCCATCAAACACTACCAGGGCAGGTACAGCATGGGTTAGATACAGAGTATAGCTCCCTCTACACTGTCCCATCAAACACTCCCAGGGCAGGTACAGCACGGGTTAGATACAGAGTAAAGCTCCCTCTACACTGTCCCATCAAACACTCCCAGGGCAGGTACAACACGGGTTAGATACAGAGTAAAGCTCCCTCTACACTGTCCCATCAAACACTCCCAGGGCTGGTACAGCACGGGTTAGATACAGAGTAAAGCTCCCTCTACACTGTCCCCATCAAACACTCCCAGGGCAGGTACAGCACGGGTTAGATACAGAGTAAAGCTCCCTCTACACTGTCCCATCAAACACTCCCAGGGCAGGTACAGCACGGGTTAGATACAGAGTAAAGCTCCCTCTACACTGTCCCATCAAACACTCCCACGGCAGGTACAGCATGGGTTAGATACAGAGTATAGCTCCCTCTACACTGTCCCATCAAACACTCCCAGGGCAGGTACAGCATGGGTCAGATACAGAGTAAAGCTCCCTGCACACTGTCCCATCAAACACTCCCACGGCAGGTACAGCACAGGTTAGATACAGAGTAAAGCTCCCTCTACACTGTCCCATCAAACACTCCCACGGCAGGTACAGCATGGGTTAGATACAGAGTATAGCTCCCTCTACACTGTCCCATCAAACACTCCCAGGGCAGGTACAGCACAGGTTAGATACAGAGTAAAGCTCCCTCTACACTGTCCCATCAAACACTCCCACGGCAGGTACAGCATGGGTTAGATACAGAGTATAGCTCCCTCTACACTGTCCCATCAAACACTCCCAGGGCAGGTACAGCATGGGTCAGATACAGAGTAAAGCTCCCTCTACACTGTCCCATCAAACACTCCCAGGGCAGGTACAGCACGGGTTAGATACAGAGTAAAGCTCCCTCTACACTGTCCCATCAAACACTCCCAGGGCAGGTACAGCACGGGTTAGATACAGAGTAAATCTCCCTCTACACTGTCCCATCAAACACTCCCAGGGCAGGTACAGCATGGGTTAGATACAGAGTATAGCTCCCTCTACACTGTCCCATCAAACACTCCCAGGGCAGGTACAGCACGGGTTAGATACAGAGTAAAGCTCACTCTACACTGTCCCATCAAACACTCCCAGGGCAGGTACAACACGGGTTAGATACAGAGTAAAGCTCCCTCTACACTGTCCCATCAAACACTCCCAGGGCTGGTACAGCACGGGTTAGATACAGAGTAAAGCTCCCTCTACACTGTCCCCATCAAACACTCCCAGGGAAGGTACAGCACGGGTTAGATACAGAGTAAAGCTCCCTGCACACTGTCCCATCAAACACTCCCACGGCAGGTACAGCATGCTTTAGATACAGAGTAAAGCTCCCTCTACACTGTCCCATCAAACACTCCCAGGGCAGGTACAGCACGGGTTAGATACAGAGTAAATCTCCCTCTACACTGTCCCATCAAACACTCCCAGGGCAGGTACAGCATGGGTTAGATACAGAGTATACCTCCCTCTACACTGTCCCATCAAACACTCCCAGGGCAGGTACAGCACGGGTTAGATACAGAGTAAAGCTCACTGTACACTGTCCCATCAAACACTCCCAGGGCAGGTACAACACGGGTTAGATACAGAGTAAAGCTCCCTCTACACTGTCCCATCAAACACTCCCAGGGCTGGTACAGCACGGGTTAGATACAGAGTAAAGCTCCCTCTACACTGTCCCCATCAAACACTCCCAGGGCAGGTACAGCACGGGTTAGATACAGAGTAAAGCTCCCTCTACACTGTCCCATCAAACACTCCCAGGGCAGGTACAGCACGGGTTAGATACAGAGTAAAGCTCCCTCTACACTGTCCCATCAAACACTCCCAGGGCAGGTACAGCACGGGTTAGATACAGAGTAAAGCTCCCTCTACACTGTCCCCATCAAACACTCCCAGGGCAGGTACAGCACGGGTTAGATACAGAGTAAAGCTCCCTCTACACTGTCCCATCAAACACTCCCAGGGCAGGTACAGCACTAGTTAGATACAGAGTAAAGCTCCCTCTACACTGTCCCATCAAACACTCCCAGGGCAGGTACAGCACGGGTTAGATACAGAGTAAAGCTCCCTCTACACTGTCCCATCAAACACTCCCAGGGCAGGTACAGCACGGGTTAGATACAGAGTAAAGCTCCCTCTACACTGTCCCCATCAAACACTCCCAGGGCAGGTACAGCACGGGTTAGATACAGAGTAAAGCTCCCTCTACACTGTCCCATCAAACACTCCCAGGGCAGGTACAGCACGGGTTAGATACAGAGTAAAGCTCCCTCTACACTGTCCCATCAAACACTCCCAGGGCAGGTACAGCATGGGTCAGATACAGAGTAAAGCTCCCTGCACACTGTCCCATCAAACACTCCCACGGCAGGTACAGCATGCTTTAGATACAGAGTAAAGCTCCCTCTACACTGTCCCATCAAACACTCCCAGGGCAGGTACAGCACGGGTTAGATACAGAGTAAATCTCCCTCTATACTGTCCCATCAAACACTCCCAGGGCAGGTACAGCATGGGTTAGATACAGAGTATAGCTCCCTCTACACTGTCCCATCAAACACTCCCAGGGCAGGTACAGCACGGGTTAGATACAGAGTAAAGCTCACTCTACACTGTCCCATCAAACACTCCCAGGGCAGGTACAACACGGGTTAGATACAGAGTAAAGCTCCCTCTACACTGTCCCATCAAACACTCCCAGGGCTGGTACAGCACGGGTTAGATACAGAGTAAAGCTCCCTCTACACTGTCCCCATCAAACACTCCCAGGGAAGGTACAGCACGGGTTAGATACAGAGTAAAGCTCCCTGCACACTGTCCCATCAAACACTCCCACGGCAGGTACAGCATGCTTTAGATACAGAGTAAAGCTCCCTCTACACTGTCCCATCAAACACTCCCAGGGCAGGTACAGCACGGGTTAGATACAGAGTAAATCTCCCTCTACACTGTCCCATCAAACACTCCCAGGCCAGGTACAGCATGGGTTAGATACAGAGTATAGCTCCCTCTACACTGTCCCATCAAACACTCCCAGGGCAGGTACAGCACGGGTTAGATACAGAGTAAAGCTCACTGTACACTGTCCCATCAAACACTCCCAGGGCAGGTACAACACGGGTTAGATACAGAGTAAAGTTCCCTCTACACTGTCCCATCAAACACTCCCAGGGCTGGTACAGCACGGGTTAGATACAGAGTAAAGCTCCCTCTACACTGTCCCCATCAAACACTCCCAGGGCAGGTACAGCACGGGTTAGATACAGAGTAAAGCTCCCTCTACACTGTCCCATCAAACACTCCCAGGGCAGGTACAGCACGGGTTAGATACAGAGTAAAGCTCCCTCTACACTGTCCCATCAAACACTCCCAGGGCAGGTACAGCACAGGTTAGATACAGAGTAAAGCTCCCTCTACACTGTCCCCATCAAACACTCCCAGGGCAGGTACAGCACGGGTTAGATACAGAGTAAAGCTCCCTCTACACTGTCCCATCAAACACTCCCAGGGCAGGTACAGCACGGGTTAGATACAGAGCAAAGCTCCCTCTGCACTGTCCCATCAAACACTCCCAGGGCAGGTACAGCACGGGTCAGATACAGAGTAAAGCTCCCTCTACACGGTCCCATCAAACACTCCCAGGGCAGGTACAGCACGGGTTAGATACAGAGTAAAGCTCCCTCTACACTGTCCCATCAAACACTCCCAGGGCAGGTACAGCATGGGCTAGATACAGAGTAAAGCTCCCTCTGCACTGTCCCATCAAACACTCCCAGGGCAGGTACAGCACGGGTTAGATACAGAGTAAAGCTCACTCTACACTGTCCCATCAAATACTCCCAGGGCAGGTACAGCACGGGTCAGATACAGAGTAAAGCTCCCTGCACACTGTCCCATCAAACACTCCCACGGCAGGTACAGCATGCTTTAGATACAGAGTAAAGCTCCCTCTACACTGTCCCATCAAACACTCCCAGGGCAGGTACAGCACGGATTAGATACAGAGTAAATCTCCCTCTACACTGTCCCATCAAACACTCCCAGGGCAGGTACAGCATGGGTTAGATACAGAGTATAGCTCCCTCTACACTGTCCCATCAAACACTCCCAGGGCAGGTACAGCACGGGTTAGATACAGAGGAAAGCTCCCTCTACACTGTCCCATCAAACACTCCCAGGGCAGGTACAACACGGGTTAGATACAGAGTAAAGCTCCCTCTACACTGTCCCATCAAACACTCCCAGGGCTGGTACAGCACGGGTTAGATACAGAGTAAAGCTCCCTCCACACTGTCCCCATCAAACACTCCCAGGGCAGGTACAGCACGGGTTAGATACAGAGTAAAGCTCCCTCTACACTGTCCCATCAAACACTCCCAGGGCAGGTACAGCACGGGTTAGATGCAGAGTAAAGCTCCCTCTACACTGTCCCATCAAACACTCCCAGGGCAGGTACAGCACGGGTTAGATACAGAGTAAAGCTCCCTCTACACTGTCCCCATCAAACACTCCCAGGGCAGGTACAGCACGGGTTAGATACAGAGTAAAGCTCCCTCTACACTGTCCCATCAAACACTCCCAGGGCAGGTACAGCACGGGTTAGATACAGAGTAAAGCTCCCTCTGCACTGTCCCATCAAACACTCCCAGGGCAGGTACAGCACGGGTCAGATACAGAGTAAAGCTCCCTCTACACTGTCCCATCAAACACTCCCAGGGCAGGTACAGCACGGGTTAGATACAGAGTAAAGCTCCCTCTACACTGTCCCATCAAACACTCCCAGGGCAGGTACAGCACGGGCTAGATACACAGTAAAGCTACCTCTGCACTGTCCCATCAAACACTCCCAGGGCAGGTACAGTACGGGTTAGATACAGAGTAAAGCTCCCTCTACACTGTCCCATCAAACACTCCCAGGGCAGGTACAGCACGGGTTAGATACAGAGTAAAGCTCCCTCTACACTGTCCCCATCAAACACTCCCAGGGCAGGTACAGCACGGTTTAGATACAGAGTAAAGCTCCCTCTAAACTGTCCCCATCAAACACTCCCAGGGCAGGTACAGCACAGGTTAGATACAGAGTAAAGCTCCCTCTACACTGTCCCATCAAACACTCCCAGGGCAGGTACAGCACGGGTTAGATACAGAGTACAGCTCCCTCTGCACTGTCCCATCAAACACTCCCAGGGCAGGTACAGCACGGGTTAGATACAGAGTAAAGCTCCCTCTACACTGTCCCATCAAACACTCCCAGGGCAGGTACAGCACGGGTCAGATACAGAGTAAAGCTCCCTCTACACTGTCCCATCAAACACTCCCAGGGCAGGTACAGCACGGGTTAGATACAGAGTAAAGCTCCCTCTACACTGTCCCATCCAACACTCCAAGGGCAGGTACAGCACAGGTTAGATACAGAGCAAAGCTCCCTCTACACTGTCCCATCAAACACTCCCAGGGCAGGTACAGAACGGGTTAGATACAGAGCAAAGCTCCCTCTACACTGTCCCAGGAAACACTCCCAGGGCAGGTACAGCACGGGTTAGATACAGAGCAAAGCTCCCTCTACACTGTCCCAGCAAACACTCCCAGGGCAGGTACAGCACGGAATAGATACAGAGTAAAGCTCCCTCTACACTGTCCCAGCAAACACTCCCAGGGCAGGTACAGCACGGATTAGAGACAGAGTAAAGCTCCCTCTACACTGTCCCATCAAACACTCCCAGGGCAGGTACAGCGCGGGTTAGATGCAGAGTAAATCTCCCTCTACATTGTCCCATCAAACACTCCCAGGGCAGGTACAGCACGGGTCAGATACAGAGTAAAGCTTCCTCTACACTGTCCTATCAAACACTCCCAGGGCAGGTACAGCACAGGTTAGATACAGAGTAAAGCTCCCTTGACACTGTCCCATCAAACACTCCCAGGGCAGGTACAGCACGGGTCAGATACCGAGTAAAGCTCCCTCTACACTGTCCCATCAAACAATCACAGGGCAGGTACAGCACGGGTCAGATACAGAGTAAAGCTCCCTCTACACTGTCCCATCAAACACTCAAAGGGCAGGTACAGCACGGGTCAGATACAGAGTAAAGCTCCCTCTACACTGTCCCATCCAACACTCCCAGAGCAGGTACAGCACGGGTTAGATACAGAGCAAAGCTCCCTCTACACTGTCCCATCAAACACTCCCAGGGCAGGTACAGAACGGGTTAGATACACAGCAAAGCTCCCTCTACACTGTCCCAGGAAACACTCCCAGGGCAGGTACAGCACGGGTTAGATACAGAGCAAAGCTCCCTCTACACTGTCCCAGCAAACACTCCCAGGGCAGGTACAGCACGGATTAGATACAGAGCAAAGCTCCCTCTACACTGTCCCAGCAAACACTCCCAGGGCAGGTACAGCACGGATTAGATACAGAGTAAAGCTCCCTCTCCACTGTCCCCATCAAACACTCCCAGGGCAGGTACAGCACGGTTTAGATACAGAGTAAAGCTCCCTCTAAACTGTCCCCATCAAACACTCCCAGGGCAGGTACAGCACAGGTTAGATACAGAGTAAAGCTCCCTCTACACTGTCCCATCAAACACTCCCAGGGCAGGTACAGCACGGGTTAGATACAGAGTACAGCTCCCTCTGCACTGTCCCATCAAACACTCCCAGGGCAGGTACAGCACGGGTTAGATACAGAGTAAAGCTCCCTCTACACTGTCCCATCAAACACTCCCAGGGCAGGTACAGCACGGGTCAGATACAGAGTAAAGCTCCCTCTACACTGTCCCATCAAACACTCCCAGGGCAGGTACAGCACGGGTTAGATACAGAGTAAAGCTCCCTCTACACTGTCCCATCCAACACTCCAAGGGCAGGTACAGCACAGGTTAGATACAGAGCAAAGCTCCCTCTACACTGTCCCATCAAACACTCCCAGGGCAGTTACAGAACGGGTTAGATACAGAGCAAAGCTCCCTCTACACTGTCCCAGGAAACACTCCCAGGGCAGGTACAGCACGGGTTAGATACAGAGCAAAGCTCCCTCTACACTGTCCCAGCAAACACTCCCAGGGCAGGTACAGCACGGATTAGATACAGAGTAAAGCTCCCTCTACACTGTCCCAGCAAACACTCCCAGGGCAGGTACAGCACGGATTAGAGACAGAGTAAAGCTCCCTCTACACTGTCCCATCAAACACTCCCAGGGCAGGTACAGCGCGGGTTAGATGCAGAGTAAATCTCCCTCTACACTGTCCCATCAAACACTCCCAGGGCAGGTACAGCACGGGTCAGATACAGAGTAAAGCTTCCTCTACACTGTCCTATCAAACACTCCCAGGGCAGGTACAGCACAGGTTAGATACAGAGTAAAGCTCCCTTGACACTGTCCCATCAAACACTCCCAGGGCAGGTACAGCACGGGTCAGATATCGAGTAAAGCTCCCTCTACACTGTCCCATCAAACAATCACAGGGCAGGTACAGCACGGGTCAGATACAGAGTAAAGCTCCCTCTACACTGTCCCATCAAACACTCAAAGGGCAGGTACAGCACGGGTCAGATACAGAGTAAAGCTCCCTCTACACTGTCCCATCCAACACTCCCAGAGCAGGTACAGCACGGGTTAGATACAGAGTAAAGCTCCCTCTGCACTGTCCCATCAAACACTCCCAGGGCAGGTACAGCACGGGTTAGATACAGAGTACAGCTCCCTCTGCACTGTCCCATCAAACACTCCCAGGGCAGGTACAGCACGGGTTAGATACAGAGTAAAGCTCCCTCTACACTGTCCCATCAAACACTCCCAGGGCAGGTACAGCACGGGTCAGATACAGAGTAAAGCTCCCTCTACACTGTCCCATCAAACACTCCCAGGGCAGGTACAGCACGGGTTAGATACAGAGTAAAGCTCCCTCTACACTGTCCCATCCAACACTCCAAGGGCAGGTACAGCACAGGTTAGATACAGAGCAAAGCTCCCTCTACACTGTCCCATCAAACACTCCCAGGGCAGGTACAGAACGGGTTAGATACAGAGCAAAGCTCCCTCTACACTGTCCCAGGAAACACTCCCAGGGCAGGTACAGCACGGGTTAGATACAGAGCAAAGCTCCCTCTACACTGTCCCAGCAAACACTCCCAGGGCAGGTACAGCACGGATTAGATACAGAGTAAAGCTCCCTCTACACTGTCCCAGCAAACACTCCCAGGGCAGGTAAAGCACGGGTTAGATACAGAGTAAAGCTCCCTCTACACTGTCCCATCAAACACTCCCAGGGCAGGTACAGCACGGGTTAGATACAGAGTAAAGCTCCCTCTACACTGTCCCATCAAACACTCCCAGGGCAGGTACAGCACGGGTTAGATACAGAGTAAAGCTCCCTCTACACTGTCCCATCAAACACTCCCAGGGCAGGTACAGCACGGGTTAGATACAGAGTAAAGCTCCCTCTACACTGTCCCATCAAACACTCCCAGGGCAGGTACAACACGGGTTAGATACAGAGTAAAGCTCCCTCTACACTGTCCCATCAAACACTCCCAGGGCTGGTACAGCACGGGTTAGATACAGAGTAAAGCTCCCTCCACACTGTCCCCATCAAACACTCCCAGGGCAGGTACAGCACGGGTTAGATACAGAGTAAAGCTCCCTCTGCACTGTCCCATCAAACACTCCCAGGGCAGGTACAGCACGGGTTAGATACAGAGTAAAGCTCCCTCTACACTGTCCCATCAAACACTCCCAGGGCAGGTACAGCACGGGTTAGATACAGAGTAAAGCTCCCTCGACACTGTCCCCATCAAACACTCCCAGGGCAGGTACAGCACGGGTCAGATACAGAGTAAAGCTCCCTCTACACTGTCCCATCAAACACTCCCAGGGCAGGTACAGCACGGGTTAGATACAGAGTAAAGCTCCCTCTGCACTGTCCCATCAAACGCTCCCAGGGCAGGTACAGCACGGGTCAGATACAGAGTAAAGCTCCCTCTACACTGTCCCATCAAACACTCCCAGGGCAGGTACAGCACGGGTTAGATACAGAGTAAAGCTCCCTCTACACTGTCCCATCAAACACTCCCAGGGCAGGTACAGCACGGGCTAGATACACAGTAAAGCTCCCTCTGCACTGTCCCATCAAACACTCCCAGGGCAGGTACAGCACGGGTTAGATACAGAGTACAGCTCCCTCTGCACTGTCCCATCAAACACTCCCAGGGCAGGTACAGCACGGGTTAGATACAGAGTAAAGCTCCCTCTACACTGTCCCATCAAACACTCCCAGGGCAGGTACAGCACGGGTCAGATACAGAGTAAAGCTCCCTCTACACTGTCCCATCAAACACTCCCAGGGCAGGTACAGCACGGGTTAGATACAGAGTAAAGCTCCCTCTACACTGTCCCATCCAACACTCCAAGGGCAGGTACAGCACAGGTTAGATACAGAGCAAAGCTCCCTCTACACTGTCCCAGGAAACACTCCCAGGGCAGGTACAGCACGGGTTAGATACAGAGCAAAGCTCCCTCTACACTGTCCCAGCAAACACTCCCAGGGCAGGTACAGCACGGATTAGAGACAGAGTAAAGCTCCCTCTACACTGTCCCATCAAACACTCCCAGGGCAGGTACAGCGCGGGTTAGGAACAGAGTAAATCTCCCTCTACACTGTCCCATCAAACACTCCCAGGGCAGGTACAGCACGGGTCAGATACAGAGTAAAGCTTCCTCTACACTGTCCTATCAAACACTCCCAGGGCAGGTACAGCACGGGTTAGATACAGAGTAAAGCTCCCTTGACACTGTCCCATCAAACACTCCCAGGGCAGGTACAGCACGGGTCAGATACAGAGTAAAGCTCCCTCTACACTGTCCCATCAAACACTCACAGGGCAGGTACAGCACGGGTCAGATACAGAGTAAAGCTCCCTCTACACTGTCCCATCAAACACTCAAAGGGCAGGTACAGCACAGGTTAGATACAGAGCAAAGCTCCCTCTACACTGTCCCATCAAACACTCCCAGGGCAGGTACAGAACGGGTTAGATACACAGCAAAGCTCCCTCTACACTGTCCCAGGAAACACTCCCAGGGCAGGTACAGCACGGGTTAGATACAGAGCAAAGCTCCCTCTACACTGTCCCAGCAAACACTCCCAGGGCAGATACAGCACAGATTAGATACAGAGCAAAGCTCCCTCTACACTGTCCCAGCAAACACTCCCAGGGCAGGTACAGCACGGATTAGATACAGAGTAAAGCTCCCTCTACACTGTCCCCATCAAACACTCCCAGGGCAGGTACAGCACGGGCTAGATACAGAGTAAAGCTCCCTCTACACTGTCCCATCAAAGTTGCCCAGGGCGGGTACAGCACGGGTTAGATACAGAGTAAAGCTCACTCTACACTGTCCCAGCAAACACTCCCAGGGCAGGTGCAGCACAGGTTAGATACAGAGTAAAGCGCCCTCTACACTGTCCCATCAAACACTCCCAGGGCAGGTACAGCACGGGTTAAATACAAAGTAAAGCTCCCTCTACACTGTCCCATCAAACTCACCCAGGGCAGGTACAGCACGAGTTAGATACAGAGTAAAGCTCACTCTACACTGTCCCATCAAACACTCCCAGGGCAGATACAGAGTAAAGCTCCCTCTACACTGTCCCAGCAAACACTCCCAGGGCAGGTACAGCACAGGTTAGATGCAGAGTAAAGCTCCCTCTACACTGTCCCATCAAACACTCCCAGGGCAGGTACAGCACGGGTTAGATACAGAGCAAAGCTCCCTCTGCACTGTCCCATCAAACTCGCCCAGGGCAGGTACAGCACGAGTTAGATACAGAGTAAAGCTCACTCTACACTGTCCCATCAAACACTCCCAGGGCAGATACAGAGTAAAGCTCCCTCTACACTGTCCCAGCAAACACTCCCAGGGCAGGTACAGCACAGGTTAGATGCAGAGTAAAGCTCCCTCTACACTGTCCCATCAAACACTCCCAGGGCAGGTACAGCACGGGTTAGGTACAGAGCAAAGCTCCCTCTGCACTGTCCCATCAAACTCGCCCAGGGCAGGTACAGCACAGGTTAGATACAGAGTAAAGCTCACTCTGCACTGTCCCATCAAACACTCCCAGGGCAGGTACAGCATGTATTGATTTCTTTGTGCGTTCAATGACGAGACATTTATGAAAGAGAATGTCTTTTAATCTAAAGTCTGTTCAACTCTTTATACAGCTTTACAGGAGACACGATGCTAGTGATGCATCTAGAACGAAACCGAAACTAAAACTAAACTGCCTTGCTTGTCTCGGTCACATGCCCTCTGCTGGTCAGGCACAAGCAATCAATACATACAAACATGCTATTAAGGCATCATAATCGAACAGGCAAATACCATCTCTATTTGCTGATATCATTACATCTCCTTTTCTTAAAAAAAAGTATTTTACTTTTAACTAACAACATGTTTTCTTTGTATTAATCTGCATTTTAACTGTAACACTTAATGAAATTACATTATCATTATCATGATCAAGGTTTTTTCACCTTGCTTTGTGTGTTCACATGAAATATGTCAATACACTAGAACTTGAAGAAAGAATAAGATAACATTACTTCCTTCTATAACAATAGTCCTTAAATTTGCTCAATGAGTCTCTCAGGAGGCTTCACGTGTCTTGAGGATTTTCTGATTGATTGTCCTTGAATCTGAGTTGTTGCCTCAGATGATTGGTTCTCAGCTGTGTGATCAGGTTGTTCAACAGTATCAGTCTCTTGACCTGCTGTGGCTGGTCCCATGAGAAGATCTCGACGATTTCTTCTCAGAACAGCACCCTCATCTGTCTGAATGGTGTATGATCTTGGTTGAACTTCACTCAGGACAGTTCCCTTCTGAGTCCATGTGTTTGTTTTGTCTTTGAACCTTACTTGGTCACCAGTGTGGAGTTCAGGTAGGTTTTGTGTTCCTCTGTCAAAGTAGTACTTTTGCTTTTCTTTCTGTTGTTCTTTGAACTTCCTCACTTTCTCCCCCTCTTTTGTTTTCAGGAGGTTCTCCGGGATGGGTAGGTTTGACCTTAGCCGACGTCCCATCAGGAGTTGGGCTGGTGACTTACCACACTCGAGCGGCGTTGTGTGGTATACAAGCATGCTTTGGTAGAAGTCAGTTCCACTGTCTTTTGCCTTGTACTTCAGTCTTTTCACTGTGTTTGCGGGCTCTCCTGGGTCAACAGCTCTGGACAACGTGTCTGCTGTATACATCAGCTTACCCGGTGTGTACGCAACATTCAGTTCATCATAGACTGTCTCTCCTTTGCTTTCCACAACGAGGACTCTCTTTACCAGGTTCAGTCTCTCACAGGCTTTTAAACCTAGTATGGCTTGCACATCCTTTGGCACCACGATTAATGCTAGCGTGTGCTCTCTGTCCTTATGTGTCACTTTGACAATGCATCTTCCTTTCACTGGTATATCAGTACCTGAGTATCCTGTCACTTTCACTTTTATTCCATGTATCTTTGGTCTGGGTCTAATTTTCTTAAAATCAGTCTCTGATATCACATTAACTTGTGCTCCAGTATCCAATTTAAATGGAATGTGTATGTCATTCACTTTTAGTGTCAACATCCAGTCTCTTTCTTCTTTTTTGTTTTCAGACACAACATCTACATAGAACTCCTCTATGTCGCTTTCATCTACTGCATGGACCTTGCTTTGTTGCATTTGGTTCTTACAGCAACGGGCATAATGGTTGCTCTTGTTGCAACTATTGCATGTTTTACCATATGCTGGACACTTTCTTGGTGGATGCTGTGTACCGCATCGACTACATGACTTTCGATTGTCCCTTTCATTTTCGTTTGCTGGCCACGCCTCTTTTTTCACATTGGCGCTCGTTTTGTTAAACGGTTTGTATCCGTTCTTTCTCACTGCATCCACGTTGCAGCTATTGTCACTGAACAGCTCTTTTGCCTGCAACTTCACAGTCTCTGTAGCCCTACACAGTGCTATGGCTTTTCCCAGGTCTAGATCTTGCTCTCTTAGCAGTCTTTCCCTTAGACCATTATCTGGAATACCACAAACCAGTCTGTCTTTTATCAGCGAGTCTGTCAGTCCCCCAAATTCACGTTTTGCTTCGGTTTCTCAGTTCAGTCACATACTGATCAATAGTCTCACCCGTTTTCTGTACACATGTGAAAAATCTGTGCCTCTCAAATATCACGTTACGTTTAGGTATGCAGTAGGCCTCAAACTGTTCCATTATTTTATCTAGCTTCATTTTGTCTCCATTAGCAGCGAATGTGAAGTTATTATACACCTCCAGCGCTTCATCACCCACGACATGTAAGAACAGTGACAATTTCCTTTCATTACTTTTCTCGTCAGCTCCGATTGCTGATAAATACAACCCCAAACATTGTTTGAACCTTCTCCAATTTTCAGCCACATTACCTGTCAACTGAAGCGTCGCCGGTGGGAGTAAACCTTCCATTTTTCACTTTGTTAGCTATTCTCTAATGGTAAGCAACGATGTTCTCTTTTGGCTTGCTAATTTCTGGAGAGCTGATTTAACTTCAGATGTTTTCTCTTCATCTCTTTCAGCCACTTCTGACACCATGTATTGATTTCTTTGTGGGTTCAATGACGAGACATTTATGAAAGAGAATGTCTTTTAATCTAAAGTCTGTTCAACTCTTTATACAGCTTTACAGGAGACATGATGCTAGTGATGCATCTAGAACGAAACCGAAACTAAAACTAAACTGCCTTGCTTGTCTCGGTCACATGCCCTCTGCTGGTCAGGCACAAGCAATCAATACATACAAACATGCTATTAAGGCATCATAATCGAACAGGCAAATACCATCTCTATTTGCTGATATCATTACACAGCACGGGTTAGATACAGAGTAAAGCTCCCTCTACACTGTCCCATCAAACTCGCCCAGGGCAGGTACAGCATGGGTTAGATACAGAATAAAGCTCACTCTACACTGTCCCATCAAACACTCCCAGGGTAGGTACAGCACGGGTTAGATACAGAGTAAAGCTCCCTCTACATTGTCCATCAAACACTCCCAGGGCAAGTACAGCATGGGTTAGATACAGAGTAAAGTTCCCTCTACACTGTCCCATCAAACACACCCAGGGCAGGTACAGCACAGGTTAGATACAGAGTAAGCTCCCTCTACACTGTCCCATCAAACACTCCCAGAGCAGGTACAGCACGGGTTAGATACAGAGTAAAGCCCCCTCTACACTGTCCCATCAAACACTCCCAGGGCAGGTACAGCACGGGTTAGATACAAAGTAAAGCTCCCTCTACAATGTCCCATCAAACACTCCCAGGGCAGGTACAGCACGGGTTAGATACAGAGTAAAGCTCCCTCTACACTGTCCCATCAAACACTGCCAGGGCAGGTACAGCATGGGTTAGATACAGAGTAAAGCTCCCTCTACACTGTCCCATCAAACACTCCCAGGGCAGGTACAGCACACGTTCGATACAGATTAAAGCTCCCTCTACACTGTCCCATCAAACACTCCCAGGACAGGTACAGCACGGGTTAGATACAGAGTAAAGCTCCCTCTACACTGTCCCATCAAACACTCCCAGGGCAGGTACAGCATGGGTTAGATACAGAGTAAAGCTCCCTCTACACTGTCCCATCAAACACTCCCAGGGCAGGTGCAGCACAGGTTCGATACAGATTAAAGCTCCCTCTACACTGTCCCATCAAACACTCCCAGGGCAGGTACAGCACGGGTTAGATACAGAGTAAAGCTCCTGTCATATCTGACATTGGGGATAGGTACTCGATTGCCTTGGCCTGAGCACATGATGTTTGATAGTGCTGTTATCGTTATATTATGTCTGACATTGGATATAGATATTTGACTGCTTTTGCCTGTATGAGTGTGGTTGCATCAGCGATTAAAAGCGACATGAGTTGAGTTCGACATACGGCCTCTGGATTATCTTTGCAAACGCAACACTTGGCGACAAGGATGGCTGAAATCTCTCTTCCACCACCTCCTCCCTTCCTTGCACTTCCCGGTGAGCCCCCGATCCCAAGGGTTCGCTGGTTACAGTCCTTTGAAACCTACCTCATCGCTCTCGGACTAGAAAATGTGAGTACAGCACGGAAAAAGGCACTGTTATCCCATTGCTTGGGAGCGGAGGGCCAGCGTGTTCTTGGGACATTATGCACAGCAGACTCAATTCAAACATATGATGAGGCTGTGGCTCTGTTAAGCACACACTTCTCTGCCCCACAAAGTGCCCTCCTGCGGCGATTCATTTTTAGACAGCGTCACCAACTCCCCGGCGAGTCTGTGCATCAATACATGGCTAATTTGAGGGGGTTAGCTAGCTCGTGCAAGTTCGGTGCACTACAAGACGAGATGGTGCGTGATCAACTAATAGAGCACACCAACAACGTGAGAGTGCGTGAAAGACTGTTACTCGAGTCCAACGATCTGTCGTTGTCACAGGCAGTCAACATTGCCTTTCAAGTGGAGTCTGCAGCCGAATGTGCAGCGAAACTAGCACACACACCCAGTGACGGTGCCCTCGGCCCCGACAGCTCTGACACGGTAATGCTCGCGCGACGGCAGCAACGCGCGCTACCGCGGCAACAGTGTGGAAACTGTGGATCTCGTTCACATGCTACCAGAGCACAGAATTGCCCCGCGCACGGCCAAGCCTGTCACAATTGTGGAAAACAAAATCACTTTGCCAATGTCTGCCGCTCTGCCCCTGTTGCTACAAATGAACACTCTCAGTCCTCAAGCAGTTGGCCTATAATTCACAACGTGAGCTCTGGGCCAGTAGTGGCTTTCAAGTCATGCACAATTAACCTGAATGATGTGTGCATCCCTCTGTTATTGGATACCAGTGCTAGCGTCTCACTGCTGAATGTGGACACATTCAAACGCTTTTTCAGCTCCCTGCCACTCTCTGCGCCCTCCACTGCCCTTTGCGGGTATGGTAATTCGAAAATTGGACTAGTGGGCTCAGTCAACCTCACTACGCTATGGAACAAAAGTTTTGCCAGATTTTTGTTTTCATGTGGCACGCCAAGGAGCTAACCTGATGGGACTGGATCTTTTCACTGACCTGGGTTTTTCTCTCTTGGACACCGGCGGGTCTGCGATTCTGCACGTCGCCTCACCGTGGCGCCAAACATGGCCAGCACTCTTCGAGGGTCTGGGCTACCTGACTGCCTTCACCCACCAGCCCATGGTTGACTCCACCGTTACCCCTGTCATTCAGCCACTGCGCCACATCCCGCTTGCTCTCCGTGACGGGGTCAGAGCTGAACTAAAGCAGCTACTGGAAGCTGGCATCATCGAACCAGTTGATGCCTCCCCATGGGTCTCCAACCTGGTGGTCGCAACGAAAAAGTCATGTGGTCTACGCGTCTGTGTCGATCTTCGAGCAGTGAATAAGGCCGTAATCCCTGACAAATATCCACTGCCCACGTCAGAGGAACTCACAGCTCAGTTCTATGGTTCCATCCTGTTTTCAAAACTGGACCTTCGACAGGGCTATCTACAGGTTCCCCTCCACCCCAGCAGCAGGGACCTCACTGCTTCTGTGACACATGCTGGCGTCTTTCGGTACACCAGGATGCCATTTGGACTTATCTCTGCACCCAGCTGCTTCCAAAAGGTGATGTCCTCTGTGCTCACGGGCATTCCTGGGGTGGCCATCTACCTGGACAACATCGTCGTGCATGGACCCTCGACCTCCACTCACGACGAACGCCTTCACAGAGTTTTCATGGCTCTAGCAAAACACAAGCTCACACTGAACGGCGAAAAGTGTGTCTTTGCTGTTTCAGAGATCGAATTTGTGGGGTTTTGGTTGTCGGCTGACGGTATATCCCCACTCCAGTCAAACGTGGATGCCATTCACAGCATCCCAGAACCCAGCTCTGCAGCACAGGTTGCCTCCTTCCTTGGCATGACTGGGTACTACTTGAAGTTTTTGCCCCAGTACTCAGCCACCACAGCCCCACTGCGCCAGCTCCTGCGAAAGGATGAGCCCTGGGTGTGGTCACAAGCCTGTACGGAAACTATTCGCCTCCTCAAATCGCAGCTCACGTCACCTCATTGAGCTGCTCATGGCAAACATTCAAAGACCGAATGGATGAGCTACAGAATTTGTTCATCCCAGTTTGGCATAAAAATAAAACAAAAAAGGTGACTCAACCGTGGCTAACAAGGGAAATTAGGGATAGCATAAGATCCAAGGAGAGGACATATAAATTGGCCAGAAAAAGCAATAATCCTGAGGATTGGGAGCAGTTTAGGAGTCAACAAAGGAGGACAAAGGGATTAATTAAGAAAGGGAAAATAGAATATGAGAGTAAGCTATCAGGGAACATAAAAACTGACTGTAAAAGCTTTTATAGATATGTGAAGAGAAAAAGATTACTGAAGTCAAGCGTAGGTCCCTTACAGTCAGAATCAGGGGAATTTATAATGGGAAACAAGGAAATGGCAGACCAACTAAATACATACTTTGGTTCTGTCTTCACAAAGGAGGACACAAATAACCTCCCAGAGATGCCGGGGAACATAGGGTCTGATGAAAGAGAGGAACTGAAAGAAATCAGTATTTGTAGGAAAATGGTGTTAGGAAAATTGATGGGACTAAAGGCCGAAAAATCCCCAGGGCCTGATAATCTACATCCCAGGGTACTTAAGGAAGTGGCCCTAGAGATAGTAGATGCATTACTGGTCATCTTCCAGAACTCGATAGACTCTGGAACGGTACCCATGGATTGGAGGGTAGCTAATGTTACCCCACTATTCAAAAAAGGTGGTAGAGAAAAAGCGGGGAATGAAAGACCGGTAAGCCTGACATTGGTAGTGGGGAAAATGCTAGAGTCTATTATAAAAGATGTAATAGCAGAGCACTTGGAAAGCAGTGACAGGATCGGACAAAGTCAACATGGATTTACAAAAGGTAAATCATGCTTGACTAATCTACTGGAATTTTTTGAGGATGTAATTGGGAAAATAGATAGGGGAGAACCAGTGGATGTGGTGTATTTGGACTTTCAGAAGGCTTTCGATAAGGTCCCACACAAGAGGTTAGCGTGCAAAATTAAGGCACATGGGATTGGGGGCAAGGTATTGACTTGGATAGAGAACTGGTTGGCGGACAGAAGGCAGAGAGTTGGAATAAACGGGTCGTTTTCCGAGTGGCAGGCAGTGACTAGTGGGGTACCGCAAGGGTCGGTCCTAGGACCCCAGCTATTCACAATATATATTAATGATCTGGACGAGGGAATTGGATGTAATATCTCCAAATTTGCAGACGACACAAAGCTGGGCGGGAGGGTAAGCTGCGAGGAGGATGTCAGGAAACTCCAGTACGATTTGGACAGGTTGGGTGATTGGGCAGAAACATGGCAAATGCACTATAATGTGGATAAATGTGAGGTTATCCACTTTGGTGGCAAAAACAGGAAGGCAGATTATTATTTGAATGGCAATCGATTGGGAGAAGGGGAAGTGCAAAGGGACCTGGGCGTCCTTGTGCACCAGTCGCTGAAGGTAAGCAAGCAGGCGCAGCAGGCGGTTAAGAAGGCAAATGGTATGTTGGCCTTCGTAGCAAGAGGGTTCGAGTACAGGAACAAGGATGTCTTGCTACAGTTGTACAGGGCCTTGGTGAGACCGCACCTTGAGTATTGTGTGCAGTTTTGGTCACCTTACCTGAGGAAGGACGTTCTTGCCATGGAGGGAGTGCAGCGAAGATTCACCAGGCTGATACCTGGGATGACAGGAATGACGTATGAGGAGAGATTGTGTCGATTGGGCTTATACTCACTGGAGTCTAGAAGATTGAGAGGGGATCTCATCGAAACCTATAAAATTCTGTCAGGCCTGGACAGACTAGATGCAGGAAGGGTGTTTCTGATGGCCGGGGAGTCCAGAACCAGGGGTCATAGTCTAAGGATAAGGGGTAAGCCATTTAGGACTGAAATGAGGAGGAATTTCTTCACCCAGAGAGTGGTGAACCTGTGGAATTCTCTGCCACAGAGGGCGGTGGAGGCCAATTCATTAAATATATTCAAGAAAGAGTTGGATATATTTCTTGAGGCTAAAGGGATCAAGGGATATGGGGAAAAGGCAGGGACAGGGTACTGAAATTGGATGATCAGCCATGATCTCATTGAATGGCAGAGCAGGCTCGAAGGGCCGAATGGCCTACTCCTGCTCCTATCTTCTATGTTTCTATGTTTAAAGCTCCCTCTACACTGTCCCATCAAACACTCACAGGGCAGGTAAAGCACGGGTTAGATACAGAGTAAAGCTCCCTCTACACTGTCCCATCAAACACCCCCAGGGCAGGTACAGCACGGGTTAGATACAGAGTAAAGCTCCCTCTACACTGTCCCATCAAACACTCCCAGGGCAGGTACAGCACGGGTTAGATACAGAGTAAAGCTCCCTCTACACTGTCCCATCAAACACTCCCAGGGCAGGTACAGCACGGGTTAGATACAGAGTAAAGCTCCCTCTACACTGTCCCATCAAACACTCCCAGGGCAGGTACAGCACGGGTTAGATACAGAGTAAAGCTCCCTCTACACTGTCCCATCAAACACTCCCAGGGCAGGTACAGCACGGGTTAGATACAGAGTAAAGCTCCCTCTACACTGTCCCATCAAACACTCCCAGGGCAGGTACAGCACGGGTTAGATACAGAGTAAAGCTCCCTCTACACTGTCCCATCAAACACTCCCAGGGCAGGTACAGCACGGGTTAGATACAGAGTAAAGCTCCCTCTACACTGTCCCATCAAACACTCCCAGGGCAGGTACAGCACGGGTTATATACAGAGTAAAACTTCGCCCAGTAATAGTGACATGTTGACTGATCCCAACTCAGAGTTGGATCTGAGACATTCTGTTCCCAAGTCCAGCACTCGATGACTCCAGACTCAGTGTCTAAGACACGGCGGTTTCTTGTGTAAAAGTGAATATACTGATCAATGCCAGTGTCAGCCTCACTACTCACTGGCCTTTGTATTTTTAAAGGTACTTTGAACGTTTATGTGGAAGAAGAGAAAAAGGAGAAGCGTAAAGTGTGGAGTATGAGCTTGGGCCAGGGGCTGACATGGAGCCTCGGCAGATTCAACAGTAAAACAAGACTCAACTGGAAGGTAATGCCCTCTGCCTTCTCTACTGATTGGCTGATAATAGTTCATTACTATTCCTCACAGTTACTTAACCAAGGTTGCAACTCTGTGGGAAAATAGGCAAGGTCTAATCACTGGTACCATCTCCCCTATAGTCCAGTGTAATCACTGGTACCATCTCCCATATAGTCCAGTGTAATCACTGGTGCCATCTCCCCTATAGTCCAGAGTAATCACTGGTACCATCTCCCCTATAGTCCAGTGTAATCACTGGTACCATCTCCCCTATAGTCCAGTGTAATCACTAATACCATCTCCCCTATAGTCCAGTGTAATCACTGGTACCATTGCCCCTATAGTCCAGTGTAATCACTGGTACCATCTCCCATATAGTCCAGTGTAATCACTGGTACCATCTCCCCTATAGTCCAGTGTAATCACTGGTACCATCTCCCCTATAGTCCAGTGTAATCACTGGTACCATCTCCCCTATAGTCCAGTGTAATCACTAGTACCATCTCCCCTATAGTCCAGTGTAATCACTGGTACCATCTCCCCTATAGTCCAGTGTAATCACTGGTACCATCTCCCCTATAGTCCAGTGTAATCACTAATACCATCTCCCCTATAGTCCAGTGTAATCACTGGTACCATCTCCCCTATAGTCCAGTGTAATCACTGGTACCATCTCCCATATAGTCCAGTGTAATCACTGGTACCATCTCCCCTATAGTCCAGTGTAATCACTGGTACCATCTCCCCTATAGTCCAGTGTAATCACTGGTACCATCTCCCCTATAGTCCAGTGTAATCACTAATACCATCTCCCCTATAGTCCAGTGTAATCACTGGTACCATCTCCCCTATAGTCCAGTGTAATCACTGGTACCATCTCCCCTATAGTCCAGTGTAATCACTGGTACCATCTCCCCTATAGTCCAGTGTAATCACTGGTACCATCTCCCCTATAGTCCAGTGTAATCACTAATACCATCTCCCCTATA
Organism: Somniosus microcephalus; assembly: GCF_052327205.1. Taxonomy (NCBI): domain Eukaryota; kingdom Metazoa; phylum Chordata; class Chondrichthyes; order Squaliformes; family Somniosidae; genus Somniosus; species Somniosus microcephalus. The sequence goes on from NC_141009.1 coordinate 71,363,742, forward strand.
GTCCAGTGTAATCACTGGTACCATCTCCCCTATAGTCCAGTGTAATCACTGGTACCATCTCCCCTATAGTCCAGTGTAATCACTAATACCATCTCCCCTATAGTCCAGTGTAATCACTGGTACCATCTCCCCTATAGTCCAGTGTAATCACTAATACCATCTCCCCTATAGTCCAGTGTAATCACTGGTACCATCTCCGCTATAGTCCAGTATAATCACTGGTACCATCTCCCCTATAGTCCAGGGTAATCACTGGTACCATCTCCCCTATAGTCCAGTGTAATCACTGGTACCATCTCCCCTATAGTCCAGTGTAATCACTAATACCATCTCCCCTATAGTCCAGTGTAATCACTGGTACCATCTCTCCGATAGTCCAGTGTAATCACTGGTACCATCTCCCCTGTAGTCCAGGGTAATCACTGGTACCATCTCCCCTATAGTCCAGTGTAATCACTGGTACCATCTCCCCTATAGTCCAGTGTAATCACTAATACCATCTCCCCTATAGTCCAGTGTAATCACTGGTACCATCTCTCCGATAGTCCAGTGTAATCACTGGTACCATCTCCCCTATAGTCCAGTGTAATCACTGGTATCATCTCCCCTATAGTCCAGTGTAATCACTGGTACCATCTCCCCTATAGTCCAGTGTAATCACTGGTACCATCTCCCCTATAGTCCAGTGTAATCACTGGTACCATCCCCCCTATAGTCCAGTGTAATCACTGGTACCATCTCCCCTATAGTCCAGTGTAATCACTGGTACCATCTCCCCTATAGTCCAGTGTAATCACTGGTACCATCTCTCCGATAGTCCAGTGTAATCACTGGTACCATCTCCCCTATAGTCCACTGTAACCACTGGTACCATCTCCCCTATAGTCCAGTGTAATCACTGGTACCATCTCCCCTATCGTCCAGTGTAATCACTGGTACCATCTCCCCTATAGTCCAGTGTAATCACTGGCACCATCTCCCCTATAGTCCAGTGTAATCACTGGTACCATCTCCCCTATAGTCCAGTGTAATCACTGGTACCATCTCCCCTGTAGTCCAGTGTAATCACTGGTACCATCTCCCCCATAGTCCAGTGTAATCACTAATACCATCTCCCCTATAGTCCTGTGTAATCACTGGTACCATCTCCCCTATAGTCCAGTGTAATCACTGGTACCATCTCCCCTATAGTCCTGTGTAATCACTAATACCATCTCCCCGATAGTCCAGTGTAATCACTGGTACCATCTCCCCTATAGTCCAGTGTAATCACTGGTACCACCTCCCCTATAGTCCAGGGTAATCACTGGTACCATCTCCCCTATAGTCCAGTGTAATCACTGGTACCATCTCCCCTATAGTCCAGTGTAATCACTAATACCATCTCCCCTATAGTCCAGTGTAATCACTGGTACCATCTCTCCGATAGTCCAGTGTAATCACTGGTACCATCTCCCCTATAGTCCAGGGTAATCACTGGTACCATCTCCCCTATAGTCCAGTGTAATCACGAACACCATCTCCCCTATAGTCCAGTGTAATCACTGGTACCATCTCCCCTTTAGTCCAGTGTAATCACTGGTACCATCTCCCCTATAGTCCAGTGTAATCACTGGTACCATCTCCCCTTTAGTCCAGTGTAATCACTGGTACCATCTCCCCTATAGTCCAGTGTAATCACTGGTACCATCTCCCCTATAGTCCAGTGTAATCACTGGTACCATCCCCCCTATAATCCAGTGTAATCACTGGTACCATCTCCCCTATAGTCCAGTGTAAACACTGGTACCATCTCCCCTATAGTCCAGTGTAATCACTGGTACCATCTCCCCTATAGTCCAGTGTAATCACTGGTACCATCTCCCCTATAATCCAGTGTAATCACTAATAACATCTCCCCTATAGTCCAGTGTAATCACGAATACCATTTCCCCGATAGTCCAGTGTATTCACCGGTACCATCTCCCCTATAGTCCAGTGTAATCACGAATACCATCTCCCCTATAGTCCAGTGTAATCACTAATACCATCTCCCCTATAGTCCAGTGTAATCACTGGTACCATCTCCACTATAGTCCAGTGTAATCACTGGCACCATCTCCCCTATAGTCCAGTGTAATCACTGGTACCATCTCCCCTATAGTCCAGTGTAATCACTAATACCATCTCCCCTATAGTCCAGTGTAATCACTGGTGCCATCGCCCCAATAGTCCAGTGTAATCACTAATACCATCTCCCCGAAAGTCCAGTGTAATCACTAATACCATCTCCCCTATAGTCCAGTGTAATCACTAATACCATCTCCCCTATAGTCCAGTGTAATCACTGGTACCATCTCCCCTATAGTCCAGTGTAATCACTGGTACCATCTCCCCTATAGTCCAGTGTAATCACTGGTACCATCTCCCCTATAGTCCAGTGTAATCACTGGTACCATCTCCCCTATAGTCCAGTGTAATTACTGGTAACAACTCCCCTATAGTCCAGTGTAATCACTGGTACCATCTCCCCTATAGTCCAGTGTAATCACTGGTACCATCTTCCCTATAGTCCAGTGTAATCACTGGTACCATCTCCCCAATAGTCCAGTGTAATCACTGGTACCACCTCCCCTATAGTCCAGTGTAATCACTGGTACCATCTCCCCTATAGTCCAGTGTAATCACTGGTACCATCTCCCCTATAGTCCAGTGTAATCACTAATACCATCTCCCCTATAGTCCAGTGTAATCACTAATACTATCTCCCCTATAGTCCAGTGTAATCACTAATGCCATCTCCCCTATAGTCCAGTGTAATCACTAATACCATCTCCCCTATAGTCCAGTGTAATCACTGGAACCATCTCCCCTATAGTCCAGTGTAATCACTGGTACCATCTCCCCTATAGTCCAGTGTAATCACTGGTACCATCTCCCCTATAGTCCAGTGTAATCACTAATACCATCTCCCCTATAGTCCAGTGTAATCACTGGTACCATCTCCCCTATAGTCCAGTGTAATCACTGGTACCATCTCCACTATAGTCCAGTGTAATCACTGGTACCATCTCCCCTATAGTCCAGTGTAATCACTGGTACCATCTCCCCTATAGTCCAGTGTAATCACTGGTACCATCTCCCCTATAGTCCAGTGTAATCACTAATACCATCTCCCCTATAGTCCAGTGTAATCACTAATACCATCTCCCCTGTAGTCCAGTGTAATCACTGGTACCATCTCCCCTATAATCCAGTGTAATCACTAATACCATCTCCCCTATAGTCCAGTGTAATCACTAATACCATCTCCCCTGTAGTCCAGTGTAATCACTGGTACCATCGCCCCTATAGTCCAGTGTAATCACTAATACGATCTCCCCTATAGTCCAGTGTAATCACTAATACCATCTCCCCTGTAGTCCAGTGTAATCACTGGTACCATCGCCCCGATAGTCCAGTGTAATCACTGGTACCATCTCCCTATAGTCCAGTGTAATCACTTGTAGCATCTCCCCTATAGTCCAGTGTAATCACTAATACCATCTCCCCTATAGTCCAGTGTAATCACTAATACCATCTCCCCTGTAGTCCAGTGTAATCACTGGTACCATCGCCCCAAAAGTCCAGTGTAATCACTGGTACCATCTCCTCTATAGTCCAGTGTAATCACTGGTACCATCTCCCCGATAGTCCAGTGTAATCACTAATACCATCTCCCCTGTAGTCCAGTGTAATCACTGGTACCATCGCCCCTATAGTCCAGTGTAATCACTGGTACCATCTCCCCTATAGTCCAGTGTAATCACTGGTACCATCGCCCCTATAGTCCAGTGTAATCACTGGTACCATCTCCCCTATAGTCCAGTGTAATCACTGGTACCATCTCCCCTATAGTCCAGTGTAATCACTAATACCATCTCCCCTATCGTCCAGTGTAATCACTGGTACCATCTCCCCTATAGTCCAGTGTAATCACTGGCACCATCTCCCCTATAGTCCAGTGTAATCACTAATACCATCTCCCCTATAGTCCAGTGTAATCACTGGTACCATCCCCCCTATAGTCCAGTGTAATCACTGGTACCATCTCCCCTATAGTCCAGTGTAATCACTGGTACCATCTCCCCTATAGTCCAGTGTAATCACTGGTACCATCTCCCCTATAGTCCAGTGTAATCACTGGTGCCATCTCCCCTATAGTCCAGTGTAATCACTGGTAACAACTCCCCTATAGTCCAGTGTAATCACTGGTACCATCTTCCCTATAGTCCAGTGTAATCACTGGTAACAACTCCCCTATAGTCCAGTGTAATCACTGGTACCATCTCCCCAATAGTCCAGTGTAATCACTGGTACCACCACCCCTATAGTCCAGTGTAATCACTGGTACCATCTCCCCTATAGTCCAGTGTAATCACTGCTACCATCTCCCCTATAGTCCAGTGTAATCACTAATACCATCTCCCCTATAGTCCAGTGTAATCACGAATAACATCTCCCCTATAGTCCAGTGTAATCACTGGAACCATCTCCCCTATAGTCCAGTGTAATCACTGGTACCATCTCCCCTATAGTCCAGTGTAATCACTGGTACCATCTTCCCTATAGTCCAGTGTAATCACTAATACCATCTCCCCTATAGTCCAGTGTAATCACTGGTACCATCTCCCCTATCGTCCAGTGTAATCACTGGTACCATCTCCACTATAGTCCAGTGTAATCACTGGTACCATCTCCCCTATAGTCCAGTGTAATCACTGGTACCATCTCCCCTATAGTCCAGTGTAATCACGAATACCATCTCCCCTATAGTCCAGTGTAATCACTAATACCATCTCCCCTATAGTCCAGTGTAATCACTGGTACCATCTCCCCTATCGTCCAGTGTAATCACTGGTACCATCTCCACTATAGTCCAGTGTAATCACTGGTACCATCTCCCCTATAGTCCAGTGTAATCACTGGTACCATCTCCCCTATAGTCCAGTGTAATCACTGGTACCATCTCCCCTATAATCCAGTGTAATCACTAATAACATCTCCCCTATAGTCCAGTGTAATCACTAATACCATTTCCCCGATAGTCCAGTGTATTCACCGGTACCATCTCCCCTATAGTCCAGTGTAATCACGAATACCATCTCCCCTATAGTCCAGTGTAATCACTAATACCATCTCCCCTATAGTCCAGTGTAATCACTGGTACCATCTCCACGATAGTCCAGTGTAATCACTGGCACCATCTCCCCTATAGTCCAGTGTAATCACTGGTACCATCTCCCCTATAGTCCAGTGTAATCACTAATACCATCACCCCTATAGTCCAGTGTAATCACTGGTACCATCGCCCCAATAGTCCAGTGTAATCACTAAAACCATCTCCCCTATAGTCCAGTGTAATCACTAATACCATCTCCCCTATAGTCCAGTGTAATCACTGGTACCATCTCCCCTATAGTCCAATGTAATCACTAATACCATCTCCCCTATAGTCCAGTGTAATCACTGGTACCATCTCCACTATAGTCCAGTGTAATCACTGGTACCATCTCCCCTATAGAACAGTGTAATCACTGGTACCATCTCCCCTATAGTCCAGTGTATACACTGGTACCATCTCACCTATAGTCTAGTGTAATCACTGGTAACAACTCCCCTATAGTCCAGTGTAATCACTGGTACCATCTCCCCTATAGTCCAGTGTAATCACTGCTACCATCTCCCCTATAGTCCAGTGTAATCACTAATACCATCTCCCCTATAGTCCAGTGTAATCACTAATAACATCTCCCCTATAGTCCAGTGTAATCACTGGAACCATCTCCCCTATAGTCCAGTGTAATCACTGGTACCATCTCCCCTATAGTCCAGTGTAATCACTGGTACCATCTCCCCTATAGTCCAGTGTAATCACAAATACCATCTCCCCTATAGTCCAGTGTAATCACTGGTACCATCTCCCCTATAGTCCAGTGTAATCACTGGTACCATCTCCACTATAGTCCAGTGTAATCACTGGTACCATCTCCCCTATAGTCCAGTGTAATCACTGGTACCATCTCCCCTATAGTCCAGTGTAATCACTGGTACCATCTCCCCTATAGTCCAGTGTAATCACTAATACCATCTCCCCTATAGTCCAGTGTAATCACTGGTACCATCTCCCCTATAGTCCAGTGTAATCACTGGTACCATCTCCCCTGTAGTCCAGTGTAATCACTGGTACCATCTCCCCTATAGTCCAGTGTAATCACTAATACCATTTCCCCTATAGTCCAGTGTAATCACCGGTACCATGTCCCCTATAGTCCAGTGTAATCACTAATACCATCTCCCCTATAGTCCAGTGTAATCACTAATACCATCTCCCCTATAGTCCAGTGTAATCACTGGTACCATCTCCCCTATAGTCCAGTGTAATCACTGGTACCATCTCCCCTATAGTCCAGTGTAATCACTGGTACCATCTCCCCTATAGTCCAGTGTAATCACTAATACCATCTCCCCTATAGTCCAGTGTAATCACTGGTACCATCGCCCCAATAGTCCAGTGTAATCACGAATACCATCTCCCCTATAGTCCAGTGTAATCACTAATACCATCTCCCCTATAGTCCAGTGTAATCACTAATACCATCTCCCCTATAGTCCAGTGTAATCACTGGAACCATCTCCCCTATAGTCCAGTGTAATCACTGGTACCATCTCCCCTATAGTCCAGTGTAATCACTGGTACCATCTCCCCTATAGTCCAGTGTAATCACTAATACCATCTCCCCTATAGTCCAGTGTAATCACTGGTACCATCTCCCCTATAGTCCAGTGTAATCACTGGTACCATCTCCACTATAGTCCAGTGTAATCACTGGTACCATCTCCCCTATAGTCCAGTGTAATCACTGGTACCATCTCCCCTATAGTCCAGTGTAATCACTGGTACCATCTCCCCTATAGTCCAGTGTAATCACTAATACCATCTCCCCTATAGTCCAGTGTAATCACTAATACCATCTCCCCTGTAGTCCAGTGTAATCACTGGTACCATCTCCCCTATAATCCAGTGTAATCACTAATACCATCTCCCCTATAGTCCAGTGTAATCACTAATACCATCTCCCCTGTAGTCCAGTGTAATCACTGGTACCATCTCCCCTATAGTCCAGTGTTATCACTAATACCATCTCCCCTATAGTCCAGTGTAATCACTAATACCATCTCCCCTGTAGTCCAGTGTAATCACTGGTACCATTGCCCCTATATTCCAGTGTAATCACTGGTACCATCTCCCCTATAGTCCAGTGTAATCACTGGTACCATCTCCCCTATAGTCCAGTGTAATCACTGGTACCATCTCCACTATAGTCCAGTGTAATCACTGGTACCATCTCCCCTGTAGTCCAGTGTAATCACTGGTACCATCTCCCCTATAGTCCAGTGTAATCACTGGTACCATCTCCCCTATAGTCCAGTGTAATCACTAATACCATCTCCCCTATAGTCCAGTGTAATCACTGGTACCATCTCCCCTATAGTCCAGTGTAATCACTGGTACCATCTCCCCTATAGTCCAGTGTAATCACTGGTACCATCTCCCCTATAGTCCAGTGTAATCACTAATACCATTTCCCCTATAGTCCAGTGTAATCACCGGTACCATGTCCCATTTAGTCCAGTGTAATCACTAATACCATCTCCCCTATAGTCCAGTGTAATCACTAATACCATCTCCCCTATAGTCCAGTGTAATCACTGCTCCCATCTCCCCTATAGTCCAGTGTAATCACTGGTACCATCTCCCCTATAGTCCAGTGTAATCACTGGTACCATCTCCCCTATAGTCCAGTGTAATCACGAATACCATCTCCCCTATAGTCCAGTGTAATCACTGGTACCATCGCCCCAATAGTCCAGTGTAATCACGAATACCATCTCCCCTATAGTCCAGTGTAATCACTAATACCATCTCCCCTATAGTCCAGTGTAATCACTAATACCATCTCCCCTATAGTCCAGTGTAATCACTGGAACCATCTCCACTATAGTCCAGTGTAATCACTGGTACCATCTCCCCTGTAGTCCAGTGTAATCACTGGTACCATCTCCCCTATAGTCCAGTGTAATCACTGGTACCATCTCCCCTATAGTCCAGTGTAATCACTAATACCATCTCCCCTATAGTCCAGTGTAATCACTGGTACCATCTCCCCTATAGTCCAGTGTAATCACTGGTACCATCTCCCCTATAGTCCAGTGTAATCACTGGTACCATCTCCCCTATAGTCCAGTGTAATCACTAATACCATTTCCCCTATAGTCCAGTGTAATCACCAGTACCATGTCCCATTTAGTCCAGTGTAATCACTAATACCATCTCCCCTATAGTCCAGTGTAATCACTAATACCATCTCCCCTATAGTCCAGTGTAATCACTGGTACCATCTCCCCTATAGTCCAGTGTAATCACTGGTACCATCTCCCCTATAGTCCAGTGTAATCACTGGTACCATCTCCCCTATAGTCCAGTGTAATCACGAATACCATCTCCCCTATAGTCCAGTGTAATCACTGGTACCATCGCCCCAATAGTCCAGTGTAATCACGAATACCATCTCCCCTATAGTCCAGTGTAATCACTAATACCATCTCCCCTATAGTCCAGTGTAATCACTAATACCATCTCCCCTATAGTCCAGTGTAATCACTGGAACCATCTCCCCTATAGTCCAGTGTAATCACTGGTACCATCTCCCCTATAGTCCAGTGTAATCACTGGTACCATCTCCCCTATAGTCCAGTGTAATCACTAATACCATCTCCCCTATAGTCCAGTGTAATCACTGGTACCATCTCCCCTATAGTCCAGTGTAATCACTGGTACCATCTCCACTATAGTCCAGTGTAATCACTGGTACCATCTCCCCTATAATCCAGTGTAATCACTGGTACCATCTCCCCTATAGTCCAGTGTAATCACTGGTACCATCTCCCCTATAGTCCAGTGTAATCACTAATACCATCTCCCCTATAGTCCAGTGTAATCACTAATACCATCTCCCCTGTAGTCCAGTGTAATCACTGGTACCATCTCCCCTATAATCCAGTGTAATCACTAATACCATCTCCCCTATAGTCCAGTGTAATCACTAATACCATCTCCCCTGTAGTCCAGTGTAATCACTGGTACCATCGCCCCTATAGTCCAGTGTTATCACCAATACCATCTCCCCTATAGTCCAGTGTAATCACTAATACCATCTCCCCTGTAGTCCAGTGTAATCACTGGTACCATCGCCCCTATAGTCCAGTGTAATCACTGGTACCATCTCCCCTATAGTCCAGTGTAATCACTGGTAGCATCTCCCCTATAGTCCAGTGTAATCACTTATACCATCTCCCCTATAGTCCAGTGTAATCACTAATACCATCTCCCCTGTAGTCCAGTGTAATCACTGGTACCATCGCCCCTATAGTCCAGTGTAATCACTGGTACCATCTCCCCTATAGTCCAGTGTAATCACTGGTACCATCTCCCCTATAGTCCAGTGTAATCACTAATACCATCTCCCCTGTAGTCCAGTGTAATCACTGGTACCATCGCCCCTATAGTCCAGTGTAATCACTGGTACCATCTCCCCTATAGTCCAGTGTAATCACTGGTACCATCGCCCCTATAGTCCAGTGTAATCACTGGTACCATCTCCCCTATAGTCCAGTGTAATCACTGGTACCATCTCCCCTATAGTCCAGTGTAATCACTGGTACCATCTCCCCTATAGTCCAGTGTAATCACTGGTACCATCTCCCCTATAGTCCAGTGTAATCACTGGTACCATCTCCCCTATAGTCCAGTGTAATCACTAATACCATCTCCCCTATAGTCCAGTGTAATCACTGGTACCATCTCTCCTATAGTCCAGTGTAATCACTGGTACCATCGCCCCAATAGTCCAGTGTAATCACGAATACCATCTTCCCTATAGTCCAGTGTAATCACTAATACCATCTCCCCTATAGTCCAGTGTAATCACTGGTACCATCTCCCCTATAGTCCAGTGTAATCACTGGTACCATCTCCCCTATAGTCCAGTGTAATCACTAATACCATCTCCCCTATAGTCCAGTGTAATCACTGGTACCATCTCCCCTATAGTCCAGTGTAATCACTGGTACCATCTCCCCTATAGTCCAGTGTAATCACTGGTAACAACTCCCCTATAGTCCAGTGTAATCACTGGTACCATCTTCCCTATAGTCCAGTGTAATCACTGGTAACAACTCCCCTAAAGTCCAGTGTAATCACTGGTACCATCTCCCCAATAGTCCAGTGTAATCACTGGTACCACCTCCCCTATAGTCCAGTGTAATCACTGGTACCATCTCCCCTATAGTCCAGTGTAATCACTAATACCATCTCCCCTATAGTCCAGTGTAATCACTGGTACCATCTCCCCTATAGTCCAGTGTAATCACTGGTACCATCTCCACTATAGTCCAGTGTAATCACTGGTACCATCTCCCCTATAGTCCAGTGTAATCACTGGTACCATCTCCCCTATAGTCCAGTGTAATCACTGGTACCATCTCCCCTATAGTCCAGTGTAATCACTAATACCATCTCCCCTATAGTCCAGTGTAATCACTAATACCATCTCCCCTGTAGTCCAGTGTAATCACTGGTACCATCTCCCCTATAATCCAGTGTAATCACTAATACCATCTCCCCTATAGTCCAGTGTAATCACTAATACCATCTCCCCTGTAGTCCAGTGTAATCACTGGTACCATCGCCCCTATAGTCCAGTGTAATCACTAATACGATCTCCCCTATAGTCCAGTGTAATCACTAATACCATCTCCCCTGTAGTCCAGTGTAATCACTGGTACCATCGCCCCGATAGTCCAGTGTAATCACTGGTACCATCTCCCTATAGTCCAGTGTAATCACTGGTAGCATCTCCCCTATAGTCCAGTGTAATCACTAATACCATCTCCCCTATAGTCCAGTGTAATCACTAATACCATCTCCCCTGTAGTCCAGTGTAATCACTGGTACCATCGCCCCAAAAGTCCAGTGTAATCACTGGTACCATCTCCTCTATAGTCCAGTGTAATCACTGGTACCATCTCCCCGATAGTCCAGTGTAATCACTAATACCATCTCCCCTGTAGTCCAGTGTAATCACTGGTACCATCGCCCCTATAGTCCAGTGTAATCACTGGTACCATCTCCCCTATAGTCCAGTGTAATCACTGGTACCATCGCCCCTATAGTCCAGTGTAATCACTGGTACCATCTCCCCTATAGTCCAGTGTAATCACTGGTACCATCTCCCCTATAGTCCAGTGTAATCACTAATACCATCTCCCCTATCGTCCAGTGTAATCACTGGTACCATCTCCACTATAGTCCAGTGTAATCACTGGCACCATCTCCCCTATAGTCCAGTGTAATCACTAATACCATCTCCCCTATAGTCCAGTGTAATCACTGGTACCATCCCCCCTATAGTGCAGTGTAATCACTGGTACCATCTCCCCTATAGTCCAGTGTAATCACTGGTACCATCTCCCCTATAGTCCAGTGTAATCACTGGTACCATCTCCCCTATAGTCCAGTGTAATCACTGGTGCCATCTCCCCTATAGTCCAGTGTAATCACTGGTAACAACTCCCCTATAGTCCAGTGTAATCACTGGTACCATCTTCCCTATAGTCCAGTGTAATCACTGGTAACAACTCCCCTATAGTCCAGTGTAATCACTGGTACCATCTCCCCAATAGTCCAGTGTAATCACTGGTACCACCACCCCTATAGTCCAGTGTAATCACTGGTACCATCTCCCCTATAGTCCAGTGTAATCACTGCTACCATCTCCCCTATAGTCCAGTGTAATCACTAATACCATCTCCCCTATAGTCCAGTGTAATCACGAATAACATCTCCCCTATAGTCCAGTGTAATCACTGGAACCATCTCCCCTATAGTCCAGTGTAATCACTGGTACCATCTCCCCTATAGTCCAGTGTAATCACTGGTACCATCTCCCCTATAGTCCAGTGTAATCACTAATACCATCTCCCCTATAGTCCAGTGTAATCACTGGTACCATCTCCCCTATCGTCCAGTGTAATCACTGGTACCATCTCCACTATAGTCCAGTGTAATCACTGGTACCATCTCCCCTATAGTCCAGTGTAATCACTGGTACCATCTCCCCTATAGTCCAGTGTAATCACGAATACCATCTCCCCTATAGTCCAGTGTAATCACTGGTACCATCTCCCCTATCGTCCAGTGTAATCACTGGTACCATCTCCACTATAGTCCAGTGTAATCACTGGTACCATCTCCCCTATAGTCCAGTGTAATCACTGGTACCATCTCCCCTATAGTCCAGTGTAATCACTGGTACCATCTCCCCTATAATCCAGTGTAATCACTAATAACATCTCCCCTATAGTCCAGTGTAATCACTAATACCATTTCCCCGATAGTCCAGTGTATTCACCGGTACCATCTCCCCTATAGTCCAGTGTAATCACTAATACCATCTCCCCTGTAGTCCAGTGTAATCACTGGTACCATCTCCCCTATAGTCCAGTGTAATCACTGGTACCATCTCCCCTATAGTCCAGTGTAATCACTGGTACCATCTCCCCTATAGTCCAGTGTAATCACTGGTACCATCTCCCCTATAGTCCAGTGTAATCACTGGTACCATCTCCCCTATAGTCCAGTGTAATCACTAATACCATCTCCCCTATAGTCCAGTGTAATCACTGGTACCATCTCTCCTATAGTCCAGTGTAATCACTGGTACCATCGCCCCAATAGTCCAGTGTAATCACGAATACCATCTTCCCTATAGTCCAGTGTAATCACTAATACCATCACCCTATAGTCCAGTGTAATCACTAATACCATCTCCCCCATAGTCCACTGTAATCACTGGTACCATCTCCCCTATAGTCCAGTGTAATCACTGGCACCATCTCCCCTATAGTCCAGTGTAATCACTAATACCATCTCCCCTATAGTCCAGTGTAATCACTGGTACCATCCCCCCTATAGTCCAGTGTAATCACTGGTACCATCTCCCCTATAGTTCAGTGTAATCACTGGTACCATCTCCCCTATAGTCCAGTGTAATCACTGGTACCATCTCCCCTATAGTCCAGTGCAATCACTGGTACCATCTCCCCTATAGTCCAGTGTAATCACTGGTAACAACTCCCCTATAGTCCAGTGTAATCACTGGTACCATCTTCCCTATAGTCCAGTGTAATCACTGGTAACAACTCCCCTAAAGTCCAGTGTAATCACTGGTACCATCTCGCCAATAGTCCAGTGTAATCACTGGTACCACCTCCCCTATAGTCCAGTGTAATCACTGGTACCATCTCCCCTATAGTCCAGTGTAATCACTGCTACCATCTCCCCTATAGTCCAGTGTAATCACTAATACCATCTCCCCAATAGTCCAGTGTAATCACTAATAACATCTCCCCTATAGTCCAGTGTAATCACTGGAACCATCTCCCCTATAGTCCAGTGTAATCACTGGTACCATCTCCCCTTTCGTCCAGTGTAATCACTGGTACCATCTCCCCTATAGTCCAGTGTAATCACTAATACCATCTCCCCTATAGTCCAGTGTAATCACTGGTACCATCTCCCCTATCGTCCAGTGTAATCACTGGTACCATCTCCACTATAGTCCAGTGTAATCACTGGTACCATCTCCCCTATAGTCCAGTGTAATCACTGGTACCATCTCCCCTATAGTCCAGTGTAATCACTAATACCATCTCCCCTATAGTCCAGTGTAATCACTAATACCATCTCCCCTATAGTCCAGTGTAATCACTAATACCATCTCCCCCATAGTCCACTGTAATCACTGGTACCATCTCCCCTATAGTCCAGTGTAATCACTGGCACCATCTCCCCTATAGTCCAGTGTAATCACTAATACCATCTCCCCTATAGTCCAGTGTAATCACTGGTACCATCCCCCCTATAGTCCAGTGTAATCACTGGTACCATCTCCCCTATAGTTCAGTGTAATCACTGGTACCATCTCCCCTATAGTCCAGTGTAATCACTGGTACCATCTCCCCTATAGTCCAGTGCAATCACTGGTACCATCTCCCCTATAGTCCAGTGTAATCACTGGTAACAACTCCCCTATAGTCCAGTGTAATCACTGGTACCATCTTCCCTATAGTCCAGTGTAATCACTGGTAACAACTCCCCTAAAGTCCAGTGTAATCACTGGTACCATCTCGCCAATAGTCCAGTGTAATCACTGGTACCACCTCCCCTATAGTCCAGTGTAATCACTGGTACCATCTCCCCTATAGTCCAGTGTAATCACTGCTACCATCTCCCCTATAGTCCAGTGTAATCACTAATACCATCTCCCCAATAGTCCAGTGTAATCACTAATAACATCTCCCCTATAGTCCAGTGTAATCACTGGAACCATCTCCCCTATAGTCCAGTGTAATCACTGGTACCATCTCCCCTTTCGTCCAGTGTAATCACTGGTACCATCTCCCCTATAGTCCAGTGTAATCACTAATACCATCTCCCCTATAGTCCAGTGTAATCACTGGTACCATCTCCCCTATCGTCCAGTGTAATCACTGGTACCATCTCCACTATAGTCCAGTGTAATCACTGGTACCATCTCCCCTATAGTCCAGTGTAATCACTGGTACCATCTCCCCTATAGTCCAGTGTAATCACTAATACCATCTCCCCTATAGTCCAGTGTAATCACTAATACCATCTCCCCTATAGTCCAGTGTAATCACTGGTACCATCTCCCCTATCGTCCAGTGTAATCACTGGTACCATCTCCACTATAGTCCAGTGTAATCACTGGTACCATCTCCCCTATAGTCCAGTGTAATCACTGGTACCATCTCCCCTATAGTCCAGTGTAATCACTGGTTACATCTCCCCTATAATCCAGTGTAATCACTAATAACATCTCCCCTATAGTCCAGTGTAATCACTAATACCATTTCCCCTATAGTCCAGTGTATTCACCGGTACTATCTCCCCTATAGTCCAGTGTAATCACTAATACCATCTCCCCTATAGTCCAGTGTAATCACTAATACCATCTCCCCTATAGTCCAGTGTAATCACTGGTACCATCTCCACGATAGTCCAGTGTAATCACTGGCACCAACTCCCCTATAGTCCAGTGTAATCACTGGTACCATCTCCCCTATAGTCCAGTGTAATCACTAATACCATCTCCCCTATAGTCCAGTGTAATCACTGGTACCATCGCCCCAATAGTCCAGTGTAATCACTAATACCATCTCCCCTATAGTCCAGTGTAATCACTGGTACCATCTCCCCTATAGTCCAGTGTAATCACTAATACCATCTCCCCTGTAGTCCAGTGTAATCACTGGTACCATCGCCCCTATAGTCCAGTGTAATCACTAATACCATCTGCCCTATAGTCCAGTGTAATCACTGATACCTTCTCCCCTGTAGTCCAGTGTAATCACTGGTACCATCTCCCCTATCGTCCAGTGTAATCACTGCTACCATCTCCCCTATAGTCCAGTGTAATCACTGGTACCATCTCCCCTATAGTCCAGTGTAATCACTGGTGCCATCTCCCCTATAGTCCAGTGTAATCACTGGTACCATCTCCCCTATAGTCCAGTGTAATCACTGGTACCATCTCCCCTATAGTCCAGTGTAATCACTGGTACCATCTCCCCTATAGTCCAGTGTAATCACTGGTACCATCTCCCCTATAGTCCAGTGTAAGCACTAATACCATCTCCCCTATAGTCCAGTGTAATCACTAATACTATCTCCCCTAGAGTCCAGTGTAATCAATAATACCATCTCCCCTATAGTCCAGTGTAATCACTGGTACCATCGCCCCAATCGTCCAGTGTAATCACTAATACCATCTCCCCTATAGTCCAGTGTAATCACTGGTACCATCTCCCCTATAGTCCAGTGTAATCACTAATACCATCTCCCCTGTAGTCCAGTGTAATCACTGGTACCATCGCCCCTATAGTCCAGTGTAATCACTAATACCATCTCCCCTGTAGTCCAGTGTAATCACTGATACCATCTCCCCTGTAGTCCAGTGTAATCACTGGTACCATCTTCCCTATCGTCCAGTGTAATCACTGCTACCATCTCCCCTATAGTCCAGTGTAATCACTGGTACCATCTCCCCTATAGTCCAGTGTAATCACTGGTGCCATCTCCCCTATAGTCCAGTGTAATCACTGGTACCATCTCCCCTATAGTCCAGTGTAATCACTGGTACCATCTCCCCTATAGTCCTGTGTAATCACTGGTACCATCTCCCCTATAGTCCAGTGTAATCACTGGTACCATCTCCCCTATAGTCCAGTGTAAGCACTAATACCATCTCCCCTATAGTCCAGTGTAATCACTAATACCATCTCCCCTATAGTCCAGTGTAATCACTCATACCATCTCCCCTATAGTCCAGTGTAATCACTGGTACCATCTCCCCTATATTCCAGTGTAATCACTGGCACCATCTCCCCTATAGTCCAGTGTAATCACTAATACTATCTCCCCTATAGTCCAGTGTAATCACTGGTACCATCGCCCCTATAGTCCAGTGTAATCACTAATACCATCTCCCCTATTGTCCAGTGTAATCACTGGTACCATCTCCCCTATAGTCCAGTGTAATCACTAATACCATCTCCCCTATAGTCCAGTGTAATCACTAATACCATCTCCCCTATAGTCCAGTGTAATCACTAATACCATCTCCCCTCTAGTCCAGTGTAATCACTGGTACCATCTCCCCTATAGTCCAGTGTAATCACTGGCACCATCTCCCCTATAGTCCAGTGTAATCACTAATACCATCTCCCTATAGTCCAGTGTAATCACTGGTACCATCGCTCCTATAGTCCAGTGTAATCACTAATACCATCTCCCCTATAGTCCAGTGTAATCACTGGTACCATCTCCCCTATAGTCCAGTGTAATCACTGGTACCATCTCCACTATAGTCCAGTGTAATCACTGGCACCATCTCCCCTATAGTCCAGTGTAATCACTGGCACCATCTCCCCTATAGTCCAGTGTAATCACTGGTACCATCTCCCCTATAGTCCAGTGTAATCACTAATACCATCTCCCCGATAGTCCAGTGTAATCACTGGTACCATCTCCCCTATCGTCCAGTGTAATCACTGGTACCATCTCCCCTATAGTCCAATGTAATCACTGGTACCATCTCCCCTATAATCCAGTGTAATCACTGGTACCATCTCCCCTATAGTCCAGAGTAATCACTGGAACCATCTCCCCTATAGTACAGTATAATCACTGGTACCATCTCCCCTATAGTCCAGTGTAATCACTAATACCATCTCCCCTATAGTCCAGTGTATTCACTGGTACCATCTCCCATATAGTCCACTGTAATCACTAATACCATCTCCCCTATAGTCCAGTGTAATCACTGGTACCATCGCCCCTATAGTCCAGTGTAATCACTAATACCATCTCCCCTGTAGTCCAGTGTAATCACTGGTACCATCTCCCCTATCGTCCAGTGTAATCACTGGTACCATCTCCCCTATAGTCCAGTGTAATCACTGGTACCATCTCCCCTATAGTCCAGTGTAATCACTGGTACCATCTCCCCTATAGTCCAGAGTAATCACTGGTACCATCTCCCCTATAGTCCAGTGTAATCACTAATACCATCTCCCCTGTAGTCCAGTGTAATCACTGGTACCATCGCCCCTATAGTCCAGTGTAATCACTGGTACCATCTCCCCTATAGTCCAGTGTAATCACTGGTACCATCGCCCCTATAGTCCAGTGTAATCACTGGTACCATCTCCCCTATAGTCCAGTGTTATCACTGGTACCATCTCCCCTATTGTCCAGTCTAATCACTGGTACCATCTCCCCTGTAGTCCAGTGTAATCACTGGTACCATCTCCCCTATAGTCCAGTGTAATCACTAATACCATCTCCCCTATAGTCCAGTGTAATCACTGGTACCATCTCTCCTATAGTCCAGTGTAATCACTGGTACCATCGCCCCAATAGTCCAGTGTAATCACTAATACCATCTTCCCTATAGTCCAGTGTAATCACTAATACCATCTCCCCTATAGTCCAGTGTAATCACTAATACCATCTCCCCTATAGTCCAGTGTAATCACTGGTACCATCTCCCCTATAGTCCAGTGTAATCACTGGCACCATCTCCCCTATAGTCCAGTGTAATCACTAATACCATCTCCCCTATAGTCCAGTGTAATCACTGGTACCATCCCCCCTATAGTCCAGTGTAATCACTGGTACCATCTCCCCTATAGTCCAGTGTAATCACTGGTACCATCTCCCCTATAGTCCAGTGTAATCACTGGTACCATGTCCCCTATAGTCCAGTGTAATCACTGGTACCATCTCCCCTATAGTCCAGTGTAATCACTGGTAACAACTCCCCTATAGTCCAGTGTAATCACTGGTACCATCTTCCCTATAGTCCAGTGTAATCACTGGTAACAACTCCCCTATAGTCCAGTGTAATCACTGGTACCATCTCCCCAATAGTCCAGTGTAATCACTGGTACCACCTACCCTATAGTCCAGTGTAATCACTGGTACCATCTCCCCTATAGTCCAGTGTAATCACTGCTACCATCTCCCCTATAGTCCAGTGTAATCACTAATACCATCTCCCCTATAGTCCAGTGTAATCACTAATAACATCTCCCCTATAGTCCAGTGTAATCACTGGAACCATCTCCCCTGTAGTCCAGTGTAATCACTGGTACCATCTCCCCTATAGTCCAGTGTAATCACTGGTACCATCTCCCCTATAGTCCAGTGTAATCACTAATACCATCTCCCCTATAGTCCAGTGTAATCACTGGTACCATCTCCCCTATCGTCCAGTGTAATCACTGGTACCATCTCCACTATAGTCCAGTGTAATCACTGGTGCCATCTCCCCTATAGTCCAGTGTAATCACTGGTACCATCTCCCCTATAGTCCAGTGTAATCACTAATACCATCTCCCCTATAGTCCAGTGTAATCACTAATACCATCTCCCCTATAGTCCAGTGTAATCACTGGTACCATCTCCCCTATCATCCAGTGTAATCACTGGTACCATCTCCACTATAGTCCAGTGTAATCACTGGTACCATCTCCCCTATAGTCCAGTGTAATCACTGGTACCATCTCCCCTATAGTCCAGTGTAATCACTGGTTACATCTCCCCTATAATCCAGTGTAATCACTAATAACATCTCCCCTATAGTCCAGTGTAATCACTAATACCATTTCCCCTATAGTCCAGTGTATTCACCGGTACCATCTCCCCTATAGTCCAGTGTAATCACGAATACCATCTCCCCTATAGTCCAGTGTAATCACTAATACCATCTCCCCTATAGTCCAGTGTAATCACTGGTACCATCTCCACTATAGTCCAGTGTAATCACTGGCACCATCTCCCCTATAGTCCAGTGTAATCACTGGTACCATCTCCCCTATAGTCCAGTGTAATCACAAATACCATCTCCCCTATAGTCCAGTGTAATCACTGGTACCATCGCCCCAATAGTCCAGTGTAATCACTAATACCATCTCCCCTATAGTCCAGTGTAATCACTAATACCATCTCCCCTATAGTCCAGTGTAATCACTAATACCATCTCCCCTATAGTCCAGTGTAATCACTGGTACCATCTCCCCTATAGTCCAGTGTAATCACTAATACCATCTCCCCTGTAGTCCAGTGTAATCACTGGTACCATCGCCCCTATAGTCCAGTGTAATCACTAATACCATCTCCCCTATAGTCCAGTGTAATCACTGATACCATCTCCCCTGTAGTCCAGTGTAATCACTGGTACCATCTCCCCTATCGTCCAGTGTAATCACTGCTACCATCTCCCCTATAGTCCAGTGTAATCACTGGTACCATCTCCCCTATAGTCCAGTGTAATCACTGGTGCCATCTCCCCTATAGTCCAGTGTAATCACTGGTACCATCTCCCCTATAGTCCAGTGTAATCACTGGTACCATCTCCCCTATAGTCCAGTGTAATCACTGGTACCATCTCCCCTATAGTCCAGTGTAATCACTGGTACCATCTCCCCTATAGTCCAGTGTAAGCACTAATACCATCTCCCCTATAGTCCAGTGTAATCACTAATACCATCTCCCCTATAGTCCAGTGTAATCACTAATACCATCTCCCCTATAGTCCAGTGTAATCACTGGTACCATCTCCCCTGTAGTCCAGTGTAATCACTGGCACCATCTCCCCTATAGTCCAGTGTAATCACTAATACTATCTCCCCTATAGTCCAGTGTAATCACTAATACCATCTCCCCTATAGTCCAGTGTAATCACTAATACCATCTCCCCTATAGTCCAGTGTAATCACTGGTACCATCTCCCCTATAGTCCAGTGTAATCACTGGTACCATCTCCACTATAGTCCAGTGTAATCACTGGCACCATCTCCCCTATAGTCCACTGTAATCACTAATACCATCTCCCTATAGTCCAGTGTAATCACTGGTACCATCGCCCCTATAGTCCAGTGTAATCACTAATACCATCTCCCCTATAGTCCAGTGTAATCACTGGTACCATCTCCCCTATAGTCCAGTGTAATCACTGGTACCATCTCCACTATAGTCCAGTGTAATCACTGGCACCATCTCCCCTATAGTCCAGTGTAATCACTGGCACCATCTCCCCTATAGTCCAGTGTAATCACTGGTACCATCTCCCCTATAGTCCAGTGTAATCACTAATACCATCTCCCCTATATTCCAGTGTAATCACTGGTACCATCTCCCCTGTAGTCCAGAGTAATCACTGGTACCATCTCCCCTATAGTACAGTATAATCACTGGTACCATCTCCCCTATAGTCCAGTGTAATCACTAATACCATCTCCCCTATAGTCCAGTGTAATCACTGGTACCATCTCCCCTATAGTCCACTGTAATCACTAATACCATCTCCCCTATAGTCCAGTGTAATCACTGGTACCATCGCCCCTATAGTCCAGTGTAATCACGAATACCATCTCCCCTGTAGTCCAGTGTAATCACTGGTACCATCTCCCCTATCGTCCAGTGTAATCACTGGTACCATCTCCCCTATAGTCCAGGGTAATCACTGGTACCATCTCCCCTATAGTCCAGAGTAATCACTGGTACCATCTCCCCTATAGTACAGTGTAATCACTAATACCATCTCCCCTATAGTCCAGTGTAATCACTGGTACCATCTCCCCTATAGTCCAGTGTAATCACTGGTACCATCTCCCCTATAGTCCAGAGTAATCACTGGTACCATCTCCCCTATAGTCCAGTGTAATCACTGGTACCATCTCCCCTATAGTCCAGTGTAATCACTGGTACCATCTCCCCTATAGTCCAGAGTAATCACTGGTACCATCTCCCCTATAGTCCAGTGTAATCACTAATACCATCTCCCCTATAGTCCAGTGTAAACACTAAAACCATCTCCCCTATAGTCCAGTGTCATCACTGGTACCATCTCCCCTATACTCCAGTGAAATCACGAATACCTTCTCCCCTATAGTCCAGTGTAATCACTAATACCATCTCCCCTATAGTCCAGTGTAATCACTGGTCCCATCTCCCCTATGGTCCAGTGTAATCACTAATACCATCTCCCCTGTAGTCCAGTGTAATCACTAATACCATCTCCCCTATAGTCCAGTGTAATCACTAATACCATCTCCCCTATAGTCCAGTGTAATCACTAATACCATCTCCCCTATAGTCCAGTGTAATCACCGGTACCATCTCCCCTATAGTCCAGTGTAATCACTGGTACCATCTCCCCTATAGTCCAGTGTAATCACTGGTACCATCTCCCCTATAGTCCTGTGTAATCACTGGTACCATCTCCCCTACAGTCCAGTGTAATCACTAATACCATCTCCCCTATAGTCCAGTGTAATCACTGGTACCATCTCCCCTATAGTCCAGTGTAATCACTGGTACCATCTCCCCTATAGTCCAGTGTAATCACTAATGCCATCTCCCCTATAGTCCAGTGTAATCACTGGTACCATCTCCCCTATAGTCCAGTGTAATCACTGGTACCATCTCCCCTATAGTCCAGTGTAATCACTGGTACCATCTCCCCTATAGTCCAGAGTAATCACTGGTACCATCTCCCCTATAGTCCAGTGTAATCTCTAATACCATCTCCCGTATAGTCCAGTGTAAACACTAATACCATCTCCCCTATAGTCCAGTGTAATCACTAATACCATCTCCCCTATAGTGCAGTGTAATCACTAATACCATCTCCCCTATAGTCCGATGTAAACACTAATACCATCTCCCCTATAGTCCAGTGTAATCACTGGTACCATCTCCCCTATAGTCCAGTGTAATCACTGGTACCATCTCCCCTATAGTCCAGTGTAATCACTCATACCATCTCCTCTATAGCCCAGTGTAATCACTGGTACCATCTCCCCTATAGTCCAGTGTAACCACTGGTACCATCTCCCCTATAGTCCAGTGTAATCACTGGTACCATCTCCCCTATAGACCAGTGTAATCACTGGTACCATCTCCCCTATAGTCCAGTGTAATCACTGGTACCATCTCCCCTATAGTCCAGTGTAATCACTGGTACCATCTCCCCTATAGTCCAGTGTAATCACTGGTACCATCTCCCCTATAGACCAGTGTAATCACTGGTACCATCTCCCCTATAGTCCAGTGTAATCACTGGTACCATCTCCCCTATAGTCCAGTGTAATCACTGGTACCATCTCCCCTATAGTCCAGTGTAATCACTGGTACCATCTCCCCTATAGTCCAGTGTAATCACTGGTACCATCTCCCCTATAGTCCAGTGTAATCACTGGTACCATCTCCCCTATAGTCCAGTGTAATCACTAATACCATCTCCCCTATAGTCCAGTGTAATCACTGGTACCATCTCCCCTATAGTCCAGTGTAATCACTAATACCATCTCCCCTGTTGTCCAGTGTAATCACTGGCACCATCTCCCCTATACTCCAGTGTAATCACTGGTACCATCTCCCCTATCGTCCAGTGTAATCACTAATACCATCTCCCCTGTTGTCCAGTGTAATCACTGGTACCATCTCCCCTGTTTTCCAGTGTCATCACTGGTACCATCTCCCCTATAGTCCAGTGTAATCACTGGTACCATCTCCCCTATAGTCCAGTGTAATCACTGGTACCATCTCCCCTGTTGTCCAGTGTAATCACTGGTACCATCTCCCCTATAGTCCAGTGTAATCACTGGTACCATCTCCCCTATAGTCCAGTGTAATCACTGGTACCATCTCCCCTATAGTCCAGTGTAATCACTAATACCATCTCCCCTGTTGTCCAGTGTAATCACTGGTACCATCTCCCCTGTTGTCCAGTGTAATCACTGGTACCATCTCCCCTATAGTCCAGTGTAATCACTGGTACCATCTCCCCTATAGTCCAGTGTAATCACTGGTACCATCTCCCCTGTTGTCCAGTGTAATCACTGGTACCATCTCCCCTGTTGTCCAGTGTAATCACTGGTACCATCTCCCCTATAGTCCAGTGTAATCACTGGTACCATCTCCCCTATAGTCCAGTGTAATCACTGGTACCATCTCCCCTATAGTCCAGTGTAATCACTGGTACCATCTCCCCTGTTGTCCAGTGTAATCACTGGTACCATCTCCCCTATAGTCCAGTGTAATCACTGGTACCATCTCCCCTATAGTCCAGTGTAATCACTGGTACCATCTCCCCTATAGTCCAGTGTAATCACTGGTACCATCTCCCCTATAGTCCAGTGTAATCACTGGTACCATCTCCCCTATAGTCCAGTGTAATCACTGGTACCATCTCCCCTGTTGTCCAGTGTAATCACTGGTACCATCTCCCCTATAGTCCAGTGTAATCACTGGTACCATCTCCCCTATAGTCCAGTGTAATCACTGGTACCATCTCCCCTGTTGTCCAGTGTAATCACTGGTACCATCTCCCCTGTTGTCCAGTGTAATCACTGGTACCATCTCCCCTATAGTCCAGTGTAATCACTGGTACCATCTCCCCTATAGTCCAGTGTAATCACTGGTACCATCTCCCCTATAGTCCAGTGTAATCACTGGTACCATCTCCCCTATAGTCCAGTGTAATCACTGGTACCATCTCCCCTGTTTTCCAGTGTAATCACTGGTACCATCTCCCCTATAGTCCAGTGTAATCACTGGTACCATCTCCCCTATAGTCCAGTGTAATCACTGGTACCATCTCCCCTATAGTCCAGTGTAATCACTGGTACCATCTCCCCTATAGTCCAGTGTAATCACTGGTACCATCTCCCCTATAGTCCAGTGTAATCACTGGTACCATCTCCCCTATAGTCCAGTGTAATCACTGGTACCATCTCCCCTATAGTCCAGTGTAATCACTGGTACCATCTCCCCTATAGTCCAGTGTAATCACTGGTACCATCTCCCCTATAGTCCAGTGTAATCACTGGTACCATCTCCTCTATAGCCCAGTGTAATCACGAATACCATCTCCCCTATAGTCCAGTGTAATCACTGGTACCATCTCCTCTATAGTCCAGTGTAATCACTGGTACCATCTCCCCTATAGCCCAGTGTAATCACTGGTACCATCTCCCCTATAGTCCAGTGTAATCACTGGTACCATCTCCCCTATAGTCCAGTGTAATCACTGGTACCATCTCCCCTATAGTCCAGTGTAATCACTAATACCATCTCCCCTATAGTCCAGTGTAATCACTGGTACCATCTCCTCTATAGTCCAGTGTAATCACTGGTACCATCTCCCCTATAGTCCAGTGTAATCACTGGTACCATCTCCCCTATAGTCCAGTGTAATCACTAATACCATCTCCCCTATAGTCCAGTGTAATCACTGGTACCATCTCCCCTATAGTCCAGTGTAATCACTGGTACCATCTCCCCTATAGTCCAGTGTAATCACTGGTACCATCTCCCCTATAGTCCAGTGTAATCACTAATACCATCTCCCCTATAGTCCAGTGTAATCACTGGTACCATCTCCCCTATAGTCCAGTGTAATCACTGGTACCATCTCCCCTATAGTCCAGTGTAATCACTGGTACCATCTCCTCTATAGTCCAGTGTAATCACTGGTACCATCTCCCCTATAGTCCAGTGTAATCACTGGTACCATCTCCCCTATAGTCCAGTGTAATCACTGGTACCATCTCCTCTATAGTCCAGTGTAATCACTGGTACCATCTCCTCTATAGTCCAGTGTAATCACTGGTACCTTCTCCCCTATAGTCCAGTGTAATCACTGGTACCATCTCCTCTATAGTCCAGTGTAATCACTGGTACCATCTCCTCTATAGTCCAGTGTAATCACTGGTACCATCTCCCCTATAGTCCAGTGTAATCACTGGTACCATCTCCTCTATAGTCCAGTGTAATCACTGGTACCATCTCCCCTACAGTCCAGTGTAATCACTGGTACCATCTCCCCTATAGTCCAGTGTAATCACTGGTACCATCTCCTCTATAGTCCAGTGTAATCACTGGTACCATCTCCTCTATAGTCCAGTGTAATCACTGGTACCTTCTCCCCTATAGTCCAGTGTAATCACTGGTACCATCTCCTCTATAGTCCAGTGTAATCACTGGTACCATCTCCTCTATAGTCCAGTGTAATCACTGGTACCATCTCCCCTATAGTCCAGTGTAATCACTGGTACCATCTCCCCTATAGTCCAGTGTAATCACTGGTACCATCGCCCCTATAGTCCAGTGTAATCACTGGTACCATCTCCCCTATAGTCCAGTGTGTTAGGACATTTCCTGCTGTCGCCTATTGTTGAAAACCTGTTCATTTCACTCGTCAACCTAGCAAAAAACTTCCAAAATTTTTTAAAACCTGCTCCTCAGAAACTGCCCGAAACATAGACTTATTACAGGTTTAAGGAAGTGGTAAAGATTGAGATTGCAGTCGGACACAGGCTGTTCATAGCCATCTGCTTACCTTCCCATTGCCTCAGTGAGGTCTCGGAGATCAGGCAGGGACTGTCTTGCACAGTATTCAGAAACTTCCGGCTCGCCAGATCAGATCAGTGCCATCTTCTGCAGTGAGACTTGGCAGTGAAACCTGCACCATAGAGACAGCAGTGTCAGTGACAGTCATGGTCACCACTGCCATCAACTTGACTGCCTCTAGATTTCCTCCAGTCTAGCATGGGGTTCGACTGTAATCCCAGGCCACACACGCATCCAATGGGAGGCTTTGGTTAGCAAGCCAGCACTTTCCCCTCTGCCCCTGATTCCTGGTCTCACTGCCCGGCTGTATGTCTCATAGCACAGGGGGCTGTTGATAATCTCCATGTGGACAACAGGTCCTTGCTGCCTCTCTGCTATCACCACTTGCTGCTCTTCACCTCTGCACTGACACTCACCTGGTGCCATCCCTCGTGGTCAAAACTGCATCCTCCAGGAGCTGTGTAGGTTTGCTGGACCCGGGGAGCGGTGGTGACACTGGCGCAGGGTGCTGTGAGGAGTCGTCTTGCTCAGGACCGCAGTGGTTCTGACAAGCTGCTCTGCCAAGCCTACCATGAGAGATTGGGAACAAATGCTGGCTCTCAGCACTCCTTCAAACGGAGCCTCCACTGTGTGCAGCGTTTGTGTTGGAGCGAAGGAGCTGGATGGTGCGAGACCTCGGCCAGCCGAGTCACCCTCCCCCGCTCCCTCCATTCTCCTACACCACGAGGTTCATGGTGATCTCCTCAAAGGCCTTGTAATTTCATAGCCCTCTTCCATTTGGTGTTACCGGGGTGGGATCGATATTACCGGGATGGGTTCGTTGTTGTCGGGGTGGGATCGATATTACCGGGATTGGTTTGGTGTTGTCGGGGTGGGATCGGTGTTACCGGGGCGTGTTTGGTGTTACCAGGGGAGGGTTCGGTGTTGCCGGGGCGGGTTTGGTGTTACCAGGGGAGGGTTCGGTGTTGCCGGGGCGGGTTTGGTGTTACCAGGGGAGGGTTCGGTGTTGCTGGGGTGGGTTTGGTGTTACCAGGGGAGGGTTCGGTGTTGCCGGGGTGGGTTTGGTGTTACCGGGGGAGGGTTCGGTGTTGCCAGGGCAGGTTTGGTGTTACCGGGGGAGGGTTCAGTGTTACCAGAGTGGGTTCGGTGTTGCCGGGACGGGCTCAGGGTTACCGGGGTCACTGATGGCTCTTTTTCTACAGTTGATCTTTGAAGCGATTGGGGGAGGAGCTGCCGAATCACACATCGCGATCGATGATGTCACGTTCGGGCGCACGGAATGTCCTAAAATGGGTAAGTGAGGTACAACCACCTGATCTAGGCCGTAGGGCATCCTGTCCCCCCCCCCCCGCCACTGCTGGACCCCCCCCCTCACTCACTGCCGGACTCCCCCCCTCACTCACTGCAGGACCCCCCCCTCACTCACTGCCGGACCCCCCCTCACTAACTGCCAGACCCCCCCTCACTGCCGGACCCCCCTCACTGCCGGACCCCCCCTCACTAACTGCCAGACCCCCCCTCACTGCCAGACCCCCCCTCACTGCCGGACCCCCCCTCACTGCCGGACCCCCCCTCACTGCCGGAACCCCCCTCACTGCCGGACCCCCCCTCACTGCTGGACCCCCCCTCACTGCCGGACCCCCCCTCACTGCCGGACCCCCCCTCACTGCCGGACCCCCCCTCACTGCCGGACCCCCCCTCACTGCTGGACCCCCCCTCACTGCCGGACCCCCCTCACTGCCGGACCCCCCTCACTGCCGGACCCCCCCCCACTCACTGCCAGACCCCTCCCTCACTCACTGCCAGACCCCCCCCCTCACTGCCGGACCCCCCCCTCACTGCTGGACCCCCCTCACTGCCAGACCCCCCCTCACTCACTGCCAGACCCTCCCCCCCCTCACTTCCAGACCCTCCCCCCCCCTCACTGCCAGACCCCCCCCTCACTCACTGCCAAACCCCCCCCTCACTGCCAGGAGGGAGCCCTCGACAATGCCCAGAGCTGCAGCTGCTTCAGTTCTGTACGACCCAGTGTTAAACCAGGCATTGAGGTCACTGGGTAACTCTGTACAGTCACACTGTGAGTAACACACACCCTGCTGAACAAAGAGAGCTCTGGAAATTCGGACTGATCCCACCCCAGTTGTCTGGCGCTGTAGCCGGGTCTTTCGTCAGCCATCCCTTCACCACCGGGCGGGGGGTGGGGGCGCGTCCGGTTAGGACCCCAGGTATTCCACCCTTCACGGCTCTTAAAGGGCCCACTCCCGCTGGGAACTGGTGCCGAGGCCCCAGGAGACCGTAACTAGACCTAGGTAGTCGAGGCCAGAGCGGGTCAGCGGACAGGATGGCTCCAGCAGGTGCTGAAGTCCTTTAAGAACATAACAACATAGGAATACGGCCCCTCGAGTCTGCTCCGCCATTCAATAAGATCATGGCTGATCTTCAACCTCATCTCCACTTTCCGTCTCTTTTAACTCTGGTGGGGTTGCCCAGGTGGGGTGACTGTGGGTCACTCCACCTTAAACCAGGGCTATCAGGGCGGGCACTGCTGAATTAACCTTGTACAGGCGACACCCCCCCATCACTCCCCGACATTCCAAACATCCCGTCCCGACAATTGGGGACGCGGCCTACGGCCAGCATTGGGCACAGGTAGGAGTTCACCATGCAAGGCCGGCTGGGCCGGGCAGGAGGCTGAGAATGCCACACACTGAAGGAGAGGCTGGGTGAATTGTCTCGTTTCTCCTTCTGGATGAGCAGAAATTTTCTCCAATTAAATATTGGGAAGACCGAAGCCAATGTCTTTGGTCCCCATCACAAACTCCGTTCCCTAGCCACTGGCTCCATCCCTCTCCCTAACATCTGTCTGAGGCTGAACCACACTGTTCACAACCTTGGTGTCATATTTGACCCTGAAATGAGCTTCCGACCACATATCCGCAGCATAACTGAGACCGCCTATTTCCACCTCCGTAACATCGCCTGTCTCCGCCCTCGCCTCAGCTCATCCGCTGCTGAAACCCTCATCAATGCCTTTGTTACCTCTAGACTTGACTATTCCAGCGCACTCCTGGCTGGCCTCCCACATTCTACCCTACGTAAACTTGAGGTCATCCAAAACTCGACTGCCCGTGTCCTAACTCGCACCAAGTCCCGTTCGCCCATCACCCCCTGTGCTCGCTGACCTACATTGGCTCCCGGTTAAGCAACACCTCGATTTAAAAATTCTCATCCTTGTTTTCAAATCCCTCCATGACCTTGCCCCTCCCTATCTCTGTAATCTCCTCCAGTCCCACAACCTCCGAGATCTCTGCGCTCCTCCAATTCTGGCCTCTTGAACATCCCTAATTTTAATCGCTCCACCATTGGTGGCCGTGCCTTCTGTTGCCTGGGCCCTAAGCTCTGGAATTCCCTCCCTAAACCTCTCCGCCTCTCTATCTCACTTTCCTCTTCTAGGATGACCCTAAAAACCAACCTCGTTGACCCTAATTTCTCCTGATGTGGCTCGGTGTCAAATTTTGTTTTATAACACTCCTGTGAAGCATCTTGGGATGTTTTGCTATGTTAAAGGCAGCGTATAAATACAAGTTGTTGTTGTTGTTGTTGTTCCTAGGAGCCTGTGACTTCGAGCAGGACCTGTGTGGCTGGAAGAACGTCCTGAACCCCAATCACGACACCAAGGACTGGGACTGGAACAGTGGGCAGGCCCCCAGCTACTTCAAAGGGCCAGAGGTGGACAACACGCTGGGGAACGCGCAAGGTGGGTGGGATGGTGGTGTGAGCATCACTGCCAGGGTGCGGTGTGCTGCCTCTCTGTTTACGAGCCGGCGTTCCCGGACCTACAACTCTCGCTCCTGGCCTCTGATCACAACCAAAAGCTGTTTCCCAGAAGGGGACGAGTCTGTGAATGGAAAGCATGGCTGTGCTCTTTCTGCACCAGTCTGTGCCGGGGTCACTGGGGGTCAATCTCAGTCTGTGCCGGGGTCACTGGGGGTCAATCTCAGTCTGTGCCGGGGTCACTGGGGGTCAATCTCAGACTATGCCGGGGTCACTAGGGGTCAATCTCACTCTGTGCCGGGGTCACTGGGGGTCAATCTCAGTCTGTGCCGAGGTCACTAGGGGTCAATCTCAGTCTGTGCTGGGGTCACTAGGGGTCAATCTCAGTCTGTGCCGAGGTCACTAGGGGTCAATCTCAGTCTGTGCCGGGGTCACTGGGGGTCAATCTCAGTCTGTGCCGGGGTCACTAGGGGTCAATCTCACTCTGTGCCGGGGTCACTGGGGGTCAATCTCAGTCTGTGCCGAGGTCACTAGGGGTCAATCTCAGTCTGTGCCGGGGTCACTAGGGGTCAATCTCAGTCTGTGCCGGGGTCACTAGGGGTCAATCTCAGTCTGTGCTGGGGTCACTAGGGGTCAATCTCACTCTGTGCCGGGGTCACTGGGGGTCAATCTCAGTCTGTGCCGGGGTCACTGGGGGTCAATCTCACTCTGTGCCGGGGTCACTGGGGGTCAATCTCACTCTGTGCCGGGGTCACTGGGGGTCAATCTCAGTCTGTGCCGGGGTCACTAGGGGTCAATCTCAGTCTGTGCTGGGGTCACTGGGGGTCAATCTCAGTCTGTGCTGGGGTCACTGGGGGTCAATCTCAGTCTGTGCCGGGGTCACTGGGGGTCAATCTCAGTCTGTGCCGGGGTCACTGGGGGTCAATCTCAGTCTGTGCCGGGGTCACTGGGGGTCAATCTCAGTCTGTGCCGGGGTCACTGGGGGTCAATCTCAGACTATGCCGGGGTCACTGGGGGTCAATCTCAGTCTGTGCCGGGGTCACTGGGGGTCAATCTCAGACTATGCCGGGGTCACTGGAGGTCAATCTCAGTCTGTGCCGGGGTCACTGGGGGTCAATCTCAGTCTGTGCCGGGGTCACTGGGGGTCAATCTCAGTCTGTGCTGGGGTCACTGGGGGTCAATCTCAGTCTGTGCCGGGGTCACTGGGGGTCAATCTCAGTCTGTGCCGGGGTCACTGGGGGTCAATCTCAGTCTGTGCTGGGGTCACTGGGGGTCAATCTCAGTCTGTGCCGGGGTCACTGGGGGTCAATCTCAGTCTGTGCCGGGGTCACTGGGGGTCAATCTCAGTCTGTGCTGGGGTCACTGGGGGTCAATCTCAGTCTGTGCCGGGGTCACTGGGGGTCAATCTCAGTCTGTGCCGGGGTCACTGGGGGTCAATCTCAGTCTGTGCTGGGGTCACTGGGGGTCAATCTCAGACTATGCCGGGGTCACTGGGGGTCAATCTCAGTCTGTGCCGGGGTCACTGGGGGTCATTCAAGGGGTATGGCGGTCTAGAGGTTATGTTACTGGACTAGGAATTCAGAGATCCTGAGATCAGATCCCACCATGGCAGTCTGAGACTTTGAAATAAAAAGCTGGTAGCAGTAAAAGTCACCATGGAGTTGCTGCATTGTTGTTAAAAACCCAACTGAGTCACTGATGTCCTTTAGGGAAATAAACCTGCCGTCCTTACCCAGTCTGGCCTATATATAACTCCAGTCCCACACCAATGTGGTTGACTCTGAACTGTTTAACTGTATGTCTGTGAGTGTGTGTTTGGGTACGTAAGTGTGTTTGAGTGAGTGTATGTTTTAAGTGAGCGTGCATGACTGTGTGAGAGTGAGTGAGTATTTAGGTGGGTGTGTGTGCGTGAGTGATTGTGTTTGGATGAGTGTGAGTGTGAGGACAGGGTGTGAGGACAGGATTGGCCCTCACTGTGATGTCCCACACTCACTGTGGGTGAAGAATGGCCACTGGGGAGGTATGGCACGGCGGACAGTAATTGTGGAACTGGACCCAGCAACAGTCTTCAGCGGCTGGGGGTGGGTGGGGGAGCTGGGCAATAGACAGTGGGTGAGAGAAATAGAGGGGAAGGAAATAGAGGAGAGAGAGAGGAAATGGAAGAGAGAGAGGGATGAAATTGAGGAGAAAGAGCGCAGGATCTTTTTTAAATTATTCGCTCCTGGGATGTGGGCATCGCTGACAAGGCCAGCATTTATTGCCCATCCCTAATTGCCCTTGAAAAGATGGTGGTGAGCCGCCTTCTTGAACCGCTGCAGTCCGTGTGGTGAAGGTGCTCCCACAGTGCTGTTAGGGAGGGAGTTCCAGGATTTTGACCCAGCGACAATGAAGGAACGGCCGATATATTTCGAAGTCAGGATGATGTATGACTTGGAGGGGAACTTGGAGGTGGTGGTGTTCCCATGCGCCTGCTGCCCTTGTCCTTCTAGGTGGTAGAGGTCGCGGGTTTGGGAGGTGCTGCCGAAGAAGCCTTGGCGAGTTGCTGCAGTGCATCTTGTAGATGGTACACACTGTAGTCACGGTGCGCCGGTGGTGGAGGGAGTGAATGTTTAAGGTGGTGGATGGGGTGCCAATCAAGCGGGCTGCTTTGTCCTGGATGGTGTCGAGCTTCTTGAGTGTTGTCAGAGCTGCACTCATCCAGGCAAGTGGAGAGTATTCCATCACACTCCTGATTTGTGCCTTTTAGATGGTGGAAGGGCTTTGGGGAGTCAGGAGGTGAGACACTCACTGCAGAATACCCAGCCTCTGACCTGCTCTTGTTGCCACAGTGCTTATGTGGCTGGTCCAGTTAAGTTTCTGGTCAATGGTGACCCCCATTTCTGGTCAATGGTGGGGGATTCAGTGATGGTAATGCCGTTGCATATCAAGGGGCGGTGGTTAGACTCTCTCTTGTTGGAGATAGTCATTGCCTGGCATTTGTTGGCCACGAATGTAACCTGCCACTTATCAGCCCAAGCCTGAATGTCATACAGGTCTTGCTGCATGCGGGCATGGACTGCTTCATTATCTGAGGCGTTGTGAATGGCACTGAACACTGTGCAGTCATCAGCGAACATCCCTACTTCTGATCTTATGATGGAGGATAATAGAAGAGGGAGGGGAGAAACAGAAGAGAGAAATGCAAAAAGTAGAGAGATGTTAATGACGGAGTGGTGTTGGAGACCAAACCTACAGATGTGGGAGTGAGCTGCTTCATTCCTCATCTCCCTGTAACTCACCCTGGGGTGATGTTGATTGTTGGTCAAATCTTGATCGTTGATCCAGAGACTGATTCATTTTACTGGTTAATTAATAAATCTCCGTAAAGCTAAAGACTGCGGCAGCACTGCCGTCAGAGCAGTCAGTGGTGTCTGTATGGGGCTGTGATGTGACCTCTGTTTGTGTATGTGATATCCGAGTGGTAAGGTCCAATAACTGAGATAAGTGAGACTTCAGGAACCAAAACTTAACTTTTTAATTACACAGGTTAGGAGAGAAACATCTCTTACAGGCTGCCAGCAGAACACTCTATTTCTTACTGCCCGATGCAAAGATGGAGGATAAAACTCTGAGTCATACCCATAATGCAATGTTACCTTAATACTGGTATAATATAATCCCTTAGCATTTGTCTCCATCTGGTGGATAACTTAAGCATTACATCCCAGATTACTATATCCCCCCCCCCTTATGTTTACAATAATTTCTTATCAACATTCTTAAAAAGTCCATAAGGAAACTCCTTTAACGATAGTCCATCCTGAACGAATCTAGCAGGTCGTGATCAATCTCTCTGGTGGCTTGTGAGTCCTTGTTGAACGTCTTACATTCAAGTCCCTGCTTGGTTGTGGTATAGCCACCTGCTGCTCCTGAGCAGTACTCAGAGTATCTGACTCTGCTACGATGGTTTCCTCTTGACTAAGGGGTCCAGGTATAACTGTCTCTGTTCGTGGTGCTGGTACCACCAGTGCATTTGGATAACTGGGGACCAACTTGTCCTCCAACATTTCCTCTGGAACCTCCAGTTCGATCTCCCGTTGTCTGGTCAGTATCTGATCCACATGTCTGCGTACTACCTGACCAGTTCCCAACATGACCGTATATGAAACTGGACCAGTCATTGAGTCTATGACACCAGGAATCCATTTTGGACCATAACTGAAATTCCTGGTAAGGACCGCATCTCCTTCTCCAAAACTGCGGCTCTTTGTCCTTCTGTCATGGTTCTCATTTTGTTTGATTTGTCGGTTTTCCACCTTCATTTTTAGATCTGGGTGAACCAGGTCAAGAGTGGAGTGTAGTCGATGTCCTAACAACAACTCAGCAGGAGAGAGTCCTGTGGTAGATTGAGGTGTTATTCTGTAGCTGAACAGAACTCGTGACACCTTCGCTGCCAAACTCCCTTCCGCACTCTTTTTCATCATCTCCTTAAATGTTTGTACGGCTCTCTCCGCAAGTCCATTTGAAGACGGATGATATGGAGCTGAGGTCACGTGCACTATGCCATTGTTTCTCATGAACTCTTTTGTTTCTGTACTCGCAAAACACATGGCATTGTCACTTACTACGATCTCCGGTATCCCTTGATTACTAAAACTCCTACGCAGGCAGTCTATAGTAACAGTAGATGAAGCAGAATTTACAGGATACACATCCATCCATTTGGAATGTGCATCAATGATTATGAGGAACATCTTTCCCATGAATGGACCCGCATAATCTACATGTAATCTTCTCCATGGTTTATCCAGCCACTCCCAGGGGTGGAGTGGAGCCGCTGCTGGTGCCTTTCTGTGTTCTTGACAAGTGCTGCATGTCTTGACAAGATTTTCTATCTCCTCATCTAGCTTTGGCCACCACAAGTAACTCCTTGCCAAGGCTTTCATACGTGAAACTCCAGGATGACACTGATGTAGTTGCACTAGGATAGACTGTCGTGCTGGCTGTGGAATAATCACTCGAGCTCCCCACAACATGCAACCATCCTGCACACTCAGCTCTGTCTTCCTGACACTGTAAGGTGTGAAATCAGTCCCTTCCGGATGCTGTGGCCAACCCCTCATCACATATTCTCGGACTCTAGACAGTACTGGATCTTTACCAGTCCAAGTCCTTACTTGTTCTGCGGTCACAATTGCCGTGTCCGTGTCCTCCAACATCAAAACTCTGTCCTCTGGAGCTGCACGGATAGGTGTACCTGATAGTGGAAGACAGCTCAAGGCATCTGCGTTCCCATGGTACTTGCCCACCTTGTAAACGATGACATACTCATCTGCCCTCAACGTCACTGCCCACCTCTGGACCCGGGGTGACACCATCTGTGGTACTGCTTTCATTTCATTAAAAAGAGATAGAAGAGGTTTATGATCAGTGCATATGGTGAATTTCCTGCCATATATGTATTTGTGAAACCTCTGTAACCCAAACATTACTGCTAATCCCTCTTTATCTAACTGGGAATAGTTTTTTTCCGCTGGGGTCAGAGTTTGAGACATAAACCCTATTGGTCTTTCTGTTCCATCCCCCATACAGTGTGAAAGAACTGCTCCCACCCCGTAAGGTGAAGCGTCACAAGAGAGAATGATGTCTTTCTCTGCATTGTAGTGAACCAGCACATCTGAGGACAGCATCAGTTTCTTGGACTGTTCAAATGAAACCCCCTGCTCCTCTCCCCACTGCCACTGTGTCTCCTTGCGCAGTAGTTTGTGAAGAGGTGCTAACACTGTTGACAAGTTTGGCAAAAACCTGTTATAGTTTAGCAGTCCCAGGTAAGCTTTTAACTCAGTCACATTTGTAGGATCTGGGGCCTCCTGCAGTGCTTTTACCTTCTACTTGATTGGATGCAGCCCTGTGGCATCCACTCTGTGTCCCAGGAACACGACCTCATTCCCCAGGAAAATACACTTACTCCTCTTGAGCCATAACCCAGCCTTATCCAATCTTTGTAGTACCTCTCTGAGCGCTCAGATGCTCCTGGTCGGTTCTTCCCGTCACCAGAATATCATCCAGATAGATTGAAACATGTGGGATCCCTTGCAGTACACCCTCGATAGTCCTCTGGAAGATAGCTGGACTAGATGAGACACCAAATGGCAAGCGGTTATAGGTAAACAAACCCTTGTGTGTATTTATGGTTACATACTTCTTGGATTCCTCATCTAGTGTAATCTGCAAGTATGCATGACTCATATCCAGCTTCATGAATTTCTTCCCTCCAGCCAGGTTTGCAAAAAGATCCTCAGTTTTAGGAATAGGGTACTGTTCTAGTTTAGACACCCTATTTACAGTCAATTTATAATCTCCACAGATTCTTACCGAATTGTCCGGTTTTAAAACAGGTACAATGGTAGCTGCCCATTCTGAACATTTCACGGGTTCCAGAATGTTCTCTCTCAAACGACGATCAAGCTCAGCCTCTACCTTCTGTTTCATGGCATACGGCACAGGTCGTTGTTTAAAAAACCTTGGCAGTGCCTCCTTGTCGACATAAATCTTAGCTGGGGGGCCATTAAATGTTCCAAGTTCTTCCTTGAACACGTTCTCATGTTCAATCAACACATCTTGCAAAGACAACTGTTTGCCTCCCTCTAGTTGATTTATTGTTCCCCAATCCAATTTAAGTTCTCGTATCCAGCCCCGACCTGACAAGTTTGGTCCAGAACCCGATACTACAACTACAGGTAGCTATTCCACGGTGTCCCTGTGTTGCACAGTTACAATAGCTGTACCCAATGTTGCCATTCGTTCACCGGTATAGGTTTTAAGCTTCATAGAGCAAGACTTTAACTCTGGAACTTTTGCACGGTTCCACAATTTTGAGTATTCCTCCCTGTTCATTATGGTAACGCCACATCCAGTATCCACCTCAAAGTTCACCTTAGTGTCATTTACTATCAGTTGCAAAGTGATAGGATCCACTTTAGGAATGTCCTCTACCATACTATGCATTATGAACATGTCGTCTTCTTTCTCAGCTTCTCCACTGATGTGATGTGCTCCCTGTTTTTTCACTTCTCTTCCTAGGTTTTGCTTTTCTCCCCCTTTAGGTTTGTATACCTCCAGGGTAGCTTTTGCTCTGCATGCACGTTTTATGTGTCCTTTTTTCCCACACTTATGGCACTTTTCCTCCAGAAACCTGCATTCCCTTGCCAGGTGATCGCCATTGCATCTATAACATGCCTTTACATGCTCACGTTGTGGTTTCTGACGCATGTTTAACTTGTGCACAATAACCTGACCTGCAACTTGCCTCGTAGTAGCCCAGTCTGAACCTTGTATTTCTTTTACATCACGGTTAGCTGTCTCTATGGCTTGAGCAAGTTCCAACGCTTTTTCATACGTAAGCCCAGTCTCGGATAATAATCTCCTCTGCATTCGAGCATCCATTATCCCGCAAACAAGCCTATCTCTCAGCATGTCTTTCAAACTGTTCCCGTAATTGCAATCGTGTGCCAGTTTTCTCAACACCGCTACATAATCCAATATAGTCTCTCCCGGTTTCCTGTTCCGTGAATTAAATTTGAAACGCTGTACAATCTCACTCGGTCTGAGATTGAAATGTTCCTTTAGCAAGTCCACTAATTCAGCAAATGGTCTGTCACCAGGCTTTGCAGGACTGCATAAGTTTCTCAATAAACTATACGTCAGACTTCCCACGGAAGTGAGCAAAATAGCTCTCCTTTTCCCGACATCAACTATATCATTTGCTACAAAGAAATGCTCCAGCAACTCATAGTATTCGCTCCAGAGTTGTGTTTGAACATCAAAAGCAGACATCTGTCCTTCCATAGCTGCCATGATTTCTTGCTTCAGTGCTTTTCTTTTATTTTCCCTTCCTCAAGTTGAGTTCTGTTTATTCTCATCGCCAAATGTGATATCCAAGTGGTAAGGTCCAATAACTGAGATAAGTGAGACTTCAGGAACCAAAACTTAACTTTTTAATTACACAGGTTAGGAGAGAAACATCTCTTACAGGCTGCCAGCAGAACACTCTATTTCCTACTGCCCAATGCAAAGATGGAGGATAAAACTCTGAGTCATACCCATAATGCAATGTTACCTTAATACTGGTATAATATAATCCCTTAGCATTTGTCTCCATCTGGTGGATAACTTAAGCATTGCATCCCAGATTACTACAGTGTGTAAGTGTTAGCCGTGGCTCAGTGGGTAGCACACTTGCCTCTGAGCCAGTGAGTTGTGGGTTCGAGTCCCACTCCAGAGAATTGAGCCCATAATCCAGGCAGACACTCCCAGTGCAGTGCTGAGGGAGTACTGCACTGTCCGAGGTGCCGTCTTTCGGATGAGACGTTAAACCGAGGCCCCGTCTGCTCTCTCAGGTGGACGTAAAAAATCCCACGGCACAATTTCGAAGAAGAGCAGGGGAGTTATCCCTGGTGTCCTGGGGCCAATGTTTATCCCTCAATCAGCATAACAAAAACAGATGATCTGGTCATTACCACATTGCTGTTTGTGGGAGCTTGCTGTGCGCAAATTGGCTGCCCATTGCCTACATTACAACAGTGACTCCACTTCAAAAGATGTTCATTTGGTTGTGAAGTGTTTTGGGATGTCCTGAGGATGTGAAAGGTGCTATATAAATGCAAGTCTTTCTTTCTTTCTTTCTAGGTCACTACATGTTTGTGGACATTGAGGCCCTGAGTGTTGCTGACACAGCCTGGCTCCTGAGTGAACACTTCCCCCTGACCAAGGGCTCCTGCCTCAAATTCTATTACAACATCAACATGGCCACACAGCAGAGTGAGTTCCCTGCGCGCTGCCTGTGTCAGTGAGTCTGGATCTCACAGCCCAAACACTCGGCTTTACAGAAAGCAAAAGCCCACAGACACTGGGACATCGGAAATAAAACCAGCAGATGCTGGAAACGCTCGGCGGCTCAGGCATCCTGTGTGGATAGAGGAAGGCAGGGTTTACCTTTCAGGCCAATGACTTCGTCAGAACCAGTCCTGAAACAAGGGCCCAGAAATTCGGGTCTCCACGGGTGAATACGCACGGGGTACTCACCCGTAGGCCCAACGGAAGTGCCGGTTTCGTGCATGCACTGCGCATACGCGGGAAACCGGCACTTCCATTCCCTTAAAGGAAAGGGTT
This sequence comes from Somniosus microcephalus, assembly GCF_052327205.1. Classification (NCBI taxonomy): domain Eukaryota; kingdom Metazoa; phylum Chordata; class Chondrichthyes; order Squaliformes; family Somniosidae; genus Somniosus; species Somniosus microcephalus. Next base: position 71,402,749 of record NC_141009.1, read on the forward strand.
CAGAGGTGGAACGCGTGCGCCGGAGAGGCAGTCTGTTTTTAACAAGGTAAGTGGTGAATTAATTAAAATTAAAACATTTTTTCCACAGGTTTATTATTTTTAAATACTTTAAAAAAAGGTAAGTTTATTTTTAGCCCCATTAGAAAATGTAATTAATGTTTTCAGAAATTTAAATTGTTTAAAATAGATATTTTATGTAATTTATAGTTATTTTAAAAATGTGATTTAAAAAAAAAATGTATTTGAAGTTTTAGTGATGTTTTGGGGCTTATAGTATTTATAGGTTTGACAGGTCTTCCTGCCAACTTTATGAATGGGCATTCCCTGCTACCATTGGCTCTCCATGGCCCACGTGATCCCAGGGGACGCATCGAACTAACTGCGCCCCTGGGATACGCGAGCACTGCGCGCCGGCAGCTGGAGCAGGCCCAGGATCGGAATCCCACGCGGGCCCACAGCTCAACGGCCGGCGCACTAGGTAAATGCAGGTCGGGGGCTTGCACCCGCGGGAAGCCCCCGACCCGAATTTCTGGGCCATTAACCCCACCATTCCCTCCGCACAGACACGGACTGACCTGCTGCGCGCTTCCAGCATTCAACTCTGGCTGGACATATTCCTGGAGGTGTGATCACATGACCTTCAACCGCCCCCGCCCCCAGGCCCCGCCATTAGTGCGCCATCCTGCCCCCAGGCCCCGCCCCACCCCCAGGCCCCACCATTGGTGGGCCAGCCCGTCCCGCCTTCCCACGGCCAATCGGAAAGCGAGCAAACTCTTTGCTATCCGATTGGATGATTTCTGACTGTCAGTCAAACACCTTTTTCTCCATCTCAGATATTTTTAGAACTAATAACCAAAGTGTTCACACATTCTTTTTTAAATACAGTTTTTTTACCCTCCCAGTGATTTTTCCCCCGGAGTTGCTGCCAACCTTTTCCTGGAGATTAATCTTTAACTCCCAGAGGGTGGGCCAGGCCGCCCAACATCACGGCCTGTCCCCTGACCGATGTTCAGATCACAGCCTGTCCCCTGACCGATGCTCAGTGCCCAGTGCCTGAGAGGCTCTGCCGAGACAAACCTATACCTGAGCACACGCTGAGATACCTGCAGCACTGTGCGAGATACCCCACCCACTGCAGCTCAGTGTGGGGAACTGCAAGCTCATCCACTTTACATCCGAGAAAGACAAACTGCAATATGTTCGATAGCAAAATACTGCGGATGCTGGAAATCCGAAATAACAACAGAAAATGCTGGAAATACTCAGCAGGCCAGGCAACATCCGTGGAGAGAGAAATAGAGTCAACGTTTCGGGTCGAAACCCTTCGTCAAGACTGAAAAAGCACAGGAAATGAAACCGATTAAAAGGCCAGTTAGGGGGCTGGGAAATGGGGATATGTTCCAAATGGCGACAGACTGGGAACTGTGGAGGAGCAAAGGTACAGAAATCAGTGACAGCGAGTGGACAGGTACAAAAATAATCAAAAAGGCGAATGGAATGTTGGCCTTTGTCTCGGGGGCCGGGATACAAAGGGGTGAAGTGATGTTCCAGCTGTTCAGAGCTCTGGTCAGACCCCATCTGGACACTGGGTTCAGTTCTGGGCCCCGGACCTCAGTGAGAGTCAGTGGCTGTGGAACTGTACCCCAGTGAGAGTCAGTGTCTGTGGAACTGTACCCCAGCGAGAGTCAGTGCCTGTGGAACTGTACCCCAGCGAGATCAGTGCCTGTGGAACTGTACCCCAGTGAGAGTCAGTGTCTGTGGAACTGTACCCCAGCGAGAGTCAGTGCCTGTGGAACTGTACCCCAGTGAGAGTCAGTGTCTGTGGAACTGTACCCCAGTGAGAGTCAGTGCCTGTGGAACTGTACCCCAGTGAGAGTCAGTGCCTGTGGAACTGTACCCCAGCGAGAGTCAGTGTCTGTGGAACTGTACCCCAGTGAGAGTCAGTGTCTGTGGAACTGTACCCCAGCGAGAGTCAGTGCCGGTGGAACTGTACCCCAGTGAGAGTCAGTGTCTGTGGAACTGTACCCCAGCGAGAGTCAGTGCCGGTGGAACTGTACCCCAGTGAGAGTCAGTGTCTGTGGAACTGTACCCCAGTGAGAGTCAGTGCCTGTGGAACTGTACCCCAGTGAGAGTCAGTGTCTGTGGAACTGTACCCCAGCGAGAGTCAGTGCCGGTGGAACTGTACCCCAGTGAGAGTCAGTGTCTGTGGAACTGTACCCCAGTGAGAGTCAGTGCCTGTGGAACTGTACCCCAGTGAGAGTCAGTGTCTGTGGAACTGTACCCCAGTGAGAGTCAGTGTCTGTGGAACTGTACCCCAGTGAGAGTCAGTGCCTGTGGAACTGTACCCCAGCGAGAGTCAGTGTCTGTGGAACTGTACCCCAGTGAGAGTCAGTGTCTGTGGAACTGTACCCCAGCGAGAGTCAGTGCCGGTGGAACTGTACCCCAGTGAGAGTCAGTGCCTGTGGAACTGTACCCCAGTGAGAGTCAGTGCCGGTGGAACTGTACCCCAGCGAGAGTCAGTGCCGGTGGAACTGTACCCCAGTGAGAGTCAGTGTCTGTGGAACTGTACCCCAGCGAGAGTCAGTGCCGGTGGAACTGTACCCCAGTGAGAGTCAGTGTCTGTGGAACTGTACCCCAGTGAGAGTCAGTGCCTGTGGAACTGTACCCCAGTGAGAGTCAGTGTCTGTGGAACTGTACCCCAGTGAGAGTCAGTGCCTGTGGAACTGTACCCCAGCGAGAGTCAGTGTCTGTGGAACTGTACCCCAGTGAGAGTCAGTGTCTGTGGAACTGTACCCCAGTGAGAGTCAGTGTCTGTGGAACTGTACCCCAGTGAGAGTCAGTGCCTGTGGAACTGTACCCCAGTGAGAGTCAGTGTCTGTGGAACTGTACCCCAGTGAGAGTCAGTGTATGTAGAACTGTACCCCATTGAGAGTCAGTGCCTGTGGAACTGTACCCCAGTGAAAGTCAGTGTCTGTGGAACTGTACCCCAGCGAGAGTCAGTGTCTGTGGCACTGTACCCAAGTGGGAGTCAGTGTCTGTGGAACTGTACCCCAGTGAGAGTCAGTGTCTGTGGAACTTTACCCCAGTGAGAGTCAGTGTCTGTGGAACTGTATCCGAGTGAGAGTCAGTGTCTGTGGAACTGTACCCCAGTGAGAGTCAGTGTCTGTGGAACTGTACCCCAGTGAGAGTCAGTGTCTGTGGAACTGTACCCCAGTGAGAGTCAGTGTCTGTGGAACTGTACCCCAGTGAGAGTCAGTGTCTGTGGAACTGTACCCCAGTGAGAGTCAGTGTCTGTGGAACTGTACCCCAGTGAGAGTCAGTGTCTGTGGAACTGTACCCCAGTGAGAGTCAGTGTCTGTGGAACTGTACCCCAGTGAGAGTCCGTGTCTGTGGAACTGTACCCCAGTGAGAGTCAGTGTCTGTGGAACTGTACCCCAGTGAGAGTCAGTGTCTGTGGAACTGTACCCCAGTGAGAGTCAGTGCCTGTGGAACTGTACCCCAGCGAGAGTCAGTGTCTGTGGAACTGTACCCCAGTGAGAGTCAGTGTCTGTGGAACTGTACCCCAGCGAGAGTCAGTGCCGGTGGAACTGTACCCCAGTGAGAGTCAGTGCCTGTGGAACTGTACCCCAGTGAGAGTCAGTGCCGGTGGAACTGTACCCCAGCGAGAGTCAGTGCCGGTGGAACTGTACCCCAGTGAGAGTCAGTGTCTGTGGAACTGTACCCCAGCGAGAGTCAGTGCCGGTGGAACTGTACCCCAGTGAGAGTCAGTGTCTGTGGAACTGTACCCCAGTGAGAGTCAGTGCCTGTGGAACTGTACCCCAGTGAGAGTCAGTGTCTGTGGAACTGTACCCCAGTGAGAGTCAGTGCCTGTGGAACTGTACCCCAGCGAGAGTCAGTGTCTGTGGAACTGTACCCCAGTGAGAGTCAGTGTCTGTGGAACTGTACCCCAGTGAGAGTCAGTGTCTGTGGAACTGTACCCCAGTGAGAGTCAGTGCCTGTGGAACTGTACCCCAGTGAGAGTCAGTGTCTGTGGAACTGTACCCCAGTGAGAGTCAGTGTATGTAGAACTGTACCCCATTGAGAGTCAGTGCTTGTGGAACTGTACCCCAGTGAAAGTCAGTGTCTGTGGAACTGTACCCCAGCGAGAGTCAGTGTCTGTGGCACTGTACCCAAGTGGGAGTCAGTGTCTGTGGAACTGTACCCCAGTGAGAGTCAGTGTCTGTGGAACTTTACCCCAGTGAGAGTCAGTGTCTGTGGAACTGTATCCGAGTGAGAGTCAGTGTCTGTGGAACTGTACCCCAGTGAGAGTCAGTGTCTGTGGAACTGTACCCCAGTGAGAGTCAGTGTCTGTGGAACTGTACCCCAGTGAGAGTCAGTGTCTGTGGAACTGTACCCCAGTGAGAGTCAGTGTCTGTGGAACTGTACCCCAGTGAGAGTCAGTGTCTGTGGAACTGTACCCCAGTGAGAGTCAGTGTCTGTGGAACTGTACCCCAGTGAGAGTCAGTGTCTGTGGAACTGTACCCCAGTGAGAGTCCGTGTCTGTGGAACTGTACCCCAGTGAGAGTCAGTGTCTGTGGAACTGTATCCCAGTGAGAGTCAGTGTCTGTGGAACTGTACCCCAGTGAGAGTCAGTGTCTGTGGAACTGTACCCCAGTGAGAGTCAGTGTCTGTGGAACTGTACCCCAGTGAGAGTCAGTGTCAGTGGAACTGTACCCCAGTGAGAGTCAGTGTCTGTGGAACTGTACCCCAGCGAGAGTCAGTGCCGGTGGAACTGTACCCCAGTGAGAGTCAGTGTCTGTGGAACTGTACCCCAGTGAGAGGCAGTTTCTGTGGAACGATTCCCCAGTGAGAGTCAGTGTCTGTGGAACTGTACCCCAGTAGTTTAAGGAGTGGAGAGGGAAAGCAACATTCAGTTTCTGCTGATTTGCTTGTTGCAGCTCCGTCAGGGGTCAGTAATCTATTTGGAGCCAGCTTGTCCGGACATGAGCTCCACACCCCTCCCGTTTGATGAGCTCTCCTGTCTGAATTGTTTGCAGTGAACGTGGCCCTGAAGGTTTTTCTATACCACACTGATGAGCCGTTTGGGATCTGGGAGGCCAAGGATTCCCAGAGTAAGGAATGGCGAGCTGTCAACATCACCGTGGAGAGTCCGGCAGAATTCCAGGTCAGTCCAGGTTTACCCGCCTCTATAACCAGTTTAAAATCAACTTCTTCACAGAACAATCCCACCCTCTCCCCATCTCCCCAACCCCACCTACCCACCCTCTCCCCATCTCCCCAACCCCACCTACCCACCCTCTCCCCATCTCCCCAACCCCACCTACCCACCCTCTCCCCGTACCCCCAACCCCACCTACCCACCCTCTCCCCATCTCCCCAACCCCACCTACCCACCCTCTCCCCACATCCCCAACCTCACCTACCCACCCTCTCCCCATCTCCCCAACCCCACCTACCCACCCTCTCCCCATCTCCCCAACCCCACCTACCCACCCTCTCCCCACATCCCCAGCCCCACCTACCCAACCTCACCCCACAACCCCAACCCCACCTACCCACCCTCTCCCCATCTCCCCAACCCCATCGACCCACCCTCTCCCCACATCCCCAACCCCACCTACCCACCCTCTCCCCACATCCCCAACCCCACCTACCCACCCTCTCCCCACATCCCCAACCCCACCTACCCATCCTCTCCCCACATCCCCAACACCACCTACCCACCCTCTCCCCATCTCCCCAATCCCACCTACCCACCCTCTCCCCGTCTCCCCAACCCCACTGACCCACCCTCTCCCCATCTCCCCAACCCCACCGACCCACCCTCTCCCCATCTCCCCAACCCCACCTACCCACCCTCTCCCCATCTCCCCAACCCCACCTACCCACCCTCTCCCCATCTCCCCAACCCCACCAACCCACCCTCTCCCCATATCCCCAACCCCACTTACCCACCCTCTCCCCATCTCCCCAATCCCACCTACCCACCCTCTCCCCATCTCCCCAACCCCACCTACCCACCCTCTCCCCATCCCCAACCCCACCTACCCACCCTCTCCCCATCTCCCCAACCCCACCTACCCACCCTCTCCCCGTACCCCCAACCCCACCTATCCACCCTCGCCCCATCTCCCCAACCCCACCTACCCACCCTCTCCCCATCTCCCCAATCCCACCAACCCACCCTCTCCCCGTCTCCCCAACCCCACTGACCCACCCTCTCCCCATCTCCCCAACCCCACCGACCCACCCTCTCCCCATCTCCCCAACCCCACCTACCCACCATCTCCCCAACCCCACCTACCCACCCTCTCCCCATCTCCCCAACCCCACCTACCCACCCTCTCCCCATCTCCCCAACCCCACCAACCCACCCTCTCCCCATATCCCCAAACCCACTTACCCACCCTCTCCCCATCTCCACAATCCCACCTACCCACCCTCTCCCCATCTCCCCAACCCCACCTACCCACCCTCTCCCCATCCCCAACCCCACCTACCCACCATCTCCCCATCTCCCCAACCCCACCTACCCACCCTCTCCCCGTACCCCCAACCCCACCTATCCACCCTCGCCCCATCTCCCCAACCCCACCTACCCACCCTCTCCCCATCTCCCCAACCCCACCGACCCACCCTCTCCCCACATCCCCAACCCCACCTACCCACCCTCTCCCCACATCCCCAGCCCCACCTACCCACCCTCTCCCCACATCCCCAACCCCACCCTCTCCCCATCTCCCCAACCCCACCGACCCACCCTCTCCCCACATCCCCAACCCCACCTACCCACCCTCTCCCCATCTCCCCAATCCCACCTACCCACCCTCTCCCCATCTCCCCAACCCCACCTACCCACTCTCTCCCCATCTTCCCAACCCCACCTACCCACCCTCTCCCCGTCTCCCCAACCCCACCTACCCACCCTCTCCCCGTCTCCCCAACCCCACCTACCCACCCTCTCCCCGTATCCCCAACCCCACCTACCCACCCTCTCCCCATCTCCCCAATCCCACCTACCCACCCTCTCCCCATCTCCCCAACCCCACCTACCCACCCTCTCCCCATCTCCCCAACCCCACCTACCCACCCTCTCCCCATCTCCCCAACCCCACCTACCCACCCTCTCCCCGTATCCCCACCCCCACCTACCCACCCTCTCCCCATCTCCCCAACCCCACCTACCCACCCTCTCCCCATCTCCCCAACCCCACCTACCCACCCTCTCCCCATCTCCCCAACCCCACCTACCCACCCTCTCCCCATCTCCCCAACCCCACCTACCCACCCTCTCCCCATCTCACCAACCCCACCTACCCACCCTCTCCCCATCTCCCCAACCCCACCTACCCACCCTCTCCCCATCTCCCCAACCCCACCTACCCACCCTCTCCCCATCTCCCCAACCCCACCTACCCACCCTCTCGCCGTATCCCCACCCCCACCTACCCACCCTCTCCCCATCTCCCCACCCCCACCTACCCACCCTCTCCCCATCTCCCCAACCCCACCTACCCACCCTCTCCCCGTATCCCCAACCCCACCTACCCACCCTCTCCCCATCTCCCCACCCCCACCTACCCACCCTCTCCCCATCTCCCCACCCCCACCTACCCACCCTCTCCCCGTATCCCCAACCCCACCTACCCACCCTCTCCCCATCTCCCCAACCCCACCTACCCACCCTCTCCCCATCTCCCCACCCCACCGACCCACCCTCTCCCCACATCCCCAACCCCACCTACCCACCCTCTCCCCATCTCCCCAACCCCACCTACCCACCCTCTCCCCATCTCCCCAACCCCACCGACCCACCCTCTCCCCATCTCCCCAACCCCACCTACGCACCCTCTCCCCATCTCCCCAACCCCACCTACCCACCCTCTCCCCATCTCCCCACCCCCACCTACCCACCCTCTCCCCCTCTCCCCAACCCCACCTACCCACCCTCTCCCCATCTCCCCAACCCCACCTACCCACCCTCTCCCCATCTCCCCAACCCCACCTACCCACCCTCTCCCCATCTCCCCACCCCCACCTACCCACCCTCTCCCCGTCTCCCCAACCCCACCTACCCACCCTCTCCCCATCTCCCCACCCCCACCTACCCACCCTCTACCCCTCTCCCCACCCCCACCGACCCACCCTCTCCCCATCTCCCCAACCCCACCTACCCACCCTCTCCCCCTCTCCCCACCCCCACCTACCCACCCTCTCCCCATCTCCCCACCCCCACCTACCCACCCTCTCCCCATCTCCCCACCCCCACCTACCCACCCTCTCCCCATCTCCCCAACCCCACCTACCCACCCTCTCCCCATCTCCCCAACCCCACCGACCCACCCTCTCCCCATCTCCCCAACCCCACCTACCCACCCTCTCCCCATCTCCCCAACCCCACCTACCCACCCTCTCCCCGTCTCCCCAACCCCACCGACACACACTCTCCCCGTCTCCCCACCCCCACCTACCCACCCTCTCCCCATCTCCCCAACACCACCTACCCACCCTCTCCCCATCTCCCCAACCCCACCTACCCACCCTCTCCCCATCTCCCCACCCCCACCTACCCACCCTCTCCCCATCTCCCCAACCCCACCGACCCACCCTCTCCCCATCTCCCCAACCCCACCGACCCACCCTCTCCCCATCTCCCCACCCCCACCTACCCACCCTCTCCCCGTCTCCCCAACCCCACCTACCCACCCTCTCCCCATCTCCCCACCCCCACCTACCCACCCTCTCCCCCTCTCCCCACCCCCACCGACCCACCCTCTCCCCATCTCCCCAACCCCACCTACCCACCCTCTCCCCCTCTCCCCACCCCCACCTACCCACCCTCTCCCCATCTCCCCACCACCACCTACCCACCCTCTCCCCATCTCCCCACCCCCACCTACCCACCCTCTCCCCGTATCCCCAACCCCACCTACCCACCCTCTCCCCATCTCCCCAACCCCACCTACCCACCCTCTCCCCATCTCCCCACCCCCACCGACCCACCCTCTCCCCACATCCCCAACCCCACCTACCCACCCTCTCCCCATCTCCCCAACCCCACCTACCCACCCTCTCCCCATCTCCCCAACCCCACCGACCCACCCTCTCCCCATCTCCCCAACCCCACCTACCCACCCTCTCCCCATCTCCCCAACCCCACCTACCCACCCTCTCCCCATCTCCCCACCTACCCACCCTCTCCACGTCTCCCCAACCCCACCTACCCACCCTCTCCCCATCTCCCCAACCCCACCTACCCACCCTCTCCCCGTCTCCCCAACCCCACCTACCCACCCTCTCCCCATCTCCCCAACCCCACCTACCCACCCTCTCCCCATCTCCCCAACCCCACCGACCCACCCTCTCCCCATCTCCCCAACCCCACCTACCCACCCTCTCCCCATCTCCCCACCCCCACCGACCCACCCTCTCCCCACATCCCCAACCCCACCTACCTACCCTCTCCCCATCTACCCAACCCCACCTACCCACCCTCTCCCCATCTCCCCAACCCCACCGACCCACCCTTTCCCCATCTCCCCAACCCCACCTACCCACCCTCTCCCCATCTCCCCACCCCCACCTACCCACCCTCTCCCCGTATCCCCAACCCCACCTACCCACCCTCTCCCCATCTCCCCAACCCCACCTACCCACCCTCTCCCCATCTCCCCAACCCCACCTACCCACCCTCTCCCCATCTCCCCAACCCCACCAACCCACCCTCTCCCCACATCCCCAACCCCACCTACCCACCCTCTCCCCATCTCCCCAACCCCACCTACCCACCCTCTCCCCATCTCCCCAACCCGACCGACCCACCCTCTCCCCATCTCCCCAACCCCACCTACCCACCCTCTCCCCATCTCCCCAACCCCACCTACCCACCCTCTCCCCATCTCCCCACCCCCACCTACCCACCCTCTCCACGTCTCCCCAACCCCACCTACCCACCCTCTCCCCATCTCCCCACCCCCACCTACCCACCCTCTCCACAGCTCCCCACCCCCACCTACCCACCCTCTCCCCGTATCCCCAACCCCACCTACCCACCCTCTCCCCATCTCCCCAACCCCACCTACCCACCCTCTCCCCATCTCCCCACCCCCACCGACCCACCCTCTCCCCACATCCCCAACCCCACCTACCCACCCTCTCCCCATCTCCCCAACCCCACCTACCCACCCTCTCCCCATCTCCCCAACCCCACCTACCCCCCCTCTCCCCATCTCCCCTACCCCACCTACCCACCCTCTCCCCGTCTCCCCAACCCCACCTACCCACCCTCTCCCCATCTCCCCAACCCCACCTACCCACCCTCTCCCCATCTCCCCAACCCCACCGACCCACCCTCTCCCCATCTCCCCAACCCCACCTACCCACCCTCTCCCCATCTCCCCACCCCCACCGACCCACCCTCTCCCCACATCCCCAACCCCACCTACCTACCCTCTCCCCATCTACCCAACCCCACCTACCCACCCTCTCCCCTTCTCCCCAACCCCACCGACCCACCCTTTCCCCATCTCCCCAACCCCACCTACCCACCCTCTCCCCATCTCCCCAACCCCACCTACCCACCCTCTCCCCATCTCCCCACCCCCACCTACCCACCCTCTCCACGTCTCCCCAACCCCACCTACCCACCCTCTCCCCATCTCCCCACCCCCACCTACCCACCCTCTCCCCATCTCCCCACCCCACCTACCCACCCTCTCCCCGTATCCCCAACCCCACCTACCCACCCTCTCCCCATCTCCCCAACCCCACCTACCCACCCTCTCCCCATCTCCCCACCCCCACCGACCCACCCTCTCCCCACATCCCCAACCCCACCTACCCACCCTCTCCCCATCTCCCCAACCCCACCTACCCACCCTCTCCCCATCTCCCCAACCCCACCGACCCACCCTCTCCCCATCTCCCCAACCCCACCTACCCACCCTCTCCCCATCTCCCCAACCCCACCTACCCACCCTCTCCCCATCTCCCCAACCCCACCTACCCACCCTCTCCCCATCTCCCCAACCCCACCTACCCACCCTCTCCCCATCCCCAACCCCACCGACCCACCCTCTCCCCATCTCCCCAACCCCACCTACCCACCCTCTCCCCATCTCCCCAACCCCACCGACCCACCCTCTCCCCATCTCCCCAACCCCACCTACCCACCCTCTCCCCATCTCCCCAACCCCACCTACCCACCCTCTCCCCATCTCCCCAACCCCACCTACCCACCCTCTCCCCATCTCCCCAACCCCACCGACCCACCCTCTCCCCATCTCCCCAACCCCACCTACCCACCCTCTCCCCATCTCCCCAACCCCACCTACCCACCCTCTCCCCATCTCCCCAACCCCACCTACCCACCCTCTCCCCATCCCCAACCCCACCGACCCACCCTCTCCCCATCTCCCCAACCCCACCGACCCACCCTCTCCCCATCTCCCCAACCCCACCGACCCACCCTCTCCCCGTACCCCCAACCCCACCTACCCACCCTCTCCCCATCTCCCCACCCCCACCGACCCACCCTCTCCCCACATCCCCAACCCCACCTACCCACCCTCTCCCCATCTCCCCAACCCCACCTACCCACCCTCTCCCCATCTCCCCAACCCGACCGACCCACCCTCTCCCCATCTCCCCAACCCCACCGACCCACCCTCTCCCCATCTCCCCACCCCCACCTACCCACCCTCTCCCCGTATTCCCAACCCCACCTACCCACCCTCTCCCCATCTCCCCAACCCCACCTACCCACCCTCTCCCCGTCTCCCCAACCCCACCTACCCACCCTCTCCCCATCTCCCCAACCCCACCTACCCACCCTCTCCCCATCTCCCCAACCCCACCTACCCACCCTCTCCCCCTCTCCCCAACCCCACCTACCCACCCTCTCCCCGTCTCCCCACCCCCACCGACCCACCCTCTCCCCATCTCCCCACCCCCACCTACCCACCCTCTCCCCATCTCCCCAACCCCACCGACCCACCCTCTCCCCGTCTCCCCAACCCCACCTACCCACCGTCTCCCCATCTCCCCAACCCCACCGACCCACCCTCTCCCCATCTCCCCAACCCCACCTACCCACCCTCTCCCCATCTCCCCAACCCCACCTACCCACCCTCTCCCCATCTCCCCAACCCCACCTACCCACCCTCTCCCCATCTCCCCAACCCCACCGACCCACCCTCTCCCCATCTCCCCAACCCCACCTACCCACCCTCTCCCCATATTCCCAACCCCACCGACCCACCCTCTCCCCGTACCCCCACCCCCACCTACTGTATCGTTCCTTCGTTACAACAGTGATTACACTTCACAGACCCTCTCATTGGCTGTTTCACAGACCCTCTCATTGGCTGTTTCACAGACCCTCTCATTGGCTGTTTCACAGACCCTCTCATTGGCTGTAAAGCACTTCGGGATCATGAGGTTGTGAAAGGCGCTGTAGAAACACAAGTTCATTCATTCTTTACGCATTTTCTCACCATAAGAATGATGAACGATGCAGCCAACAAAGTAGACTACAAGTAACGGACGGCATAATGAAGCTGTACAGACCATGCCTTGAGTATTGGAGTACTGGGTTACTGGAGTACTGGAGTACCGGGTTACTGGAGTACCTGGTTACTGGAGTACCGATTGAAATAAAGAGTAGATTGCCTTTCAAAAGCTAGGCTTTATTAACCTTAAAAAACCAGCAAGTACATGTTGAGCACCCAGTCTCAACCACTGTAGAAAACTGAATTTAAGATGGCCACCACAGGTCACATGGAATCAACTAACCAATAAGTTTACAGCATATATCTCAAGGCAGGAAAACAGGCAACCAATTACAATGCTTCTTATAAAACAAGAATAATCACCACATTCACCCCTCCTTTTAAAATATACTTCAACCTAGGTAGCCTTTACAGTTTACAATTAGTTATTTATGACTAGAGCAATACATGTATAATGCCTTCAACAATTTTAAAATTTTACTATTAATTTATTAATTATTTTAAAAGTCCATTTTTAATCGGTCGACCGGATATCTTGTTCGTGTCGACCTTCTTAGCCTTGGTGGAGTTCCTTGCCCTCCCACACCAGGAGACACAGAAATATCTTCTGCAGGGAGGCTATCAATATCCCGATTATCAACGGTTTCCGGATTGGAAGTCCCATTAGAAGGTAGACTGGGAGGGTCATGAACATCCATCGGGGGCAGACTAAGAGAATTGTAAGTGTCTGCAATAGGATTGGAAATGTTCGTAATATCTGTGACGACATCAACATTATCTGAATTATGGCTATTGTTAATGTCCTCAGGAGAGGGCTGGCCACCACAAGGAGCTAAGTCTTTAACTGAAACCGTACTTTCTTTCCCATCTTGGAATCGAATGTGAGCATATTGGGAATTTGCCTCCAATAGCTCCACCTCCTCCACTAAAGGATCATACTTTGACAGTCTAACATGGCGTCGGAGCAGCACAGGTCCCTGCATAGTAAGCCATGAAGGTACCAAATATCCCGTAGTGGATCTCCGCGGATAGTTGAAGAGCCTTTCATGGGGAGTCACATTAGTAGCCGTTGAAAGCAATGATCTAGTGGAATGCAGGGCATCAGGCAGTACCATTTCCCATTGTGTATTCTTAAGGTTCCGGGATGTCAAAGCCAACATAACTGCCTTCCAGATCACCCCATTGTATCGTTCGCACTGTCCATTACCCTGGGGATTATACGGGGTAGTTCTGCTAGTAGAAATTCCCCGACTCTGGAGGTATTCCTTCAACTGGGAAGACATAAAAGAACTTCCCTGATCCGAATGGATATACGCAGGCATCCCAAAGATGACAAAAAGTTGAGTCAGACATTTAATAACTGTAGCAGCTGATACATCTGTACAAGGAAAAGCAAAAGGGAACCTTGAAAACTCATCCACAACAGTAAATATATATCGATTCTGAGTCGTTGAAGGAAGAGGCCCCTTAAAATCAATGCTCAGGCGTTCAAAGGGAGAAGTAGCCTTTATAAGATGAGCTCGTTGAGGCTTAAAGAAATTCGGTTTACACCGTGCACAGATAGAACATGACGAAGTCATCCGCTTGACGTCTTCAACTGAAAAGGGCAAATTCTTACTGCGTACGAAGTGTATCATCCTCGTAACACCAGGATGGCACAAAGCATTATGAAGATTAATAAGCGTATCTCCGTGAAGCACAGAACAATAAGCCCTCGACAGCGCATCAGCGGCAACATTATCCTTCCCCAGACGATAGACTATATCGAAATGATAGCATGCCAACTCGATCCTCCACCTCATTATTTTATCATTCTTAATCTTTCCGAAATGTTTGACATCAAACATGAAGGACACAGATTTTTGGTCAGTTACTAACATAAAATGTCGCCCAGATAAATAATGTCTCCATTTACGCAGTGCTTCTACTATTGCGTACGCCTCTTTCTCTATTGATGAATGTCTCTGCTCACTATTGCTCAGAGTACGTGAGAAAAAGGCCACAGGTCTTCCATTTTGGTTCAGGGTAGCCCCAATTGCAAAATCGGAAGCGTCCGTCTCAATCACAAAGGGAACCTGCTCATCAATAGAATGCACAACTGCTCCAAGGATATCCTTTTTAAGATTATCAAAACACATCCTGGCCTCCCATGATAGAGGATATGTCGTAACCCGAATAAGGGGCCGGATCTTCCGCGAGAAGTTTGCAATCCAATTAGAATAATAAGAAAACAGTCCAACAACTCGTTGCAAGGCCTTAGAATTAGTAGGGCAAGGTAACTCAATCAGTGGTCGCAGCCATTCTGGATCTGGTTTAATCTTGTTTCCCGAGATAATATACCCCAGTAAATTTACCTCGGTGGTCGAAAAGATACACTTCTCTTTATTGAAAGTTAAGCCAACTTTTTCCGCAACTTGAAGGAATCTTTCTAGATTAAAATCGTGCTCCACCCTTGATTTGCCACACACCGTGATGTCATCTAAATATGAGAAGGTGTCAGAGAGAGAGTTATCACTTATAAAAGCGTCCATTGCCCGTTGAAAACAGGCGACACCGTTAGTAACACCGAATGGTACTCGGTAAAACTGGTACAGCTTTCCGCCAGCTTCAAAGGTCGTATATGGTTTGTCCCTCTTAGCGATAGGAATCTGATGATAAGCACTCTTTAGGTCAATAGTGCTAAAAACCTTATATTGAGATACTTTATTGATAAGCTCATCAATCTTAGGCAGGGGGTACGCATTGAGTATACCTGTTAATAGTTTGAGAGTAGTCTATCACCATTCGCTTCTTATGTCTCTCATTAGTGGTGACAACTACTTGTGCCCGCCAGGGCGAAAAACTAGGTTCAATGATTCCTTCCGATAAAAGACGTTGAACTTCAGAATTAATAAATTCTTTATCCTGACTGCTATACCTTCTTGACTTGGTAGCAATTGGCTTACAGTCCGGCATCAAATTGGAAAAAAGTGATAATGGAGAAATGAATAAAGAAGTTAATCCACAAATAGACAAAGGTGGCTTGGTTCCTCCGAAAGAAAGACTAAGGGACTCATGTAATTGAAGCACATCATGACCAATCAAAATGTCCGCACAGAGATTAGGCAGAACGAATAGGCGTATATCAGTATACGTATTACCTAGGAGAATTAATTTCACAAGGCAACAACCAGCTACTTGTGAGGTGAGAGTCGTCTGAGCCATACACACCTGATAGGAAACAGGCAAAATTTTCAAACGCTTCTCCCTCACAAACTGAAGACTTATAAAGCTCTCAGTACTGCCCGTATCTATAAGGGCCTTCACTTCTAACCCATTAACTTGGGCCATAACTATAGCTTTGTTTAGGCCATGGGAAAAGGCGGCGGAAACTGATGCAATAAACGCCCTATCTAAAGGCTGAATGGTTGCAGAGGAGGCAACCGATTTGCAAACACGTGCATAATGACCTCCCTTGCCTCATTTACTACACACAGCCTCCCGGGCAGGGCACTTCAGACGGGGGTGCCGGGCGTTCCCGCAAAAATAACACTTCTGAATCCTAGAGGCAACAGCTGCCGAAGTAGAAACTGTTTCAGAATCTGGTAAACCACTCCTATTAAATCCACGTAACTCCCTTTCATCCGGAACTGCCGAAACCATGGTCGCAGGCCGATCAAAAAGAGCATAAGAATCCGAACTTCTCTGAGCCAAATCCAATGTAGAGGCTTGCTCAAAAACACTCTTAAGATCCAAGGTCTTATTTTCTAATAACCGCTGACGAATTGATCTAGACAGTAATCCATTAATAAATGCATCCCGTACCGACTCTTCCTTATGTTCTTCTGCAGACACGGCCTTATAATTACAGTTAGCACCAAGGCGCCGGAGTGCTTGTAAATAAGCATCCAAGGATTCTCCCGCCTGCTGCCTACGGGCAGATAAAAGGTGACGTGCAAATACCTCATTTTTGGGTTTAACAAAAAAAAATTCCAACGTAGCAATAGCCAATTCATAAGTTTCACAGTCCAAAATATACTTATACACATCCGGAGCACTGTAGTTGATTAGTATATCCAACTTATTCAGAGATTGCTGATCCAACACACCCAAAAAGTTTTTAAATGTACGATACCAATGTTTCCATTGATCATCCACTCCTGCAGAATTAGGGTCAGCATTAAATCATTCCGGTCGAAGATATCGTTCCATTATAGCAAAAGGTTAATAAATTGAAATAAAGAGTAGATTGCCTTTCAAAAGCTAGGCTTTATTAACCTTAAAAAACCAGCAAGTACATGTTGAGCACCCAGTCTCAACCACTGTAGAAAACTGAATTTAAGATGGCCACCACAGGTCACATGAAATCAACTAACCAATAAGTTTACAGCATATATCTCAAGGCAGGAAAACAGGCAACCAATTACAATGCTTCTTATAAAACAAGAATAATCACCACACCGGGTTACTGGAGTACCGGGTTACCGAAGTACCGGGTTACCGGAGTACCGGGTTACCGGAGTACTGGGTTACCGGGTTACTGGAGTACCGGGTTACTGGAGTACCGGGTTACTGGGTTACTGGAGTACCGGGTTACTGGAGTACCGGGTTACTGGGTTACTGGAGTACCGGGTTACTGGAGTACCGGGTTACTGGGTTACTGGAGTACCGGGTTACTGGAGTACCGGGTTACTGGGTTACTGGAGTACCGGGTTACTGGAGAACCGGGTGACTGGAGAACCTGGTTACTGGAGTACCGGGTTACTGGAGTACCGGGTTACTGGAGTACTGGAGTACCGGGTTACTGGAGTACCGGGTTACTGGGTTACTGGAGTACCGGGTTACTGGAGTACCGGGTTACCGGAGTACCGGGTTACCAGGTTACCGGGTTACCGGAGTACCGGGTTACTGGAGTACTGGGTTACTGGAGTACCGGGTTACCGGAGTACCGGGTTACCGGAGTACCGGGTTACTGGGTTACTGGAGTACCGGGTTACTGGAGTACCGGGTTACTGGGTTACTGGAGTACCGGGTTACTGGAGTACCGGGTTACTGGGTTACTGGAGTACCGGGTTACCGGAGTACCGGGTTACCGGAGTACCGGGTTACCAGGTTACCGGGTTACCGGAGTACCGGGTTACTGGAGTACTGGGTTACTGGAGTACCGGGTTACCGGAGTACCGGGTTACCGGAGTACCGGGTTACTGGAGTACTGGGTTACTGGAGTACCGGGTTACCGGAGTACCGGGTTACCGGAGTACCGGGTTACCAGGTTACCGGGTTACCGGAGTACCGGGTTACTGGAGTACTGGGTTACTGGAGTACTGGGTTACTGGAGTACCGGGTTACTGGAGTACCGGGTTACTGGGTTACTGGAGTACCAGGTTACTGGCATACTGGGTTACTGGAGTACCGGGTTACTGGAGTACCGGGGTACTGGGTTACTGGAGTACCGGGTTACTGGAGTACCGGGTTACTGGAGTACCGGGTTACCGGGTTACTGGAGTACCGGGTTACTGGAGTACCGGGTTACTGGAGTACCGGGTTACCGGAGTACCGGGTTACCGGAGTACCGGGTTACCGGAGCACCAGGTTACTGGGTTACTGGAGTACTGGGTTACGGGAGTACTGGAGTACTGGGTTACTGGGTTACTGGAGTACTGGGTTACTGGGTTACTGGAGTACTGGGTTACTGGGTTACTGGAGTACTGGGTTACTGGGTTACTGGAGCACTGGGTTACTGGAGTACTGGGTTACTGGGTTACTGGGGTATTGGGGTACTGGTTTACTGGGGTACTGGGTTACTGGAGTACTGGGTTACCGGGTTACTGGAGTACTGGGTTACTGGAGTACCGGGTTACTGGGTTACTGGTGTACCGGGTTACTGGAGTACTGGGTTACTGGAGTACTGGGTTACTGGAGTACTGGGTTACTGGAGTACTGGAGTACTGGGTTACTGGAGTACTGGGTTACTGGAATACTGGGGTACTGGAGTACTGGGTTACTGGGTTACTGGAGTACCGGGTTACTGGAGTGCCGGGTTACTGGAGTACCGGGTTACTGGCTTACTGGAGCACCGGGTTACTGGAGTACCAGGTTACTGGAGTACCGGGTTACAGGCTTACTGGGTTACTGGCTTACTGGGTTACTGGCTTACTGGAGTACCGGGTTACTGGCGTACCGGGTTACTGGCTTACTGGGTTACTGGGTTACTGGAGTACTGGGTTACTGGAGTACCGGGTTACTGGGTTACTGGAGTACCGGGTTACTGGGTCACTGGAGTACCGGGTTACTGGGTTACTGGAGTACCGGGTTACTGGAGTACTGGGTTACTGGGTTACCGGGTTACTGGGTTACTGGGTTACCGGGTTACTGGAGCACTGGGTTACTGGAGTACCGGGTTACTGGGTTATTGGATTACTGGGTTACTGGAGTATTGGGTTACCAGGTTACCGGAGTACACGTTTAATCCTTGTCACAGTTTTGGAGGGATGGGTATCCACATGTTGATCAGTCTATATGTGAAGAAGAACTTCCTGATATCAGTCCTAAATTTAGATGTAACTAGTTTGAGCTGTTGTACGGCCCCCTCCGACAGTGCAGCGCTCCCTCAGTACTGCCCCTCTGACATTGCAGCGCTCCCTCAATACTGACCCTCCGACAGTGCAGCGCTCCCTCAGTACTGTCCCTCCGACAGTGCAGCACTCCCTCAGTACTGCCCCTCCGACAGTGCAGCACTCCCTCAGTACTGCCACTCCGACAGTGTGGCACGCCCTCAGTACTGCCCCTCCGACATTGCAGCGTTCCCTCAGTACCGCCCCTCCGACAGTGCGGCGCACCCTCATTACTGCCCCTCCGACATTGCAGCGCTCCCTCAGTACTGACCCTCGACAATGCAGCGCTCCCTCAGTACTGCCCCTCCGACAGTGCAGCACTCCCTCAGTACTGCCCCTCCGACAGTGCAGCACTCCCTCAGTACTGACCCTCCGACAGTGCAGCACTCCCTCAGTACTGTCCCTCCGACAGTGCGGCGCACCCTCAGTACTGCCCCTCCGACATTGCAGCGCTCCCTCAGTACTGTCCCTCTGACAGTGCAGCGCTCTCTCAGTACTGCCCCTCCGACAGTGCAGCACTCTCTCAGTACTGCCCCTCCGACAGTGCAGCACTCTCTCAGTACTGCCCCTCCGACAGTGCAGCACTCCCTCAGTACTGTCCCTCCGACAGTGCAGCACTCCCTCAGTACTGACCCTCTGACAGTGCAGCACTCCCTCAGTACTGTCCCTCTGACAGTGCAGCACTCTCTCAGTACTGCCCCTCCGACAGTGCAGCACTCTCTCAGTACTGCCCCTCCGACGGTGCAGCGCTCCCTCAGTACTGCCCCTCCGACAGTGCAGCGCTCCCTCAGTACTGCCCCTCCGACAGTGCAGCACTCTCTCAGTACTGCCCCTCCGACAGTGCAGCGCTCCCTCAGTACTGCCCCTCCGACAGTGCAGCGCTCCCTCAGTACTGCCCCTCCGACTGTGCAGCGCTCCCTCAGTACTGCCCCTCCGACAGTGCAGCGCTCCCTCAGTACTGCCCCTCCGACAGTGCAGCGCTCCCTCAGTACTGCCCCTCCGACAGTGCAGCGCTCCCTCAGTACTGCCCCTCCGACTGTGCAGCGCTCCTTCTGAAATGTCAGCCTAGATATTTGTGCACAAGTTTCTGGAAAGGGACTTGAACCCACGACCTTCTGACTCAAGGCAAGTCTGCTACCCACTGAACCAGAGCTGACAGTGACAACAATGGACCCCAATGAAAGGACGACGGCTTTGCTCGAGCTGGTGCTGAAGGGGAGGCTGGAGGCCTCGTGTCACTAAGGCTGGCGATGGGCCATGTTACTGACTGACTCTGTCCTTATATTAGGTTGGGTTTAAAGCTATGAAATCGGATGTCGCACAGACCGGTTACGTTGCCATTGATGATGTTGAGTATTATCCTGGAGTGAACTGTTACGGAGTGAGAACGGATGAAGTTATTGGGGGTAAGACATTGTTCAATTACAGCAGACATTCTCTCAAGACCAGTTACTGCTGACACTGCATTGTCCAGTGTGGGTCCAGCTCAGGGCTGGTGGCTGACAGTCAGCTTGCTGTGATAACTAACAGTAACATCAGACCTGGCTCAGTGCTCTCAGTCTCACCTCGAAGTCAGAAATACTTGGGTTCAAGTCACCTGTCCCAGCAAACACTCCCAGGGCAGGTACAGCACGGGTTAGATACAGAGTAAAGCTCCCTCTACACTGTCCCATCAAACACTCCCAGGGCAGGTACAGCACGGGTTAGATACAGAGTAAAGCTCTCTCTACACTGTCCCATCAAACACTCCCAGGGCAGGTACAGCACGGGTTAGATACAGAGTAAAGCTCCCTCTACACTGTCCCATCAAACACTCCCAGGGCAGGTACAGCACGGGTTGGATACAGAGTAAAGCTCCCTCTACACTGTCCCATCAACCACTCCCAGGGCAGGTACAGCACGGGTTAGATACAGAGTAAAGCTCCCTCTACACTGTCCCATCAAACACTCCCAGGGCAGGTACAGCACGGGTTAGATACAGAGTAAAGCTCCCTCTACACTGTCCCATCAAACACTCCCCGGGCAGGTACAGCACGGGTTAGATACAGAGTAAAGCTCTCTCTACACTGTCCCATCAAACACTCCCAGGGCACGTACAGCACGGGTTGGATACAGAGTAAAGCTCCCTCTACACTGTCCCATCAAACACCCCCAGGGCAGGTACAGCACAGGTTGGATACAGAGTAAAGCTCCCTCTACACTGTCCCATCAAACACTCCCAGGGCAAGTACAGCACGGGTTAGATACAGAGTAAAGCTCCCTCTACACTGTCCCATCAAACACTCCCAGGGCAGGTACAGCACGGGTTAGATACAGAGTAAAGCTCCCTCTACACTGTCCCATCAAACACTCCCCGGGCAGGTACAGCACGGGTTAGATACAGAGTAAAGCTCCCTCTACACTGTCCCATCAAACACTCCCAGGGCAGGTACTGCACGGGTTAGATACAGAGTAAAGCTCCCTCTACACTGTCCCATCAAACACTCCTAGGGCAGGTACAGCGCGGGTTAGATACAAAATAAAGCTCCCGCTACACTGTCCCATCAAACACTCCCAGGGCAGGTACAGCACGGGTTAGATACAGAGTAAAGCTCCCTCTACACTGTCCCATCAAACACTCCCAGGGCAGGTGCAGCACGGGTTAGATACAGAGTAAAGCTCCCTCTGAACTGTCCCATCAAACACGCAGGGCAGGTACAGCATCGGTTAGATACAGAGTAAAGCTCCCTCTACACTGTCCCATCAAACACTCTCAGGGCAGGTGCAGCACGGGTTAGATACAGAGTAAAGCTCCCTCTACACTGTCCCATCAAGCACTCCCAGGGCAGGTACAGCACGGGTTAGATACAGAGTAAAGCTCCCTCTCCACTGTCCCATCAAACACTCTCAGGGCAGGTGCAGCACGGGTTAGATACAGAGTAAAGCTCCCTCTACACTGTCCCATCAAACACTCCCAGGGCAGCTACAGCATGGGTTAGATACAGAGTAAAGCTCCCTCTACACTGTCCCATCAAACACTCCCAGGGCAGGTACAGCACGGGTTAGATACAGAGTAAAGCTCCCTCTGCACTGTCCCATCAAACACTCCCAGGGCAGGTAAAGCGCGGGTTAGATACAGAGTAAAGCTCCCTCTACACTGCCGCATCAAACACTCCCAGGGCAGGTACAGCACGGGTTAGATACAGAGTAAAGCTCCCTCTACACTGTCCCATCAAACACTCCCAGGGCAGGTAAAGCACGGGTTAGATACAGAGTAAAGCTCCCTCTACACTGTCCCATCAAACACTCCCATGGCAGGTACAGCACGGGTTAGATACAGAGTAAAGCTCCCTCTACATTGTCCCATCAAACACTCCCAGGGCAGGTACAGCACGGGTTAGATACAGAGTAAAGCTCCCTCTACACTGTCCCATCAAACACTCCCAGGGCAGGTACAGCATGGGTTAGATACAGAGTAAAGCTCCCTCTACACAGTCCCATCAAACACTCCCCGGGCAGGTATAGCACGGGGTTAGATACAGAGTAAAGCTCCCTCTACACTGTCCCATCAAACACTCCCAGGGCAGGTACAGCACGGGTTAGATACAGAGTAAAGCTCCCTCTACACTGGCGTAGAATATGTTGTTGGGACTGAGTGTGGTGCTGTGCTTGATTGCAGGAGCCAGTCGGACTCCTGGGATTGTTGCTGCCGTGATCATTGTGTTGGCTGTGCTGGTGTCTTTAGCTGTTGGTGCGATTTACTGGCGTAAGACGAGAAGGCTCAGCTCCCCCGGAACCACGACTGAATCCAGTGCACCATTCGGCTTCGACAACCTCTTCTACCGAAATCAGAACAAGGTGATGGCATGGGTTTTTCCATTTCAATACATATGCCGGGGCAGCAATTATACTTTACATTTAATATTAATAATCAGATATTTATATATTTAGATAAAGTAATTATATATAATGTGCCATTATAGATTTAATAGAGGTGTTCAGAATCCTGAATGGTTTTGACACAGATTTAAGATAATTGGCAAAACGTTTTTACGCAGCGAGTTATGATGATCTGGAATGCGCTGCCTGAAAGGGCGGGGGAAGCAGATTCAATAACTTTCCAAAGGGAATTGGATAAGTACTTGAAAAGGAAAAATTTGCAGTGCTCTGGGGAAAGAGCTTCGGAACATAGGAACAGGAGGAGGCCATTCAGCCCCTCGAGCCTGTTCTGCCATTCAGTGAGATCATGGCTGATCCGTATCCTAACCTCCATCCACTCGCCTTGGCTCCATATCCGTCATACCCTTGGCCAGCAAAAATCTATCGGTCTCAGGTTTAAGTTATTAATTGAGCAATTGTCTACTGCTTTTTGTGGGAGAGAATTCCACACTTCTACCACCTTGTGTGTGAAGAAGTGTTTTTTAACTTCTCTCCTGAATGGCCGGTGTAGTGTATGTAACCGTTCTACCTTTAAGAGAACTATTGTATGTAACCGTCCACCTTTAAGAGAACTATTTTAGGTGTTGCACTACTTTCTCTTGGCTGCTGTATACTGTAATACCGGGAGTGACCACACCGGTATATAAGTGCTGTGTAAGGATTTATTGGGCAGATTCGCCCTGACCTTCGAATAGTAAAGTCCTGTTAAAGTTACTCTTGTAGTCTGTGTATTAATTCACCAGATAACCCACAGACTTTACAGTGGCGACGGGTTCGATCTTACCCTGCGGCAGCGATACATCCGAAGCAGTTAACGAGCGTCGAGAAGAGGCACCCGCCCTCGTCGTTCTGCTGAGAGAAGACTCGAGTCTGCAGAGCAAGGAAGAAGGAAGGATTCAGACACGAAGCCTTCCATCAGCAACAGGCTGTTATTGTCCCTTCTGCCACGGCGGTGAGTGAGCCGATCAGCCAAGAGAAGCAAGTTGGCCACGTTGACTGTGAGTAGGGGGAAAATAAAAAGAAATGGAGGATAAGGGCGGTGAACTCGACCACGGTCGGGGGAAAGGAGCCGGACAGAAGTCGGGCCCAGAGGCGCTGAGACTGGGGCAGCGTAGGGCACGGAAGCCGCGGTACAAGCGGGAACGTAGCCGGTGTGAGAGACCGGGCTACAAGCGGGAACGCAGCCGGTGTGAGAGACCGGGCTACAAGCGGGCTGGGAGACGCAACAGCGTCGTGAGACAGCTAGACCGCGACCGGCGAAAAAGGTCGGGCAGCTACCGAGGCCACGAGGCGCTGCGACCGGGATCGTAAGGCGCGGGAAGATATAAAAATAAATAAAACCGCGGAGAACTCAGCCGCAGCCGGGGGAGGAAAGGACCAGACTGCGAGAGGGCTGGGAGGCGCGATTGGAAGCCGCTGAGGGAGAGACAGAGCCCGAGTGAAGAGGGAACGGGACCGAGCGAGGGAGACCGAGCGAGATTCCGCCCAGCGGCTGGAACTGTTCGCTGCCAACGGGTTGTCCCCAGCGCCGGTTGCCGGCCGAGAAAAGGGAACAAGGAACGCACTGAAGCCGGCGCGCAGGCTGCGAACTCCAAAAGCCAGCAGTCGTCGCCCGAAGGAAAGCTTACCCCTCCCGCCAGGGGAAGAAACGCGGGAAGCCGCCAGTAGGCGGGGAAGAAGACAGAAGCGGGAAACCGCCATTTTGAAAGTGGGCGGGGAAGAAGACAAGCGCGGGAAACCGCCATTTTTGGAAAAAAAAAAGTAACGAACAAATTCGTTGTGGTTTCTCAAAAAGATAGTGAAGATGCCTAAGCATGGTAACATCAACAACTTCGATTCCGGGGTGGAAGATTGGGCCACGTACGTAGAACGCATCGAGATATATTGTGAGGCCAATAAAATAGCAGATGATGATAAAGCTCTCACCTTATTAAACGCAATGGGGGCGAAGACATACGGGCTATTGAAGCATCTTCTATCACCAGCTAAACCGGCGGATCAGACTTTCGCTGATATTGTTGCTGTCCTGAAGGATCATTTGAACCCCACACCGCTGATGTTGGCGGAACGATTCAAATTTTATGCGAGAACGCAACGGAAAGAGGAAAGCAACGCGGAATACTTGGTCGAACTGCGTAGACTAGCGAAATACTGCCAGTTTGGGGAAAATCTGACAGAGGCATTGAGAGACAAGTTCGTGTGCGGGTTGTCGAAGGAAGGAACACAAAAGCGACTGCTCGAAGAGAACGACCTTACACTTGACAAGGCTGTCCTTATTGCAGCATCACACGAAGCAGCCGCGAGAGGCACTGCGAAATGTAGCTGAAGGCAGCGGTACTCAGCGTGGATCAAATGACTTCGGGTACAACAAAATGTTATCGTTGTGGGAAGACAACACACGACCAGAACCAATGCTGGTTTAAAAACCAGGAATGTAGAAAATGTGGCAAGCTTGGTCACATAGTTAAAGTATGCCGGTCAGGAAAGAAGACCAACAACAGAAAAAAGTCACCGCAGGAAAAGTACAGCAAGGTACACAAGGTGGCTGAGAAGAGTTCAGATGAACAGAATTCGGATTCAGACCCGAACGGCCAGGAACTGGGTAGTCTGAGAATTTACAATGTGAGTAAGGAAGCTGACCTACAAACTATCTGGGTCACACTAAAAGTAGCCGGAGTCCAAGTGAAAATGGAATTGGACACAGGATCAGCCCTATCAGTCATAAATCGAAGGGATTACAACCGGCTATTCTCACATATACCCTTGAGAGATACCAAGATCGTGTTGCAGACATACACGGGGCATAAAGTATACCCCATGGGAAAGATACAAGTCAAGGTGAGAGACGGGGCAAAGAACACCAAGGAATGGACTTATATGTACTACCTGAGGGAGGTCCACCACTTCTGGGACGGGAGTGGATCAGGGAAATAAACATGGATTGGCACTACCTAAAAGCAATAACGAGTGAGAACTCGGTGAAGACAATCAGCTCAGACTCTGAAACGGATGACGACAAGACCAGCCCAGGTGCGAAAGACAAGTCTAAAATGGACTTGCTGACTAAGGTTGGAAAAACGAAGGGGTGCATAAATACTAATGCTTCAAAGGAGAACAAAGTTTCAGAACAGAATTCCACTGAACAACAACAACATAGTTTGGCAGAGAATTCTGAGTCTGTCCAGTTTACAGACATGCACAAGTCTGAGGAACACCGGGCTCGAACTCAACTCCATTTCAAATTACAACAGCAATTAGAACAATTGAGTTGCCGTCTCGAGCAAGAGATAAAAGCAATGAAAACGTTCTTTGACACAGAGTGGGAGAATCT
Source organism: Somniosus microcephalus (assembly GCF_052327205.1). Taxonomy (NCBI): domain Eukaryota; kingdom Metazoa; phylum Chordata; class Chondrichthyes; order Squaliformes; family Somniosidae; genus Somniosus; species Somniosus microcephalus. The sequence goes on from NC_141009.1 coordinate 71,429,100, forward strand.
GGAAAGACAACAGAAACAGCTGAGGGAGAAAAGGGAGCAGGAGCACACAAACCGTCTGCGCAAGGAGGCCAAACGAATCAAAGCTGATTCGGTTTCTGAAGGTGCGTGCTCTAATCTGGTGGAGCAAGATGTTCAGCAACTGAAGGCGCTTGTTAGCAGATTGCAGGCAGAAAAGGCTGAGTTGGTCGCCATGAATTCCGAGCTCCTACTGAAGTTGGGTGCAGCATCACCGGACGATTCATTTGTGGAAATTCGAATGGTGGAGGCTGCGGATGATGGCGAAGTAGAAACAGCAAAGGAGCCCCAGGGCAAGGTTATAAACAGCCCTGCAGCTACTGGGAAACGGATGAGGTCAGAAGAGTCAACGGTCAGCCAACTCCTTCATATGCTGAGGGACAAGACTCTGAAATGGGAACAATTTGGACATGAGTCTAAATCTTCAAAGGAGAGGGGTTTGGAGCTCCCAAAAGTTATTGGAATAGCTGAGGTTGCAACACAGACTGAGAAGATTGCAGCAGAGCAAACCTTGGATGCCAAAAGTACGCTGATTCACGTCAATGTTGAACAACAGAATGCTGAAACAGCTGCTCCAGTAGAGGGATTGAATAATACAATCAATCAATCTCCCAATGAAGTTGAAGTATTGAAATCACGAATGAGGTCATTAGTAAAAGACTTGCAGGAAGCCCAGAAAAAGCTGGATGAAACTGAACGCATGAAGAAGTCTCTTCAGGAAAGATGTCTGGATTTGGAACAAAAGCTGGCTAACGTCCAGCTGGGTATGGAGGAAATAGAAGACCCTCTCGCTGGCCTAGCTCAGGACGACACCGAATATTACCATGACCTGTTGGACGACACCGAATATTACGATGACCTGCTCTGCCCAGCTTGTGATGAAAACTCCCAAAGTGCAGAAACCATGAAGAATCACCTAAAGTCTAAGGAACATCGGGAGATGGTGGCGCTACTACGGAAAAAGGATGACGAGAAGGAGGAACGGTGCATGCAGCTGGCAGCTGACAGTGGAGCCCAGAGAGTCTCCAAGAAACAGAAAAGGAAAAGACGAAGCAGAAGATGATGACCATCTGAACCATTATCACCTCTACCAGGTCACGCACGTGGTCTCTCCGTACAGAGCCAAATCAGTTTGGAAGTAGAAAAACTTCCCAAGGTACTCAAGCTTTTAAAAGTCAACAATGCTGGTTCAGAAGTGACGGAAGTTCAAGCTGTTAAGTCCAGTGAAGGACTATTGGATGAGTCACTCCAGCAACGTGAACCGACTACACCGAGACTGAATCTGTGAACTGTTTTCCGCAGAGACTGAATCTGTGAACTGTTTCCCGCAGAGACTGAATCTGTGAACTGTTTCCGCAGAGACTGCATCTGTGAACTGTTTTTACATGAAGTTGGATATATGTTATGTTTAATGGGGAATAAGTATGTTGTAAGCTAAAAAGGGAGGATTGTAGTGTATGTAACCGTTCTACCTTTAAGAGAACTATTGTATGTAACCGTCCACCTTTAAGAGAACTATTTTAGGTGTTGCACTACTTTATCTTGGCTGCTGTATACTGTAATACCGGGAGTGACCACACCGGTATATAAGTGCTGTGTAAGGATTTATTGGGCAGATTCGCCCTGACCTTCGAATAGTAAAGTCCTGTTAAAGTTACTCTTGTAGTCTGTGTATTAATTCACCATATAACCCACAGACTTTACAGCTGGGCTCTGATTTTAAGGATATGTCCCCTTGTCCGAGACTCCCCCTCCGGTGGAAAAGGTTTCTCTCCATCTACCCTAGCAATTCCTTACAAAATCCTAAACACCGCAATCAGATCACCCCTTAACTCTCTATATTCCAGGGATACAGCTCAGTTTATGTAATCTCTCCTCCTAATCTAACCCTTGGAGCCCTGGTAACATTTCGGTGAATCCGCGCTGCGCTCCTTCCAAAACCAATATATCCTTCCTAAGGTGTGGTGCCCAGAACTGTACCCAGTGCTCCAGGTGTGGTCTAACCAGGGTTTGTACAGCTGTAGCAGAACTTCTACCCTTTATATTCCAGCCCTCCAGTTATAAAGGCTAACATTCCATTAGCCTTTTGATTATTCTTTGTACCTGATAACTACATTTAGTGATCTGTGTACATGGACCCCTCAATCTCTTTGGACCGTCACAGTGCCTAGCTTTTCAACATTTAAAAAACACTCGGAACTATCCTTTTATGGTGCCGAATGGATGAGCTCACACTTCCCTGCGTTGAAATCCATCTGCCACAGTTTTGCCCGCTCATTTCATCGATCAATGTCTCTTTGTAATTTTATGCTCCCGCCTGCACTACTTACTATGCCACTAATCTTTGTGTCATCGGCAAACTTGGATATCCGACTCTGTATTGTGTTATCGAAGTCATTAATAAATATCGTGAATAGTTGAGGCCCCAGCACAGATCCTCGTGGGACACCACTAGTCACCTCCTTCCAATTCGAGTACATTATCCCGACTCTCTGTCTTCTACCGCCTAACCAATCTCCTAACCAGGTCAATAATTTGCCTTCAATTCCATGGGCTTTAATTTTAGCTAACAGTCTCTCATGTGGAACCAACAATAATGAACAACAACAACTTGTATTTATATAGCACCTTCAATGTAGTGAAACGTCCCCAGGCGCTTCACAGGTTCGTTATCAAAGACTATTTGACACCGATCCACATCAGGAGACATTAGGGCAGGTGACCCAAAGCTGGGTCAAGGAGGCAGGTTTTAAGGAGCGTCTTAAAGGAGGAGAGAGAGGCGGAGAGGTTTAAGGAGGGAATTCCAGAGCTTAGGGCCCAGGCAGCTGAAGGCACGGCCGCCAATGGTGGAGCGATTGAAATTGGGGATGTGCAAAAGGCCAGAATTGGAGGAGCGCAGAGATCTCGGGGGGGTTGTAGGGCTCCAGGAGATAACAGAGATAGGGAGGGCCGAGGCCATGGAGGGATTTGAAAACAAGGTTGAGAATTTTAAAATTGAGACATTGCCAGACCAGGAGCCAATGTAGGTCAGTGAGCACAGGGGTGATGGGCGAATGGGACTTGGTGCGAGTTAGGACATGGGCAGCCGAGTTTTGGTGAGCTCAAGTTTATGGAGAGTGGAATGTGGGAGGCCGGCCCGGAGAGTCTAGAAGTAACAAAGGCATGGTTGAGGGTTTCAGCAGCAGATAAACTGAGGCAGGGAGGAGTTGGACGATGTTATGGAGGTGGAAATAGGGGGTCTTAGTGATGGCGCGGATATGTGATCAGAAGCTCATCTCGGGGTCAAATATGCCACCAAGGTTGTGAACAGTCTGGTTCAGCCTCAGACAGTTACCAGGGAGAGAGATGGAATCGATGGCTGGGGAAAGGAGTTTGAGCCGGGGAACAAAGACAATGGCTTCGGTCTTCCCTATATTTAGTTGGTGAAAATTTCTGCTCATCCAGTCCTGGATGTCGGACAGCAGTCTGACAAATCAGAGACAGTGGAGGGGTCGAGAGGTGGTGGTGAGATAGAGCTGAGTGCTGTCTGCGCACATGTGGAAACTGAGGCTGTGTTTTCGGATGATGTCGCCGAGGGGCAGCGTGTAGATGAGAAATAGGAGGGGGGCCGAGGATAGATCCTTGGGGGATCCCAGAGGTAATGAACCTTATCGAATGCCTTCTGGAAGTCCATATAAACTACATCCATAGATATTCCCCTGTCCACTACTTTAGTTACTTCCTCAAAAAATTCAGTTCGGTTCATTAGACATGACCTACCCTTTACAATCCCTGTTGGCTCTCGCTGATCAGCTCAGATTGCTCTAAGCGCTTGTTCATGCTGTTCTTAATTATAGATTCCAATAACTTTCCACAACAGATGTTAGAATAACAGGTCTATAATTGTGTGCAGTTTTGGTCGCCTTATCTGAGGAAGGATGTTCTTGCCATGGAGGGAGTTCAGCGAAGATTCACCAGACTGATACCTGGGATGGCAGGAATGACGTATGAGGAGAGATTGGGACGATTGGGCTTATACTCGCTGGAGTTTAGAAGAATGAGAGGGGATCTCATTGAAACTTATAAAATTCTGGCAGGACTGGACAGACTAGATGCAGGGAGGATGTTCCCAATGGTCGGGGAGTCCAGAACCAGGGGTCACAGTCTAAGGATAAGGAGTAAGCCTTTTAGGACAGAAATTGTAGTGTATGTACTTTGAAGAAGGAACTATATTCTGCAGCCCCTGTATACTGCAGTAGCAGTAGTGACCACCCCGGTATATAAGCCTGTGCAGTAACTTTGTATAGTAGTTCCAGTTTTGTCTCCATTCAGTAAACACCTGTTATAACCAACTCCTGCAGTCCGTGTCTCAATTACACACGGACGTTACACTGGCGACGAACAGATCCGAACTTACCTACAGTTCTGCACCACCTCACGGGAATCCATCCCTGAAGCGAAGTTATTAGAGGTCGAGGCCAGAAGGAAGAAATCCAAAAAGAAAAAAAAAACAAACAGACGAAACAGGCGTCGACCGTGGGCAACAGCCCTCTGATTCATCGAATTCAAAGATTTGCAGGAGAGGCTGTCGAGAGCTGGGCTTGGTTATCCAGTCTATGGTGTTCCAGCTAATCGGGCTGGTGGCAGGTAGTACATTGATCCTTCCTGGGCTGCGGCGGGCTAGAGCTCGATCAGGTGGCTTTTCAACGGGGCCGAGCAGCGTTGTCGGGAAGAGGAGAGAGAGAAAGAGGATGGAGCACACAGGGCGCGGCCGGTGCTACGAAGCCGGGCAGCGTACAGACCCGAGAAGAGAGAGGAAAGTGTCCCATAGGGTCTGCTCTGACGACGGGAACAGTAATTAAAATAAAAGAAATTAGAAGCGCAGAAAGCCGCAAGGAGCTGCAGTTTGCCACGGGGACCGCGGAGAGCGGCGTTGGCAGCAGCGCGGGGGGGAAGTGCACGAAGACCATAGGGCGTCGCCATCAAGGCATAAAAACACCAGCAACAGCACTAGCAGCAGCGGAAAAGACAGAAAGCGCGGGAGGCGCCATCTTAATCCAGCGGGGAAGATGGCAAAGCGCGGGAGGCGCCATTTTGTTCAATCGGGGAAGAAGGCAAAGCGTGGGAGGCGCCATCTTAGCTCTCCAAGATGCCGAAGACTGGCAATATCACTGCCTTCGATAATGCAATAGAAGACTGGACCACGTATGTGGAAAGAGTCGAAGTATATTGCAAGGCAAATGAAGTAGCCGATGAGAAAAAGGCATCGGTACTGCTAAACTTAATGGGCGCAAGAACGTATGGTCTATTGCGGAACCTGATCACTCCAGTCAAACCGATGGTGAAGAGTTTTAACGAAATTGTTGATATCCTACAGGAACACCTAAATCCTACACCGCTGCTGATCAGCATAAAGATGAGAGCAATGCTGATTACCTTACGGAACTACGCAAGCTATCAAAGCACTGCCAGTTCGGAGCAGGACTGGCAGATACCCTACGGGACAAATTTGTCTGTGGACTCCTGAGTGAAGGAACCCAGAAGAGGTTAATCTCAGAGAAAGAGCTGACGCTAGATAAGGCTTTCAGCGTGGCAGTATCGTACGAAGCAGCAGCAAGGGGAGCTGCGGAAATACAGCAAAAGCCACAGGAATACGGCACCCATGAAATGACACGGGGATTTGAAAAATGTTATTGCTGCGGCAGAACAACCCATGACCAGAAGGACTGCTGGTCCAAGGACAAAACATGCAGGCAATGCGGAAAGATGGGACACATTGCATGAGTTTGCAGGTCCGGGAAGAAGACTAACGACAACAAAAAGACTACTAAGGAAAAGTACAGGAAAGTACAAAAGATGACGGACAGTAGTTCCGAAGACCAGAAGAGCGATAGTGAATCCGGGAACAAGAGACTAAGCTGTCTCAAACTACACAACGTAATCACAAAAGAGGATCACCGAACCATTTGGGTCACCCTCACGATAGCAGGGTCCCAAGTCAAAATGGAATTGGATACAGGATCAGCCCTGACCGTCATGAATCGACGAGACTACGAGCGGTTATTCTCACACATACCCTTGAAAGACACATCCATTGTCTTGAAGACATATACGGGGCAGAAAGTATACCCCAGAGGGAAAATAAGGGTGCCTGTCGAATACAACGGCAAGGAAATACAGAAATTGTATCTGTACATACTGCAAGATGGTGGACCACCGTTATTGGGACGTGAATGGATCAGAAAGATAAGTTTAGACTGGCACTCCATTCAGGCACTGACGGTGGCTGGTAAAAAGGATGACGATGTCACACCTGGACGATTGTCAAAAATCTTGGCTAACGCTAAAGAGGTATTTCAACAAGAACTGGGAACTCTTAAAGGCGTAACCGCCTCGATAAAAATAGAAGAGAATGCAATTCCCAAGTTTTTCAAAGCAAGACCGGTACCGTATGCAATTCGCCCAGCCGTCGAGGCAGAGCTGGAGAATCTGGAGAATGCAGGCGTGCTAACTAGGGTAGACTGGAGCGAGTGGGCGACACCCATCGTTCCTGTCATGAAGAAAACGTTAAACAATAAGTCTGAGGAGCCAAGGAAGGTTCGCATCTGTGGGGACTTCAAGGTGACTGTGAACCCAGTCCTTCACACAGTACAGTATCCTCTTCCGAGGATAGAAGATATTTTTGCCTCACTATCTGGAGGGAAACGTTTGACAAAAATTGACCTAGCGCAAGCATATTTGCAGATGGAGGTTGAAGAATCCTCTGGGAAATATCTCACGATAAACACTCACAAAGGTCTTTACCAGTATAATCGACTGGTATTCGGAGTTGCATCAGCTCCGGCTATATGGCAAAGAGCGATGGAGTAAATCCTGCAAGGGATTCCGGGGACTCAGTGTTACTTGGACGACATCCTAGTGACAGGTGAAAATGACAGTGAACACCTTGCCAACCTAGAGCAGGCGCTCACTAGACTAAGAGAACATGGGCTACGAGCCAATAGCCCCAAGTGCGAGTTTTTTAAGAAACAAATATCGTATTGTGGCCACGTGATTGATGAAGAGGGGTTACATAAGTCCCCTGACAAAATTGAAGCGGTAGTTAAGGCCCCAGCGCCTGAAAATGTGTCGCAACTGAGGTCATTCCTCGGATTGGTGAATTACTACCATAAGTTTTTGCCGAATTTGTCCACAATTCTGCACCCACTGAACGCCCTGCTACAAACTGGAGTAGCATGGAAATGGAGCAATGAATGTAAGCGGGCCTTTCAGAAGTGTAAAGGCGTGATCACTTCAAGAGAAGTATTGGCTCACTACAACCCATCACTACCGATAAGACTGGCGTGTGATGCGTCTCCCTACGGCGTTGGAGCGGTACTGTCACATAAATCCCTTGATGGTTCAGAGAGGCCGATAGCTTTTGCGTCACGCTCGTTAACTGCAGCCGAGCGTAACTACGCCCAGATTGACAGAGAGGCCCTCAACCTGGTGTGGGGGGTGAAGAAGTTCAATCACTACCTGCACGGACAGAAATCAACCTCTTGTCTCCATTTTCAACCCTAAGAAGGGCGTCCTGATAATGACAGCACAATGGCTAGAGAGGTGGTCCCTTTTCCTAGGGGCACACCAATATGACATTGAGTACAAAGGAACTAAACAGCATGGGAATGCTGATGGATTGTCGCGCCTACCGTTGCCGACGGTGGAAGAAGCACCTGCAGTGGATCCTGTGGAGATATTCCACTCGACCATAGTCGAATGTCTACCTGTGACGAATGCAAACATAGAAAAGGAAACACGAAATGACCCGACACTCTCCAGGGTCTATGATTTAACGGTGAAGGGATGGCCAGCACATGGCGAACCACTGTTGCCAGCATTCTCGCCGAGAAGAGAACAGCTTTCAGTGTGCCGAGGAACCTTGATGTGTGGATCCAGAGTAGTAATTCCACCCAATTGAAGGATAGAGTGCTCAATGAGCTCCATGAGGGTCATCTGGGAGGGGTAAAAATGAAGAACTTAGCCAGAGCGTTTGTGTGGTGGCCGGGAATCGATAGAGAAATCGAAGAGATGACCAAGAGCTGTACAGGATGCCAGAAGGTCCAAAACGCCCCACCACAAGCCCCTCTACATCCATGGGAGTGGCCCTCATCTCCATGGCAAAGGGTACACATTGATTTTGCTAGTCCATTTATGGACTCAATGTTTTTAATTGCGGTGGATGCACATTCAAAGTGGCCAGAGGTAATAAAAATGTCCTCAACCGCCACAGAAAAAACCATCACAGTCTTATGAACCATATTCGCCAGAAATGGGCTGCCTGAACAGATTTGCTCCGACAATGGACCACAGTTTGTGTCTGAAGAGTTCCGGAGGTTCTTAAAGAACAATGGTGTTAAGCATTACACATCCGCCCCATATCATCCAGCCACCAATGGATTGGCTGAGAGGTTCGTTCAAACATTCAAGAAGGCTATCAAGGCAATGTGTAATGAAGACATACCCCTACAACACAAGGTGGATAACTTCTTGTTTGCCTACCAGAATGCGACACATGCGGTTACCAACCAAACTCCAGCCATGATGTTCTTCAATCGAAGACTAAGATGCCGCTTGGATTTGGTTAAGCCGAACATCAGAAGAGATGTGGAGAACAGGCAGTTTCAGAATATGAATGAAAGGCCAACCAGGAGTTTTAAGATAGGTCAACCAGTTTTGGCCCGGGACTACCGCACAGAGAAATGGCAGCCAGGAACGATCTGCACACAGCAAGGACCTCTAATGTATACCGTGGACGTTGGAGAGAGCATTGTAAGACGCCATGCTGACCAGATTCTAGAGTCACGGGAAAATGTCAAATCCACACCACGATCCGATACACCTGGTGATGAAACCGAAGTACCAATTGCATCTACCTCAGAATTGGTGATATTGGAAGCAGACGAACCAAACAACGACGTTGATCCCGAATCAACTTTGCCAGAAGAACCTGATACCCCAAAGAGGCGTTATCCAGACAGAATCAGGAAGCCTCCTCAAAGACTGAATTTATAATTGCTTAACTTCAGCTAATGTATATAGCAACTGTAATTGTAAATATGTTATTTAATTATTAATCAAATATTATGTACTGTTTAGCTAAAAGGGGAGGAATTGTAGTGTATGTACTTTGAAGAAGGAACTATATTCTGCAGCCGCTGTATACTGCAGTACCAGTAGTGACCACGGTATATAAGCCTGTGCAGTAACTTTGTATAGTAGTTCCAGTTTTGTCTCCATTCAGTAAACACCTGTTATAACCAACTCCTGCAGTCCGTGTCTCAATTACACACGAACGTTACACACGGACGTTACAGAAATGAGGAGGAATTTCTTCACCCAGAGAGTGGTGAACCTGTGGAATTCTCTACCACAGAAGGCAGTAGAGGCCAATTCATTAAATATATTCAAGAAGGAGTTGGATATATTTCTTAAGGCTAAGGGGATCAAGGGATATGGGGAGAAAGCAGGGACAGGGTACTGAGTTTGGATGATCAGCCATGATTGCATTGAATGGTGGAGCAGGCTCGAGGGGCCGAATGGCCTACTCCTGCTCCTATCTTCTATGTTTCTATGTTTCCTGGTTTCTGTTAAGTCTGTGAATTATTTAGTTAATTAAAACAGACTAATGAGTAACAATAAAAACAGGTCTTTACTGGTTGGAGGTAGGGACTATACTGAATACAAGATTACTGCACAGTGCTTATATACCGGTGTGTTCACCCCCGGTATTACGCCTACAGCAGCCTGAGAAAGTAGTACCTCTCTTAAGGTGGAACAGGCTTAAGCTCTCTTAAGGTGGAACAGGTTACATACACAACACTCCTCCCTTCTTAGCTTTATAGTCATCCCCCCCATTTAACATAACGTAATAACATATATACATATATAACTTCATGTTTAACGTAACATATCACAGATTCAGTCTCTGCGGAAAACAGTTCACAGATTCAATCTCTGTGGTGTAGTCGGTTCACGTTACTCATTCAATAGTCCTTTCATGGATTTAACAGCTTGAACTTCCGAACTGATTTGGCTCCGTTCGGAGGGACCACGTGTGTGATCTGGTAGAGGTGATAATGGTTCAGATGGGTCATCTTCTGTTTTTACTTTTCCTTTTCTGCTTCTTGGAGACTCTCTGGGCTCCATTGTCAGCTGCCACAGCTGCCAGCTGCATGCGCAGTTCCTCCTTCTCTTCCTCCTGTTTCCGTCGTAGAGCCAGCTTCTCCCGATGTTCCGTAGACTTTTGGTGCTCCTCCATGATTTCTGCACTTTGGGAGTCGAAGTTACAAGCTGGGCAGGACAGGACATCGTAATATTCGGTGTCGTCCACCAGGTCATGGTAATATTCGGTGTCGTCCTGAGCTAGACCAGTGAGAGGGTCGTCTATTTCCTCCATACCCAGCTGGACGTTAGCCAGCTCTTGTTCCAAATCCAGACATCTTTCCTGAAGAGACTTCTTCATGTGTACCTCTGCATCCAGCTTTTTCTGGGCTTTCAGCAAGTCGTTTACTAGTGACCTCATTTGTGATTTTAATACTTCAACTTCCTTTGGAGATTGATTGATCGGACTATGCAATCCCTCTACCGGAGCAGCTGTTTCAGCGGTCTGTTGTTCTACATTGACGTGAGTCAGCGTACTTTTGGCATCCAATGGCTGCTCTGTTGCAGTCGTTTCAGTCTGTGTCGTCACATCAGCCATCTCAATGACTTTTGAGAGCTCCGAACCCTTTTCCTTTGAAGATCGCAGCTCGTGTTCAAGTTTTTCCCATTTCAGAGTCTTGTCCCTCAGCATATGAAGGAGTTGGCTGACCGTTAACTCTTCTGACACCAGATTATGGCACGCACCTTCAGAACCTGAATCAGCTTTGATTCGTTCGGCCTCCTCGCGCAGATGGTTGGTGTGCTCCTGCTCCATTTTCTCCATCAGTTGCTTCTGTTGACTTTCCAGATTCTCCAACTCTATATCAAAGAACTCTTTCGTTGCATTCAACTCTTGCTCAAAACGGCGAAGCATTTGTTCTAATTGCTGTTGTAGTTTGAAATGGAGTTGAGTTCGAGCCCGGTGTCCCTCAGAAATGGGCACATCAGTAGACTTGCCAGACTCAGAATCCACAGTTAAACTATGTTGTTGTTGCTCAGTGGAATTCTGTGCTGAAACTTTGGCCTAGAAATTGAGTGCCCTTAGCGCCGATTTTGCGGCGCTAGAGGGCCTAGCGCTGCAATTGGCGCCGGCACCGAAATTGCCTGGGGCCCTTCCGCCGCGGTAGACCGGTAGCGCTGCACCGGCACCGATGACGTCATCGGTGTGCGCAGCGTCCCGGTTGCCATGCCGACGGGCCCCAGCGCCGAAATTCAGTTGCGGCCGCCTCGCCCGTGGCAGCCGCAACTAAGACTCTGGCAACAGAGTCTTACAAGTCTTTGCGCCGGCGCATTAAAGGCCCCGCGGCGGCCGGCCGCTTTCCCGCCGGCCGCCTGGCCGCAGCTCCCTCCCCGGACTTCCCACCCCCCCCCCAGAACAGAAGCAAGCCCGGCACTTGTCCGAGGTGCCGGGCTCATTTTTAAAAAGATTTTCGCGGGCCGCGGCCGGGTGCAGGCAGCTCCTCCTTAAGGGAAGGAGGAGGCCTGCACTTCCCGAGCCTGCCGCACCGCATCGGGTGCCGCAGCGCCGGAATTGCGGCGCGAAACGGCAGTTAGCGCCGATTTACCGCCGCAAAGACCCTTCAGTAGCGCCGGCAGCCGTTTGGGCGCGGCCCTGCTGAATTTTTGGCGCGCGCAGGGGGACTTAGCGCCGGCACTAACTTCCGGCGCTAAAGCCCTGGCTAAGCCAAAACTCAATTTCTAGGCCTTTGTCTTTTGCACCTGAGTTGGGCTTACCATCATCCGTTCCAGAGTCTGGGCCGACTATCTTCACTGAGTTCTCACTCGTTATTGTTTGTAGGAAATGCCAGTCCATATTCATTTTCCTAATCCACTCCCGTCCTAGTAGTGGAGGACCTCCTTCAGATATCACATATAAGTCCATTATTTGACTGTCTTCGCCCTTGTGGACCACTGCAACCTCTATTTTCCCGATGGGGTACACTCTTTGCCCCGTGTATGTTTTCAATATAATCCCCGTATCCTGTAGGGGAATATGTTGGAATAACTTTCCGTAATCTTTCTTATTTATGACCGTCAATGCCGATCCAGTGTCCAATTCCAGTTTTACTTGGACTCCTTCTATCTGAAGAGTGACCCAAATTGTCTGGAGGTCTGCACCCTTACCAGCGTTGAGTGCTCTTAAGCTAGCCAGTTCATTACAGCTTAAGCTAGCCAGTTCATTACTGCTAGCGTCTGAATCGGACTCCTGTTCGGTCACCTTGTGTACCTTTGCGTATTTTCCTTGCGGTGACTTCTTGTTGCTGGTCTTCTTCCCTGACCTGCATACTCTAGCTATATGTCCAAGCCTACCACAAGTTCTACATTCTTGGTTTTTAAACCAACACTGGTTCTGATCATGCGTTGTCTTTCCACAACGATAACATTTGCCAGAACTCACACCCAATTTGTGTGCACTGAGCTCCGGTGACCGTAGCTGCATTACTGCCGTGCCTCTCGCTGCGGCTTCGTGTGCTGCTGCCATAGTGACCGCCTTCTCAAGCGTCAGCTCATTCTCCTCGAGCAGTCGCTTTTGTGTATCCTGTTTAAATAAACCACACACAAATTTGTCTCGTAGTGCATCTGTCAGTCCCGTTCCAAACTGGCAATATTTCGCTAATTTACGCAATTCCAGCAAATATTCAGCATTGCTTTCATGCTGTAGCTGCCTTCTGTCGTAAAATTTAAATCGTTCCGCTAGCATCAGCGGCGTGGGGTTTAGATGATCTTTCAGGGCAGTAACAATCTCATCGAACGTCTTATCCGCCGGTTCATCTGGTGATAACAGGTGTTTCAATTGCCCATATGTCTTCGCACCCATTAAATTTAATAATGTTAGAGCTTTATCTTGGTCACGAATTTTATTGGCCTTACAATAATTTTTTACTCTTTCAACATATATGGCCCAATCTTCGAGGTCACTATCAAAGGTGCTAATATTCCCGTGTTTAGGCATTGTAGATTTGCAATTTCTCAGATTTTATTTTGTTTACTTGTTATCAAAGATGGCGGCTTCCCGCTCTTGCCGTCGTCCTCCGCCCACAAAATGGCGGTTTTCCCGCGCTTGGCGGTCTTCACCCGTCCCCCGACGCCGTCTCCCTTCAGCCCCCGAGTGCGGCCCTTATCTTCGCCGCGATCGATAGCCCGCGCTGTGCACCGCGGCTCTCGCACCTTGAGCTTCTGCAGCCGCCGCGCCTTTCAGTCCGAGTGCGGCCCTTATCTTTGGTCCCGATCGCTGGCCCGCGCTGCGCCTCGCACTTGAAGCGGCTCCAGGCCTCTGGCTCACCCGCTCGCGCGGCTCTTGCTCGCTCCCTCCCGGGCTCTGGCTTACCCACGAGGTTATGGAGGCTTCAGGGTCCTAATGCCTGTCCTTTCCAGTCGCTGGAAGCTGTCAGGATTTCTGCTGCCCTTCAGTTTTGAGTGGGGTGTTGAGGATTGAAACCTCTCTTCAACGTCCTGTCTTTGGACGAAGCCGCCGTGGAATAACTGCCGCAGGGTTCGAACGGACTCGTCGCCAGTGTTAAGTCTGTGAATTATTTAGTTAATTAAAACAGACTAATGAGTAACAATAAAAACAGGTCTTTACTGGTTGGAGGTAGGGACTATACTGAATACAAGATTACTGCACAGTGCTTATATACCGGTGTGTTCACCCCCGGTATTACGTCTACAGCAGCCTGAGAAAGTAGTACATCTCTTAAGGTGGAACAGGTTACATACACAACAGTTTCTCCCTCTCTCTTTTCTTAAAGTTACATTTACAATTTTCCAATCTAAAGGGATAATTCCTGAATCGAGAGCTTTGGGAGATTATGACTAAAGATCCGCAATTTCCTCACCTGCTTCCTTTAAACCCGGGGTGAAACCATCGGGTCCTGGGGATTGGTCCGTCTTCAGTGCCATTATTTTTTCTAATACTGTTTTCTTGCTTACTTTAACTTTAGTGAGTTCCAGGCCTTGATTCATTATTACTTTCCCTGAAATGTCAGGTATATTATCCTAAAATAACAGCAGAAAACGCTGGAAACACTCAGCAGGCCAGGCAGCATCCGTGGAGAGAGAAACAGAGTTAACGTTTCAGGTCTGGGACCCTTCGTCAGAACTGGAAACAGCTGGAGATGTAACAGATATTAAGCAGGCGCAGAGACCGGGGGGGGGGGGAGAGGGGGGTGGGGGGAGAGGGGGGTGGGAGGGGAGAGGGGGGTGGGAGGAGAGGGGGGTGGGGGGGGAGAGGGGTGGGGGGAGAGGGGGGTGGGAGGAGAGGGGGGTGGGAGGGGAGAGGGGGGTGGGGGGAGAGGGGGGTGGGAGGAGAGGGGGGTGGGAGGAGAGGGGGGTGGGGGGAGAGGGGGGTGGGAGGAGAGGGGGGTGGGGGGAGAGGGGGGTGGGAGGAGAGGGGGGTGGGGGGGGAGAGGGGTGGGGGGAGAGGGGGGTGGGAGGAGAGGGGGGTGGGGGGAGAGGGGGGTGGGGTAGAGGGGGGTGGGAGGAGAGGGGGGTGGGGGGAGAGGGGGGTGAGTGGGGGGAGAGGGGGGGGAGTGGGGGGAGAGGGGGGTGGGGGGGGAGGGGGGTGGGGGAGAGGGGGGTGAGTGGGGGGAGAGGGGGGTGAGTGGGGGGAGAGGGGGGTGGGGGGAGAGGGGGGTGGGGGGGGAGGAAGGAATTGAAGGAACATTCTGTGTTAAGGTCGGAGGCAGGAAAGATAAAATGTTGCAAATGGGAGCGGCAAAGTCACACAGCCTGAAAAATGGGGGCAGGGGTTATAGTCTGAAATTGTTGAACTCGATGTTGAGTCCGGAAGGCTGTAAAGTGCCCAATCGAAAGATGAGGTGCTGTTCCTCGAGCTTACGTTGAGCTTCATTGGAACAGTGTAATAGGCCGAGGACAGAGAGATCAGAGTGGGAGTGAAGCGGAGAATTAAAGTGACAGGTGACCGGAAGCTCAGGGTCACCCGTACGGACTGAACGGAGGTGTTCCGCAAAGCGGTCGCCCAATCTGCGTTTGGTCTCCCCAATGTAGAGGAGACCACATCGCAAGCAGCGAATACAGTATTAAATTGCAAGAAGTACACGTAAATCGCTGTTTCACCTGGAAGGGGTGTTTGGGGCCCTGGACAGTGGGCAGGGAGGGAGGTATAGGGGCAGGTGTTACATCTCCTGCGCTTGCACGGGAAGGTGCATCTCCAAGGTATATTACCCTCTTCCTCTACTGTGAAGACCGACACAAAGTAATTATTCAACAAGTCCGTCATTTCCTTATTTTCATTTGCAATATTACCCACATCTCATTATCTCCTAATATAATTGTAAAATCTTTTTTTATTAATCTTGATACCACTCGCAAGTTTTTTTCGTATTCCCTTTTTGCAGCTCTTACTATTTGTCTTCCTTTGCTGTTCGTTGTATCTCTCCCAACCCCTGGATCTACACTAGTCTTTGCACTTTTGTCTGCTCTATCCTTTAGTTTGATGTTATTTCTCACCCCTTGTGTTGACCATGGCTGTTTTATTGGGTCAGTAGAACTCTTGCCCCTTAGGGGTATATACTGGTCGTGTATTAAGCGAAATGATTTTTTGAACACCCCCCACTGTTCATCTGTAGTTTCACCCGAGAACCGTTTTGACCAGTTTGCTGTCGTCGGTCTCTGTCTCATCCTATTAAAGTTAGCCTCACCAAAACCGACAATCTCAGTAACTAAGTTTCTCCTTTTCAAACCTAACATTGAATTCGATCATATTATGATCACTGCTCGATAAATGTTCCCTTACTTTAGATTATTAACTAAGTCTGGCTCATTACTAAATCTAGTATGGCCTGCCCTCGTGTTGGTTCCAGAACGTATTACCCCACAAAACTCTCTTGAATGCACTCGAGAAATTCACTACCTTTCTGACCTGAGCTACTTTGCTCTTCCCAATCGATATGAAAATTAAAATCTCCCATTAAAACTCTGCTTTTGCTACAAGCCTGGCTAATCTCTGAATGAATACATTCTGCCACTTGCTGCTATCAGGAGGCCTGTAGACAACGCCCATTACAGTTTTAAGTCCTCTCTTATTCCTCAATTCTAACCATAGAGCTTTGGCTGATTGCTTTCCCTTACCTATAGCCTCTCTCACTAATATTGTAATACAGTAGTGTCTTTAATCACTAAGGCTGCCCCTCCTCCTCTTCCAGTTTCCCTATCTTTTCGAAAGACCTGATAACCTGGAATATTTAACTCCCAATCATGACCAGCTTGCAGCCATGTCTCAGTAAAGGCCACCATGTCAAACTCCCTAAGCTGTATTTGGGCCTCTAATTCACTCAATTTATTTCTTATACTCCGTATGTCAGTATATAAAACTCTTACTTGGGCGCGAGAGCTAACCTGTCCTTCCGCCCTGATGCTATCTTTCCCGCACTGTTTAACTTCACACGTTTCTTATCTGTCGCTCCTGCTGTAACTAAAATAACCACAGAAAATGCTGGAAACTCTCAGCAGGTCAGGCAGCATCGAGGAGAGAGAAACAGTCAACGTTTCGGGTCGAGGACCCTTCGTCAGAACTGGAAAAGGTTGGAGAAGTAACAGATTTTTAAGCAAGTGCAGGAGCAGGGACAGGGAGGAGGGGGAGCAAAGGACAAAGGGAGGGACTGTGATAGGCTGGAAGGCAGGAGGGATTAAATGACAAAAGGGAGGATGGTGCGAGGCAAAAGGAGATGGTAATGGGACAAGTTAAGAAACTAAAGATGACTCTAGGTGAAGTGTAAATGGCACTGGCAGAATCAGCAACAGCTGCCATGTGTGAAAAAAAGGGAAAAAAATATAGGGGCCGAGGTTATTGTCTGAAATTGTTGAACTTGATGTTGAACCCAGAAGGCTGTAAAGTGCCCAATCGAAAGATGAGGTGCTGTTGCTCGAGCTTATGTTGAGCTTTGTTGGAACAGTGTAATAGGCCGAGGCATCCACAGATTTCCAACATCCGCAGTATTTTGCTATTGTCTTCATTATTTTAGTGTTCCCTTCACCTGGAGCACCTATATCACTGTGACTGAACTCTGCTCGTAACCCGTTCTTTAATCTTATACTATCATTTTTACTATTGTTTCTGTTGAGCCCTGCCCCCCACCCCTTCCTTTATTAGTTTCAATTCCTTTCTACAGCCCTCTTTATCCTTTCTACTAGGACCTTGGTCCCAGCCCGGTTCAGGTGCAGCCCATCCCAGCAGTACAGCTTCTTCCCATCCCAGTACTGGTGCCAGTGTCCCATAAACTGCAACCCCTCCTTCCCACGCCATTCCTTTAGCCACACATTTGTGTTCCTGATCTGTTTGTTCCTTTGCCAATTTGCACGTGGCTTGGTAATAATCCCCCTTGAGGTCCTGCTTTTTAATTTCGCTGCTATCTCCTGATACTCCCTCAGCAGGACTTCCTCCCTGTTCTTCTCTATGTCATTGGTCCGGAGATAGACCACAACAACTGGATCTTCCCCCCTCCCTTTCCAAGTTCCACTCTAGTCGTTTTGAGATATCCCTTATCCTGGCACCAGGTAGGCAACACCTTCTGGACTCTCAATCGTGGCTGCAGAGGATGCTGCCTAGCCCCCAAATTATTGAAGCCCCTATCTCTCCTACATTTCTATTCTGCTCCTCCCCCCTTTGGACAGCCTCTTGCTCCCCGGTGCCTCGGTCAGTATTGTGACTGTCCGCCCCGCGGGCTTTCTCCTTGTCCTCACGGGCAGCAAGTACATTGTACCTGTTCGCAACCTTGGTGTCATATTTGACCCTGAAATGAGCTTCCGACCACATATCTGCAGCATAACAAAGACCGCCTATTTCCACCTCCGTAACATTGCCTGTCTCCGCCCTTGCCTCAGCTCATCCGCTGCTGAAACCCTCATCCATGCCTTTGTTACCTCTAGACTTGACTATTCCAACGCACCCCTGGCCGGCCTCCCACATTCCACCCTACATAAACTTGAGGTCATCCAAAACTCAGCTGCCCGTGTCCTAACTCGCACCAAGTCCCGTTCACCCATCACCCCCCGTGCTCGCTGACCTACATTGGCTCCCGGTTAAGCAACGCCTCGATTTCAAAATTCTCATCCTTGTTTTAAATCCCTCCATGGCCTCGCCCCGCCCTATCTCTGTAATCTCCTCCAGCCCCACAACCCCCGAGATATCTGCACTCCTCTAATTCTGCCCTCTTGATTATCCCTGATTATAATCGCTCCACCATTGGTGGCCGTGCCTTCTATTGCCTCGGCCCTAAGCTCTGGAATTCCCTGCCTAAACCTCTCCGCCTCTCTTTCCTCCTTTAAGACACTCCTTAAAACCTACCTCTTTGACCAAGCTTTTGGTCACCTGCCCTAATTTATCCTTATGTGGATCGGTGTCAAATTTGTTGTCTTATAATACTCCTGTGCAGCGCCTTGGGGCGTTTTACTACGTTAGAGGCGCTATATAAATACAAGTTGTTATTGGACAGGACTGGTGTCTGCGGGACCTCCTCCTGATCTCCCCTTGGTTTGCCCCTACCCCGCTGATTGACAATCACACTCTTCCCTTCCTACACCTGTGCTCTCCTCTGAGGTGTGACTGCACTCGGGGGGAAACCAGCCAGAAATTCCTGCCCCTCCTTCATGTGTCGCAGTGTCTCTAACTTGCACTCCAGTAGGGGGCTGAGACTAATTGGAGAGCTCTTTCAAAGGGCCGGCACAGGCACGATGGGCCGAATGGCCTCCTTCTGTGCTGTAACATTCTATGATTCTATTAATGGGCTGCTCCATTATAGGGCGCTCGAGGGCGGGGGGCTGTAATTACACTGTACACAGGCTCTGTCCAGTGTACAGATGATGGCTGGGGTCCAGTGGATCCCCACAGGCTCTGTCTGGGTATTCTTTTCACCAACAGATAGAAACATGGTCCGGTTAATGACACTAAAGCTGCTGTTCTCTTTCACACTTCAGGAGACAGTGACTGTGGAGCCTTTACCTTCAGTCGCAGCAGAGGTGCAGTGAGCTTCAGGACTGAACGATTCTCCAGCTCAACACTCCATGTACAATAAACATGTCTCTCTCTTCAATAAAATCTATAAAAGCGCCAGTGTCCAGAATCCTTCCTCCAGAGTGAGGGCGGTTTGCAGTCCATCCCAGAACCAGAGCTCACTCATTAACTCATCATTTCTCATCGTTCAGGAACACAGCACTTGGTGAAGTACGAAACCAGGAGTTGTGGTGCCGGCAGTGTTGTTACACAAGCAGACATATTCTACCACTGAGTCGCCACCAGCACTGTTTTGTGATGTTTGAGATACTCACGGTGAGGGTGTTAGTGCAGGAGAATAGTACCTCTCCAATACAGGCACCCCGAGTTAGTATCAGGGCTCCCAGGGCAGGCAAGGAGTAAAGTTCCCTCTACACTGTGCATCAAACACTCCCAGGGCAGGTACAGCACGGATTAGATACAGAGTAAAGCTCCCTCTACACTGTCCCATCAAACACTCCCAGGGCAGGTACAGCACGGGTTAGATACAGAGTAAAGCTCCCTCTACACTGTCCCATCCAACACTCCCAGGGCAGGTACAGCACGGGTTAGATACAGAGTAAAGCTCCCTCTACACTGTGCATCAAACACTCCCAGGGCAGGTACAGCACGGGTTAGATACAGAGTAAAGCTCCCTCTACACTGTCCCATCAAACACTCCCAGGGCAGGTACAGCACGGGTTAGATACAGAGTAAAGCTCCCTCTACACTGTCCCATCCAACACTCCCAGGGCAGGTACAGCACGGGTTAGATACAGAGTAAAGCTCCCTCTACACTGTCCCATCAAACACTCCTAGGGCAGGTAAAGCACGGGTTAGATACAGAGTAAAGCTCCCTCTACACTGTCCCATCAAACACTCCCAGGGCAGGTACAGCACGAGTTAGATACAGAGTAAAGCTCCCTCTACACTGTCCCATCAAACACTCCCAGGGCAGGTACAGCATGGGTTAGATACAGAGTAAAGCTCCCTCTACACTGTCCCATCAAACACTCCCCGGGCAGGTACAGCACGGGTTAGATACACAGTAAAGCTCCCTCTACACTGTCCCATCAGACACTCCCCGGGCAGGGACAGCACGGGTTAGATACAGAGTAAAGCTCCCTCTACACTGTCCCATCAAACACTCCCAGGGCAGGAACAGCACGGGTTAGATACAGAGTAAAGCTCCCTCTACACTGTCCCATCAAACACTCCCAGGGCAGGTACAGCATGGGTTAGATACAGAGTAAAGCTCCCTCTACACTGTCCCATCAAACACTCCCCGGGCAGGTACAGCACGGGTTAGATACACAGTAAAGCTCCCTCTACACTGTCCCATCAGACACTCCCCGGGCAGGGACAGCACGGGTTAGATACAGAGTAAAGCTCCCTCTATACTGTCCCATCAAACACTCCCAGGGCAGGAACAGCACGGGTTAGATACAGAGTAAAGCTCCCTCTACACTGTCCCATCAAATAGTCCCAGGGCAGGTACAGCACGGGTTAGATACAGAGTAAAGCTGCCTCTACACTGTGCATCAAACACTCCCAGGGCAGGTACAGCACGGGTTAGATACAGAGTAAAGCTCCCTCTACACTGTCCCAGCAAACACTCCCAGGGCAGGTACAGCACGGGTTAGATACAGAGTAAAGCTCCCTCTACACTGTCCCAGCAAACACTCCCAGGGCAGGTACAGCACGGGTTAGATACAGAGTAAAGCTCCCTCTACACTGTCCCATCAAACACTCCCAGGGTAGGTACAGCACGGGTTAGATATAAAGTGTTGTGTCGGTACCTTTCTACCTAGACACAATTAGAACTCAGAACCCAGAGATTCAAACATGAGGTGCTTTATTTGAAAGGAAAGGAAAGTTCTGGAGAGTACCGAACAAAGAGAGCTAAACTTAACCAAGAGAACAACCCAACCATTTCTCTGCTGTGACAGTGCCACCGCAGGTGGGAGGAGAACACACAATACATAACATATTCCTCCCCTCTTAAATGAAAGGTCCACATTATTCCTCAACAGGTAAGTTACTTTCAATGCACTCAACAAACCTAGGGTAGAGGTAGACTGCCTCAAACCCTGACTTTACCCTGGGGTTTATTCTGCCCCAGTCTTGTGGGTAAGTCACTAAGCCTACAAATCCAAGCGTCTTGGAGGCCGCCGCTCTCTGACAGGATACCGGCGGTCATCGCTGGCTTCCACAGCAGTAGGCATTGACACAGGCCTGGATGGAGAAGGTGCCTGTGTCAGTCGAAAGTCAGGAGTTTGCACAGGTGGAACAGTCTCTTTGACTTCCTGTGTTGGAGAAGAGCACTGTGGCAAAGGATGCTGGTTTGTGGTATCATCCGGAAACAGTTCAGGCCAACCAGCCGTTGGAGCCTCTGTGGCTCTCTCTGCTCCTAGCAACAGTTGATCTGCGTGTCTTCTCCAGACGACGTCCTCAGCAGTCTCAACCGTGTAAGACACAGGGCCCGTCTACGCGATCACCGTAGCAGGAACCCATTTCGGTCCAGTGTTGTAGTTTCGAGCTAGGACGTGCTCTCCCGGATGCTCTTTTCTCTCTCTTTTCAACTTGAGCTTGTTGTTGACGATGGACAACCTGCTCTGCCCTTGGAGGTTTGAGTAAGTCAACACTTGTCCGCAACTGCCTCTTCATCATGAGCGAAGCGGGGGAAGTTTTGGTTGTGGCATGCGGCTCGTTCCTGTAGGACAACAGGAAGCTGTTCAGACGTTGGTGGATTGAGCCCTGACCTTGCGATGCTTTCAAGGCATGCTTCAAAGTTTGCATGAACCTTTCTGCCAGGCCGTTAGTAGAGGGATAATAGGGCGCAGACCTGATGTGTTGGACACCATTCACATGCAGGAAGGTTGCAAACTCCTGTGATACGAATTGTGGACCGTTGTCACTTACGAGTTGTTCCGGTGAGCCATAACGGCTGAACATCTCACCAAGTTTCTCAATTGTTTTCTCTGCCGTGGTAGACCTCATCACAGCGACCTCCGGCCACTTGCTATGAGCGTCCACATCCACCATAAACATCTTCTCTTCGAAAGGACCGACGAAGTCCACATGTACTCACTGCCACACTTCTGCAGGCCAATCCCAGGGGTGTAGGGTTGCCAGCTGTGGAACATTCCGGACCCTTTGACATGGGGAACATGTTTTGGCTTTCTCCTCAATATTCCCATCGAGACCTGGCCACCAGAAGTAGCTTCTTGCCATTTCCTTCATCCGAACCATCCCACTGTGGCCTGTATGAAGTTGTTGCAGTATAGGTTCCCTCAGAGGTGGCGGAATGATGACACGGCGTCCCCAAAGAAGACAACCTGCCTGGACGGAGAGCTCATTTCTTTTTGAAACGTAAGGTTTCAAACTAGGAGAATCTCCTATAGCTCTCCCTCGAATGACATCGTCCATTACCTCAGACAGGACTGGATCGTTGCGGGTGTACCTTCGCACCTGACAGGTGCTCCCTCCACTTGTCTAAAGTAGAAGATGTCTATCTGATGAGGCTCTGGGGGAGTAACAGGCAAGGGCAGCCTCGAGAGACCGTCTGCGTTGCCGTGCAAGTCTGATTTGCGATATTTGATGTCGTATGTGTGTCCTGACAACAGTAACGCCCACTTTTGCATCCTGCTTGCAGCGAGAGACGGAATTCCGGTGTGGGGCCTGAAGATTGAAGTCAATGGACGGTGGTCCATCAGGAGTGTGAACCTTCTCCCAAACAGGTACTGATGAAATTTTCGAATTCCAAAAACGATTCCCAAGGCCTCGCGCTCGATCTGCGCATAGTTACTCTCGGCCTTGTTCAAGGTGCGTGATGCGAAGGCGATAGGTTTCTCTTCACCAGAAGGCATGATGTGGGATATGACTGCTCCCACACCATATGGTGATGCATCACATGCTAGCTGCATGGGTAGCTTTGGGTCGAAGTGTGTCAGGACCTCCGATTTCAGCAATGCTTTCTTTGCTTGGGCGAAAGCTTCGTTGCACAGTTCAGTCCATTTCCATGTTTTCCTTGACATAGCAACTGATGTAACGGCTTCAGCAATGTTGCTAAGTCTGGAATAAACTTCCCATAGTAGTTAAGTAGCCCCAGAAATGAACGTAACTGGCTCATAATCTGGGTGCTGGGGCCTCCACGATCGCCTTGACCTTTGACGGCGCCTTATGCAGGCCAGTAGCGTCAATCACATGCCCCAGGTACTCAACTGAAGACTGAAAGAATTCACATTTGTCCTTACGAACTCTGAGTCCGTACTCTTTCAGTCGCTGTAGTGTCGCATCCAAGTTCAGAAGATGATCCTCCTCATTTGTCCCAGTGACAAGGATGTCGTCCAGGTAGCACTGGACTCCTGGCAGTCCACTCAAAATCTGATCCATTGCCCTTTGGAATAGAGCAGGGGCCGACGTAATTCCAAACGGAAGGCAGCAGTACCTGTATAGCCCCTTGTATGTCACAATTGTCAGCAGCTCCTTTGATTTGTCATCGACATGCATTTGTAGATAAGCCTGGCATAAGTCTATTTTGCTGAACTTCTGCCCTCCGGCCAGGCCCGTAAAAAGATCACCAATGAGGGGAAGAGGGTACTGTTCCGCAGACAGCACCGGGTTAATAGTCACTTTAAAATCCCCGCAGATTCGAACAGATCCATCCTTTTTCAGGACAGGAACAATGGGTGTGGCCCATTTGCTCACGCTCACAGGCTCCAGGACTCCATTCTCGACTAAGGCCTCCAAGTTAGCCTCAACTTTTGGCCTAATTGCATAGGGTACAGGTCGGGCTTTGTGAAACTTCGGCTTGCTGTCAGGTTTAATGTCCAGTCTCACGCTAATCTTTTTCATGCTCCCAAGTTCACCATTGAAGAGTTCTGCATGTTTGTTTACAACTGCAGTCAGACCTGACTCCCCTTTTGACATCATGCGTACTGCAGGCCAGTCCAGCATGATTTTCTCTAGCCACGCATGCCCCAGTAGAGATGGGTAATTTCCCTTTACCACATATAGTGGCAGTTTCGCAGTCTGTCCGTTCAATTTAACTGTCACCTCAATGGCGCCTTTCATGGCCACAGGTTCGCCGGTATACGTCTTTAGCACAATGTTTGTTGGCTGAAGGGTAAGATGCTTTAGCATTTTGTTGTAGACAGTGTCTGAAACAAGGGACACAGCCACGCCTGTGTCCACCTCCATCCGCACTGATTGTCCCTCCACCAGTAGCCATTTGAACCACCTGCAACCGTCAGTATGTGCACCTCTTCCTCCTCAAAGGTGTCGCTCCCCTCTGTTTTGCTTGTTCCATCATACTGCACTGAATGAACACTCTTTTTCTTCTCTTGTCCAAATACAGACATTTTGCTTCCATGCTTCCCAGCTCTGTCTGTTCTTTTTTTACCTCTACAGGCGCGTTCAATGTGACCCTTTTTGCCACAATTTCGGCATTCCAGCTCCGTACACCAGCAGTCATTAGCGTGATGGCCCGTTTTCCCACAACGGTAACATGTGTCGTTCCACGCACCTTTAGGCTCAGACGACACCTTGTGAACTCTCCCTGTTGAACTCAACTGGTGAGCCTCCTTTTCTGCCATCTCCATGGAGACACTAACTTCAATTGCCTTTTCAAGATTAAGGTTGTCCTCAGTAAGAAGGCGCTTCTGTGTGGCTGCACTTTGCAGACCACACACAAGTCTGTCTCTAATGGTGTCTTTCAGCATCTCCTTGAACTGGCAGTGTTCTGACAACCTTTTTAAAGCAGCAATAAACATCGTCACTGATTCCCCCTCCTCTTGATTCCGTTTGTGAAATCTAAATCTCTCAGCAATAACCAGAGGTTTTGGTGAAAAATGTGCTCCAAGAATTTCCACTAGTTGTTTATATGTTTTAGTTCCTGGCTTATCTGGCTGTACAAGGCTGCGCAGTAAATTGATTGTCTTTGCTCCCATTATACTCAAAAAGGTAGGCACGACCTTTTCGTTTGCCACCGCATTCGCCAAAACAAAATAGTCAAAACGTTCTGTATATTGCTCCACATTTTCATCAAAATCACCGATGTTTCCGAATATAATAGCCATCTCACGTTTCAAATTTTAATTTCTGTTTACTCACTGCACCCATAACGTTAATGTGATGCTGCAATCTCTGTCCCGAGTGTTTTGTAGTCGAAAACAAGAAAGTTCCCACAACGCAGATACATCCGATCCTCATCGCCACTTTGTTGTGTCGGTACCTTTCTGCCTACACACAATTGGAACTCAGAACCCAGAGATTCAAACATGAGGTGCTTTATTTGAAAGGAAAGGAAAGTTCTGGAGAGTACCGAACAAAGAGAGCTAAACTTAACCAAGAGAACAACCCAACCATTTCTCTGCTGTGACAGCGCCACCGCAGGTGGGAGGAGAACACACAATACATAACACAGAGTAAAGCTCCCTCTACACTGTCCCATCAAACACTCCCAGGGCAGGTACAGCACGGGTTAGATACAGAGTAAAGCTCCCTCTACACTGTCCCATCAAACACTCCCAGGGCAGGTACAGCACGGGTTAGATACAGAGTAAAGCTCCCTCTACACTGTCCCATCAAACACTCCCAGGGCAGGTACAGCACGGGTTAGATACAGAGTAAAGCTCCCTCTACACTGTCCCATCAAACACTCCCAGGGCAGGTACAGCACGGGTCAGATACAGAGTAAACCTCCCTCTACACTGTCCCATCAAACACTCCCAGGGCAGGTACAGCACGGGTTAGATACAGAGTAAAGCTCCCTCTACACTGTCCCATCAAACACTCCCTGGGCAGATACAGCACGGGTTAGATACAGAGTAAAGCTCCCTCTACACTGTCCCATCAAACACTCCCAGGGCAGGTACAGCACGGGTTAGATACAGAGTAAAGCTCCCTCTACACTGTCCCATCAAACACTCCCAGGGCAGGTACAGCACGGGTTAGATACAGAGTAAAGCTCCCTCTACACTGTCCCATCAAACACTCCCAGGGCAGGTACAGCACGGGTTAGATACAGAGTAAAGCTCCCTCTACACTGTCCCATCAAACACTCCCAGGGCAGGTACAGCACGGGTTAGATACAGAGTAAAGCTCCCTCTACACTGTCCCATCAAACACTCCCAGGGCAGGTACAGCACGGGTTAGATACAGAGTAAAGCTCCCTCTACACTGTCCCATCAAACACTCCCAGGGCAGGTACAGCACGGGTTAGATACAGAGTAAAGCTCCCTCTACACTGTCCCATCAAACACTCCCAGGGCAGGTACAGCACGGGTTAGATACAGAGTAAAGCTCCCTCTACACTGTCCCATCAAACACTCCCAGGGCAGGTACAGCACGGGGTTAGATACAGAGTAAAGCTCCCTCTGCACTGTCCCATCAAACACTCCCAGGGCAGGTACAGCACAGGTTAAATACAGAGTAAAGCTCCCTCTACACTGTCCCATCAAACACTCCCAGGGCAGGTACAGCACGGGTTAGATACAGAGTAAAGCTCCCTCTACACTGTCCCATCAAACACTCCCAGGGCAGGTACAGCACGGGGTTAGATACAGAGTAAAGCTCCCTCTGCACTGTCCCATCAAACACTCCCAGGCCAGGTACAGCACGGGTTAGATACAGAGTAAAGCTCCCTCTACACTGTCCCATCAAACACTCCCAGGGCAGGTACAGCACGGGTTAGATACAGAGTAAAGCTCCCTCTACACTGGCCCATTAACGTGCCATTTTTAGCCCATCTGGAGGTTGGACTTGAGAACCAGAGACCGGAGTTCGGCATGCCTGAATTTTAAAATCCTTATCCTTGTTTTCAAGTCCCTCCGTGGCCTTGCACCTCTCTATCTCTGTCACCTCCTCCAGTTTTACAACCCTCCGCTATCTCCACTCCTCCAATTCTGGCCTCTTGATCGTCCCTGATTTTAATCACTCCACCATTGGCGGCCGTGTCTTCAGCTGCCAAGGCCCTAAGCTCTGGAATTCCCTCCCTAAACCTCTCCGCCTCTCCCCTCCTTTAAGACGCTCCTTAAAACCGACCTATTTGAACAAGCTGTTGGTCACCTGTCCTAATATCTCATGTGGCTCGGTGTCAAACTTTGTTGGATAATCGCTCCTGTGAAGCACCCTGGGAGGTTTTACTCCGTTAAAGGTGCTATATAAATACAAGTTGTTGCTGTTGTTGAATGCTCCATGTTGAGGACACCGCTGGCATTTTTAGCTCCTGATCCAACACCTCCGCAATCGCTCTGTGGTGTTCGTCATGGTCAACCCCCAGCATCCTACTCCATCGTGTCTTCATGTGGCACTGCCCTCGCCCATTGCAGCCAACACCTTTCTTGAGAGGGCTTCTCCATTGCAAGATCGTTTGCATAACTGTTCATAGCATCAGGCAGTGGCAGATGTACATTGTGTGTCAATACCATTTAAAGGGATGGGGACAATTAAAGGGGAGGGTTACAAGAGTGGGACAAAAATCCTGAATGCCTTTGGAGAACCCCAAAGGGCATCTTAACTCATCAGCAGCCATGGGGCAGAAGATCAAGACTGGCAAGCCACAATGAAGGGAAAGGGGCCCCCGGCTGTCGACTGCAGACAAAGTGACCGAGCAGCCCTGCACCCAACCTCCTCCGAGGGCTGCTGAAGCACGTGCCACTCCCCAGCACTGCCCCCACAGCCTGCAAGGAGGTGCCGCACAATGTCAGACCGCAGTCAGTCCTCACTGGCCCTGCCTGTGCTTGCCTTCTGCTGCATGCTGGCCACAGCTGCCCTTGTAGCAGACAGCACATCTGCCTCTGCTGACCCAGACCCTGAGAAGGCAGGTGGGCAGGTAGGCGTGCCAGGACCTGCAGAAGTAGGTGGCACCTTGTCAGCTGTGGTCAATCAGACACCGCTGGTTCTCAGTCACTCCGCCAAGACTTCTCTCTTGTAGTTCCACATATATCATGTCGTGCTGTGATTGCGGTATTTTCAAAGAACCGTCAGGCATTCAAATAAAAGACTTGCATTTCTCCAGCGCCTTTCACGTACATCGGACGTCTCAAAGCGCTTTACAGCCAATGAAGTACGTTTGAAGTGTAGTCACTGTTGTAATGTGGGAAACGCGGCAGCCAATTTGTGCACAGCAAGCTCCCACAAACAGCAATGTGACAATGACCACATAATCTGGTTTAGTGATATTGGTTGAGGAAGGAATATTGGCCAGGACACCGGGGAGAGCTCTCCTGCTCTTCTTCCAATAGCACAATGGAATCTTTTACATCCACCTGAGAGCAGATGGGGCGTCGGAGTAACGTCTCATCCAAAAGATGGTACCTCCAACAGTGCAGCACTCTCTCAGTACTGCCCCTCCGACAGTCCAGCGCTCCCTCAGTACTGCCCCTACGACAGTGCAGCGCTCCTTCAGTACTACCCCTCCAACAGTGCAGCGCTCCTTCAGTACTGCCCCTCCAACAGTGCAGCGCTCCCTCAGTACTGCCCCTCCAACAGTGCGGCGCTCCCTCAGTACTGCCCCTATGACAGTGCAGCGCTCCTTCAGTACCGCCCCTCCGACAGTGCAGCACTCCCTGAGTACTGACCCTCTGACAGTGCAGCGCTCCCTCAGTACTGCCCCTCCGACAGTGCAGCGCTCCTTCAGTACGGACCCTCCGACAGTGCAGCGCTCCCTCAGTACCGCCCCTCCGACAGTGCAGCACTCCCTCATTACTGCCCCTCCGACAGTGCAGCGCTCCTTCAGTACGGACCCTCTGACAGTGCAGCGCTCCCTCAGTACCGCCCCTCCGACAGTGCAGCACTCCCTCATTACTGCCCCTCCGACAGTGCAGCGCTCCTTCAGTACTGACCCTCCGACAGTGCAGCGCTCCTTCAGTACTGCCCCTCCGACAGTGCAACACTCCCTCAGTACTGACCCTCCGACAGTGCAGCACTCCCTGAGCACTGCAGTGAAGTGTCAGCCTGGATCCAGTCTCTGGAGTGGGACTTGAACCCAGAACCTCCTGACTCAGAGGCAAGGGTGCTGGTACTGAGCCAAAGCTGAAATCTTTCCCCGTCAATCAAATCAATTTTAAACCTATATAAATGCTGTTGCCATATACAATAATTTACCGATAAGTGGGAAAGCCCCTTATAAATTTAACTGCCAGTCGGATCAGTGTTGAACAATATGCACCGGGCCTGCAGGGGGCGCCGTAGCTGGAGGTCACTGTTGAACAATAAGAAAGTAAGAAATAGAAGCCGGAGTAGGCCGTTCGAGCCTGCTCCACCATTCAATAAGATCATGGCTGATCTTCTACCTCAACTCCACTTTCCTGCACTATCCCCATATTCTAAGGAAGCAGTAACAGGACATTTGGATAAGCATAATTTAATAGGACAGAGTCAGCATGGTTTTATGAAGGGGAAGTCATGTTTGACAAATTTGCTCGAATTCTTTGAGGATGTAACAAACAGGGTGGATAAAGGGGAACCAGTGGATGTAGTGTATTTGGACTTCCAAAAGGCATTTGACAAGGTTCCACACAAAAGATTACTGCACAAGATAAAAAATCAAGGGATTGGGGATAATATTCTGGCATGGGTGGAGGATTGGCTATCTAACAGAAAACAGAGAGTTGGGATAAATGGTTCGTTCTCGGGCTGGCAATCAGTAACCAGTGGTGTTCCGCAGGGGTCAATGCTGGGACCCCAACTCTTTACAATCTATATTAACGATTTGGAGGAAGGGACCGAGTGCAACATATCCAAGTTTGCCGATGTTACAAAGATGGGAGGGAAAGCAGTGAGTGAGGAGGACATAAAAAACCTACAAAAGGACATAGACAGGCTAAGTGAGTGGGCAAAAATTTGGCAGATGGAATATAATGTTGGAAAGTGTGAGGTTATGCACTTTAGCAGAAAAAATCAAAGAGCAAGTTATTATCTAAATGGAAAGAAACTGCAAAGTGCTACAGTACAAAGGGATCTGGGGGTCCTGGTGCATGAAACACAGAAGGTTAGTACACAGGTGCAGCAGGTGATCAGGAAGGCCAATGGAATCTTGGCTTTTATTGCAAGGGGGATGGAGTATAAAAGCAGGGAAGTCTTGCTTCAGTTATACAGGGTACTGGTGAGGCCACACCTGGAATACTGCGTACAGTTTTGGTTTCCATATTTAAGAAAAGATATACTTGCTCTCGAGGCAGTTCAGAGAAGGTTCACTCGGTTGATTCCGGAGATGAGGGGGTTGACTTATGAGGAAAGGTTGAGTAGGTTGGGCCTCTACTCATTGGAGTTCAGAAGAATGAGAGGTGATCTTATCGAAACATAAGATTGTGAGGGGGCTTGATCGGGTGGATGCGGTGAGGATGTTTCCACTGATGGGTGAGACTAGAACTAGGGGGCATAATCTTAGAATAAGGGGCTGCCCTTTCAAAACTGAGGTGAGGAGAAACTTCTTCACTCAGAGGGTAGTAAATCTATGGAATTTGCTACCTCAGAGAGCTGTGGAAGCTGCGACATTAAATAAATTTAAAACGGAGATAAACAGTTTCCTAGCAGATAAGGGAATTAGGGGTTACGGGGAGAGGGCAGGGAAGTGGATGTGAGTCTAAGTTCGGATCAGCCATGATCCTATTGAATGGTGGAGCAGGCCCGAGGGGCCGTATGGCCTACTCCTGCTCCTACTTCTTATGTTCTTATCCCTCGATTCCCCTAGAGTCCAAAAATCTATCGATCTCAGCCTTGAATATACTCAAAGACTCAGCATTCACAGCCCTCTGGGGCAGAGAATTCCAAAGATTCACAACCCTCTGAGTGAAGAAATTCCTCCTCATCTCAGTCTGAAATGGCCGACCCCTTATCCTGAGACTATGCCCCTAGTTCTAGACTCTCCAGCCAGGGGAAACAACCTCTCAGCGTCTACCCTGTCAATCCCCCTCAGAATCTTGTATGTTTCAATGAGATCACCTCTCATTCTTCTAAACTCCAGAGAGTATCAGCCCATTCTACACAATCTCTAATCATAGGACAACCCTCTCATCCCAGGAATCAATCTAGTGAACCTTTGTTGCACCGCCTCCAAGGCAAGTATATCCTTCCTTAGATACGGAGACTAAAACTGTGCCCAGTACTCCAGGTGTGGTCTCACCAAGGCCCTGTACAATTGGAGCAAGACTTCCTCACTCTTATACTCCAACCCCCTTACAATAAAGGCCAACATGCCATTTGCCTTCCTTATTGCTTGCTGTTCCTGCATGCTAACTCTCTGTGTTTCCTGTACGAGGACACCCAAATCTCTCCGAACACCAACATTTAAAAGTTTCTCACCATTTAAAAGATTCTGTTTTTCTATTCTTCCTACCAAAGTGAATAACCTCACATTTCCCCACATTATACTCCACCTGCCACCTTACTTCCCACTCACTCAGTCTATCTATATCCCTTTGACAGGCTCTTTGGGCTCGATTTTGCCAGGCCCGAGGAGGCGGGATTGGAGGCGTGCGAGGTGTTAAAATCGCAAAAAATGGCGGGCGGCTCCAGCCTGCCTCTGAGCAATTTTCCCAGAATCGGGGTTTCAGACCCCATTTCCATCCCGCCTCCAAGAGGCGGGATAGGCCCTTAACAACCAGTTAATTGCCTCTATAATCCCATTTTGAGAGGCCTTTCTGATTTTAACACTTTTCCTCCGTGCTGCACGTCTCCTCTGGAACACGCCAGTTAATCCTGGCGGCCTCACTAGTGGATTGCTTACTAACAGCTGCAGCTCCGCCATTAAAAAGGAGTTTTCACCAATGATCATTTGCAGGTGGCAGAACTTTGTTGTCTCAGGTCTGGGGGAACTTTTAGCAGGCCTACTCATTGTTGTGGAAGTTTGGAGCCTGACACCCATCTCCAGTGTGACCTCCTGGGAAACCCCTCTCCCCACCTTGACTGAGCGCTCTGTAAGGGTTTGGGGCTTCTTTAAACTGGTTTAAAGTAATTCTCCTGGTCTTGCAGCCTTTGCCTGCACGCAGACCAATTTTAAAACAGCGGTTTCGAATCGCTACCCCACCTTTCAGTTCTGACTGCAGGGCTTATAATTATTGATATTAAAACAGACACGTAGTTTGGATGAGAGAAAAAAATCAAGTTTTATTACCTAAATAAACTACAATCAAAGGAATACCACCCGAACACAGTAATTACAGTAAAACTATATAACAGGGGGTTGCAGATGGCAAAAACGAGGGATACAATGGCTACAATGTTATTTAAACAATCTTAGCAATACCCTTAAATCACCACCCCTTAACTCCTGCTAGGTTGCCTTGTTGAGGAGTCAGAACACCCTGCTCACCTGTGGTCCAGTGAAGTAAAAAAAGAGAGAGATAGCTTCTCAGCCGCTATCTTTATACCTGGTGAGGTCCTGCCGTTCTGCCTTGCAAGAGCTGTGTGCAAAATACCCCACCCAAAGGATCCAATACACAAGAGAAAGCTGTGATTGGCTAACTCAGAGTGGTTGGACTGGATTAATGTGTCTTCCGGAGCTCCCTGGGCTGAAACAAAAGGGAGATACAACAGCCCTATTGTCCAGTGCTGGGTGATTTAGACCCATTCAATTCTTAAACGTTTCCCATTCAAGACACAAAAGTCTCTTCTGCAGTTTAGATGTATCCACTCGATATACAAACAAATGCTAATAGCATTCAGTTGCTTTGTAAACAAAGCATTGTCCTGTGGTAACATTTTGTCTCCATTGAACCTTACTTCCAGACACAGAAAGCTGCTTTCCAAGTCCTTTGTCTTCGGCCATGTGGTGCGACTGCCATGTTTATCCCTGGAAATTTAAAAGCACAACGCCCAGGGATTCTTTAATCAAAAAAATGAATCTTCAGAACTGTAAATTATTGCGAATTCTTACAGCTCCCTCAACTGAGGCATATACCAGAAGCATGGCGACCATTTATTTCCTTTCCTCCTGGACATCAGATTCGTACGCAGCAGCAGAACCATGAACAACAGCAACACCAACAGCAGCAGCAACAACAGGAGCGCCAAGCTGCTGCTCACCCACCTGAAGCTGTACAGGCCAGAAGGCGCCAGCGCGTGACCACAGGATGCAAGGGACGCACTCATGTTGGCCAGATTTGCTTAGCCTGCACAATCAAACACTTTTGCCTCGCACCTTCTTACCAGAGATTCGACAATGGACAAAAACCTGCGGATTCCTATCACTCTGACCACCATACTGACAATTGCAAGTCGCCCTAAGCCCTCAATGTGGAAGTCCCATTTCTGAGATGACACAGGCCTCAACTTTAACAGTTTGCCATCAAATCTGTTTATCATCACATTACAAGGATGGCTTGTCAAAAAAAAACAACAGAACACCCAAGTGACTACCCTCGTGACTACTTGTGCTTTATCTTCCTCTTATGCGTGCTCCTACGTGGTGCTTCCCCTGTGGATTCAGCAGATGTGGAGGCCCCTTGCTCACTTTTTTGCTGCTCCTGTCTCAACACCTTTGGCGGGCGTCCTCTGAGGTGGCGAACCTGAGGGCTTGGCAACAGTCTGCTGCTCCTGCGGCTGTGCAGGGGTTGAGACGCCAATCTCAGTTGGGTGAGGGCTTTGCTGTGGCATGGAAGTGTGAGCGCTTGGAGAGGAGCCCCCACTTCCTTGTTTTCTGCCACCAACATCCCTCTCATGGGTCAGCCCCAATTCAGAGCTAGCAAGTGGCTTGACAGCACCTTGCTGCACATCTGGGGGGGCCATGAGGACCCATTTCTGCACTGGCAGTCCTACTCCAGAGGACTTCCATGAAGGTCTGGTTTCTATGCTCAGTAGCTGACCATCGCTCCTCAAGAGATGTCAGTCTATTCTGAACAATTACTGAGTGCGAGTAGCAGAGAGTGCCATGAGAGTTTGGGTAAGTGAGAGAGTTCTTTAATGGTTATTTCTCTTTAAATCATTTGGAGTGGTGCAAATTGTTAGTGGCAATTGCCAGTAGTTTCTTGATAAGATTACTTAAGCAGTTTAAGTAAAGGGGAAAAGTTAAATATTTGGGATTCTGTTGGTTTAAGAGTAAAACAAGGTAACACTGCAGTAGGAGTTAATTGGCAGGCAGTGAAAACCAGTTCTCTAACCAATCAGCAGGGGTAACTCATTTGGCTACAAACAAACAGTATAAAAAGACCGGTGCTAGTGCGAGTAGCAGAGAGTGCCGTGAGAGTTTGGGTAAGTGAGAGAGTTAGGGTAAGTGGGGTGTTAGGTGCTGTTTCTGTTTTGTTTCTGGCCTTGTTTTTCCTGCCAGCCTCAGGATTAGCAGACATCGTGGAGGCGGAGCAGCGAGGCGAGGCCCAGTCGAGGCAGCCGGGAGCAGCAGCGGGTATTGAGTCGAGTCGGAGCAGCGAGGCGAGGCAGCCTAAACAGGCTCCACAGGCAACATTCCAAGGGGAGGTCAGAATTCAAAAGTGACATCACAGCCAAGCTGGTAGGTGATTGGTTGGTTGGTGAGTACTTTTCCTTCCCTTTTAAACCTTTATAAGTTGGTAAGTTCAATTAAATAGAGGTGTGATATTCATCATCTAGAATCGGGGCAGAGGGTATTTAAAAATAATAATAATAAATGTAATTAATTACATAGAATGGGAGAGCAGGTGATGTGTTACTGCTGCAATATGTGGGAGATGGTGGACACCATTGATGTTCACAGTGATCACATTTGCAGTAAGTGCTGGCTGCTCGAGGAACTCCGGCTCCTTGTTGATGAGCTGGAGTCCGAGCTTCAAACACTGCGACACATCAGGGAGGGGGAGAGTTACCTGGACTCTGTGTTCCAGGAAGTAGCCACACCAATTAGATTAACTAATTCAGATGTAGTCCGTGGTCAGAGACAGGAGGGTGTGACTGAGTGAGGCAGGTACGGGGATCCAGGAGGTAGTGTTGGAGGAGCCGCAGCCCTTGCTCTTGTCCAACAGGTTCGAGGCTCTTACTCCCTGTGAGGACGGGAACGGGGACTGCGGGGAGGATGAGCAACCTGGCCACAGCACCGTGGAACGAGGGGCCATTCAAGTGGGGGGGAGTAAAAAGAAATGTTGTAGTGGTAGGGGATAGTATCATCGGGGGGAGAGATAGGGTTCTTTGCAGCCGAGATCGAGAGTCCCGAAGGTTGAGTTGCCTGCCAGGGTTAAGGACATCTCCTCTGGGCTGGAGAGAAACTTGGAGTGGGAGGGGGAGGATCCAGTTGTCGTGGTCCATGTTGGTACCAACGACATAGATAAGACAAGGAAAGAGGTTCTGCTGAGGGAGTATGAGCAGCTAGAGGCCAAATTAAAAAGCAGAACCACAAGGGTAATAATCTCTGGATTACTACCTGAGCCATGAGCAAATTTGGCTAGGGTAAATAAAATCAGAGAGTTAAATGCGTGGCTCAAAGACTGGTGTGGGAGAAATGGGTTTTGCTTCTTGGGACACTGGCACCAGTACTGGGACAGGAGAGAGCTGTTCCATTGGGACGGACTTCACTTGGCCAGTGCTGGGACTAGAATCCTGGCAAAACGAATAACTAGGGCTGTAGAGAGGGCTTTAAACTAATTAGTGGGGGGGGAGGTTTCAAGAGAGCGAAAAATAAAAATGTCAGCGGAGAAGGCAATAGAGTAAGGTAGCAGTGGGGGAATTAAAAACCAGAGCGTGTCAGGGACAGAATATATAAAGATAAAGGTAAAGTAGTAAAGGGGGTAAAAGCATGAATAAATTGTCACAAAACATATTTAAAAGTTCTTTATCTGAATGCACGCAGCATTCGTAACAAAATAGACGAGCTGACAGTACAAATAACTACACATGGGTATGATCTGGTGGCCATTACAGAAACATGGCTGCAAGGTGACCATGACTGGGAACTAAACATCCAGGGGTATTTGACTATTAGGAAGGACAGACAGGAAGGAAAGGGAGGTGGGGTGGCTACGTTAATAAAGGATGGAATCACTGCAATAGTGAGAAATGATATTGGGTCAAAGGATCAGGATAGTGAAACAGTTTGGGTGGAGATAAGGAATAATAAGGGGAAAAAGATACTGGTGGGCGTAGCCTATAGGCCTCCTAACAGTTGCAACTCTATTGGTCGGAGTATAAATCAGGAAATAGTTGGGGCTTGTAATAAGGGAACAGATATAATCATGGGAGATTTTAACTTTCATATTGACTGGACAAATCAAATTGGGCAGGGCAGCCTTGAGGAAGAGTTCATAGAGTGCATTAGGGACAGGTTCCTTGAGCAGTATGTTACTGAACCAACCAGGGGGCAGGCAATCTTAGATCTGGTCCTGTGTAATGAGACAGGATTAATAAAAAATATCCTAGTAAAGAATCCCCTTGGAATGAGTGACCATAACATGGTTGAATTCCAAATTCAGTTGGAGGGTGAGAGAGTTGGATCTCAAACCAGCGTACTAAGCTTAAATAAAGGAGACTATGAAGGTATGAGAGCACAGTTGACTAAAGTGGACTGGGAAAATAGATTAAGGTGTAAGACGGTACATGAGTAGTGGTGTACATTCAAGGAGATGTTTCACAACTTTCAAGAAAAATACATTCCACTGAGGAAAAAGGGGCGTAAAGGAAAAGACAGCCATCCGTGGCTAAGTAAAGTAATAAAGGATAGTATCCAACTGAAAACAAGGGCATATAAAGTAGCCAAATCTAGTGGGAGGATAGAAGATTGGGAAGCATTTACAAGCCAGCAAAGAATTACTAAAAGATTAATTAAGAAAGGGAAGATAGATTATGAAAGTAAACTAGCAAAAAATATAAAAACAGATAGCAAGAGTTGCTACAGTTATATGAAAAGAAAAAGGGTGGCTAAAGTGAATGTTGGTCCCTTAGAGGACGAGACCAGGAAATTAGTAGTGGGGAACATGGAGATGGCAAAAACGCTGAACAAATATTTTGTATCAGTCTTTACAGTGGAGGACACTAAAAATATCCCAACACTGGACAAACAGGGGGCAATGGGGGGGGGGAGGAGCTAAACACAATTAAAATCACTAAGGAGATGGTACTCGGTAAGATAATGGGACTTAAGGCGGATAAATCCCCTGGACCTGATGGCTTACATCCTAGGGTCTTGAGAGAAGTAGCGGTAGGGATTGCGGATGCATTGGTGGTAATTTTCCAAAACTCCCTGGATTCAGGAAAGGTCCCAGCAGATTGGAAAACTGCTAATGTAACGCCCTTATTTAAAAAGGGAGGTAGACAAAAGGCTGGAAACTATAGACCAGTTAGCCTAACATCTGTGGTTGGTAAAATGTTGGAGTCCATTATTAAGGAAGCAGTAACAGGACGTTTGGATAAGTGTAATACCCACTGGAAATGTTATGTACGCTAAGTATGGTTATCAATCTTTAACTTAGACACTGTATTATCATTGTTATAAATCCCTGGGTTAAAGTTGCCCATGTGAAGGTACGGCAAGAACTTTTAAGGACACAATGTGACTAAGAGCAGACTTTCCATAATTCTGCACCAGGATCAACTGTTGCAGACAGTGAGGCTGCGCAGTCTCCAGGCAGAAACCCCAGGAGGAAGGGGTGGAGTCGGGGTTTTCGAGCGGGAAAAAGGAGCGACTGGAAGAGAAGAGGGCAGGAGCTCTGAAAAGAGGGCTCAGGAGGCAAATGGCTGCCGCATCCCGTCCCGGGCTTCCAAACTCGGCCGCCGCCCTTTGTATTAGTAGCTCTGCATCCAGAACTCAAAGTGGGATTCAGTGATCGTGAAGAGAATTCAACGAAGGGGTTCGGAGTCGTAAGTCTTGCAGACATTATACATACCATGAGCTCCAACTTAAGCGCGCCAACGAAAGAGTGCACTCGAATTTGGACACAGGGACAGATTCTCCTTTGAATCCATATAAATGGAGAATGTATGTTTATTATGTCTAGATTCATTCTAATGTATGCAAATGTCTAATTTAGTTCATTGACCTGTAATCTTCTTATACTGTCTGCCGTTAAAACTATGAAGTAAGATAATTAGAATTAAGCCATTGTAGTAGTGATCTCCTTACTGGACTATAGAATACTGTCTACAACAGAGACCACATCTCACATATATCTAGAGAACCGTGAAGGGGTTACATTTTGGGGGCTCGTCCGGGATTGTGGTCTATTTATGTCAGTAAACTAACAGTATTGAATGCTCATTGCTAAGAGAGTGGTTTGTGGTTTCTACTGGGCTGTTTGAGCATAAAAGATGGATGTTATTGAGGTTGAGGCTT
Source organism: Somniosus microcephalus (assembly GCF_052327205.1). Taxonomy (NCBI): domain Eukaryota; kingdom Metazoa; phylum Chordata; class Chondrichthyes; order Squaliformes; family Somniosidae; genus Somniosus; species Somniosus microcephalus. Next base: position 71,467,499 of record NC_141009.1, read on the forward strand.
GGTGCAAACGGAAGCAGATAGCTACTACCCATGCCATTGTGCTGAATGGTGTTGCTAACGATGACCCTGATGATGTCTTGCTAAGGGCTCTGAATTGTGTCAAAGCCTTTGGAAAGGTTAGGATAGTTGAGCGCTGCTTGGATACAGCTACCAAGAAGCAGTTTGTGTTGATCCAGACATCAGAGAACCTGAGAGGTCATGGTTTACCTGAGGCAGTTGGGCTTTCTGAAGAGGCTTGTCCCTGGCCAGTTCAGTTTGTCCCTATTACTACTAAGGAAGAAGAAGGGTTTCAGACCAAGTTGTTGTCATTCTTGAGACAAGAAGGAAAGACTGTTGCTGATGTCAAAGGTCTGATAGGTCCTTCGGCCCTGGATATGAACACTCAGTTGGTCAGTGCCATTAGTTCTCTGGGGGATAAATGCACCAATCTGCCCTTCGAGGCTCAGGGATACCGTAAGCTCCGTATGTTCTCAGGAGTGAGACCAACTCCCAGTGGGGAAGAGGAGTACGACGCCTGGGCTGAGCAGACCCTGCCTCTGCTAGAGGAATGGCAGTGCAGTGACAATGTGAAGAGGCAGAGAATAGTAGAAAGCCTTAAGGGTCCTGCTGCTGACATTGTAAGATTCTTAAAGGCGCAGAACACCTCTGCTACTTCCTTTGACTACATGCAGGCTCTAGAAACTGCCTTTGGAACTACTGAAACCATTTCAGATTTGATGGTCAGATTCAGAAGCACATTCCAGTGTGAGGGAGAGAAGCTGTCCAGTTATCTGCTGAGAATAGACAAACTGCTGCATTGTATGTTACGGAAAAGAGGGATTGAGTTGCCTGAAATGAATCGGTTCCGCATTGAACAGGTTGTGCGAGGTGCATTGCTCGAAGACGTGACTGCTCTTCGCATACGCATGACCCATAAGTTGCGAGATCCACCTACCTTCACTGAGCTGCTAAGGGAAGTCAGAGAGGAGGAGGATATGCTTCAGGCCCGGAATGTAGCAAAGAGTGCTGTGATGTCCAAGCTTGTGACTCCTGTTACAGTTCCTACTCCTAAGGGGGATGTCAACCCTGAGATGGAGCAGCTGAAGAAGGAAATAAATGTCATGAGAGCCGAGATGGCATATTTTCGGTCTGAGCCCAACACAGAAAGGGATGACGCACGGGTGCAAAAGGTTGAACACCCTGCAAAGTCTAACAGCAAAATGAATGATTCCTCTAAAGGATATCCCCATGAAGGAGATAGACCTGGAGTCTTTTGTTATAACTGTGGAAAGGATGGACATTTCAAGCGAGAATGTAGAGGTGAGGAAAATCTAAAAAAAAGTAAATGACCGTCTCATAAAACTTACCAAGAAGTCGGGAAACTACAAAGGGGCACAGTAACGGAACGGCCTGCTGTCCCTGTAGTTAAGACACGTTCCGCTAAGTGCAATAATAGACGAGGGGATATGAAAGACATCATACCTGAAGGTTTAGTAGGGCCGAGTTCTGCTGTATCAATACAGATTGAAGGCATTTATACTAAAGCTATCCTCGACACGGGTTCTCAGGTTACCATACTGTACAGATCCTTCTATGACCGATACCTGACGCATTTGCCGTTAACCCCAATCAGTCTTCTGCAGATCTGGGGCCTTAGTCCTGCTGATTACCCATATGATGGCTATTTGTCACTGAGGTTGGAGTTCTTGGAAGCTGATGTAGGGACCACTGAGACCATTGATGCACTTGTGTTGGTTTGCCCTGACCCCATGGTGAAAGGTGAGGTTTCCATACTGGTTGGCAGTAATACACCCATAGTGAGACGACTCCTGACAAGCTGCAAAGAGCAGGGAGGTGAAAACTTCTTGAGCACCAGACACATTCACCCTGTTTTCAAAAAGGCTTTTGAGAAACTGCCTGAACTTTCTTCCGACATAGATGATAGCAAAAGAGGAACTGTGTGGTACGTTCGAGCCAAACCTATCACCCTGCGTCCTGGAGGAGTGGCTAGAATCCTTGGGATACCAAAATTCCCTGGAACGCCAGGTACTGAAGCCATTCTGATAGAGTCACCTGATGATCCTGCAGAAGAGTCACGGTTTCCAAATGAGCTTCTGGTGAGACCAGAGTTGCAGACCCCGACAGCTGTGATGTCAAGGAGAGTTACAGTGACCGTGAGGAATATGTCAGGCAAAGGAATCACATTGAGGAAAGGAATGCCGATTGCGCATCTGTTTCCTGTAAATGTACTGTCGTCACATGTGAAGGAAGAGTCCAAAGTTAACTCAACTGGAGATCTGACACCCTCCTCCTTCAACTTTGGAGATTCATTCGTTCCTAAAGAATGGAAGGACCGATTAGTCAGGAAGATGATGGAGCGGAGAGGAGTTTTCTCTACTCATGAGTTTGATGTTGGTTGTAGTAAGAGTACTCGCCATTCTATCAGAATTACCGAGGATAAACCCTTTCGGGAGAGGTCTCGACGGCTGGCACCAGCTGACATCGAAGCAGTGAGACAGCACCTGTCGCAGTTAAAAGAAGCTGAGATCATTACCGAGTCCAGGAGTCCTTATGCATCTCCTATAGTGGTGGTGAGGAAAAAGAACGGAAAGATTCGGATGTGTGTGGACTTTAGGACGCTTAACAGACGCACTATTCCCGACCAATACACCGTTCCAAGAATTGAGGATGCACTGGCTTGTCTTAATGGAAGCAAGTGGTTCAGTGTGTTGGATCTCAGAAGTGGATACTACCAAATACCGATGAGTGAATCAGACAAAGAAAAGACAGCCTTTATATGTCCAGTTGGGTTCTACCAATTTGAAAGGATGCCACAGGGAGTTTCAGGCGCTCCAGCAACTTTTCAAAGAATAATGGAACAAACAGTTGGGGACATGAACTTGCTCGAAGTATTGGTGTACTTGGACGATATCATTGTGTTTGGGGCAACCCTTGAAGAACACGAAGCTCGGTTGCTGAAAGTGCTTGGTCGCCTGGAGGATGAAGGTCTCAAGCTATCATTGGACAAGTGTCAGTTTTGCCAAACATCCGTGTCCTATGTGGGGCATATTGTATCACAGGATGGAGTAGCCACAGATCCATCCAAGATCGAAGCTGTTACCACATGGCCCAAACCGAACACAGTGACTGCCTTGCGGTCATTTCTTGGTTCTGCGGATATTACAGGCGCTTTGTGCAGGATTACTCCAAAGTGGCCCATCCTCTGAATCAGCTGCTGGCTGGTTACCTCCCACCAGTCGAGAGGAAGAAAATGGCTAAAGGTAAAGAGAACAAGGACTACTTCAAACCCTCTGAGCCTTTTGGTGTTAGATGGGATGAGAAATGCGAAGAGGCCTTCCACACCTTAAAGCAAAGTCTTACTCAAGCCCCCATGTTGGCTTTTGCAAACCCACAGCTGCCATATGTGCTACACGTGGATGCCAGTCAAGAAGGGTTGGGTGGTGTGTTGTATCAGGACCAAGGAGCAGGGCTGAGACCCGTAGCGTTCATCAGTCGCAGTCTTACGCCATCAGAGCGTAACTACCCAGCTCATAAGCTAGAATTCTTGGCGTTGAAGTGGGGGGTGGTGGATAAGCTGCAGGATTATCTGTATGGAGCGAAGTTTGAAGTGAGGACAGACAATAATCCATTAACCTATGTGTTGACTTCGGCAAAACTTCATGCCACCGGCCACCGCTGGCTTGCTGCACTATCTGCTTACGACTTTAGTCTCAGGTACAGACCTGGGAACCAGAACATTGACGCAGATGCTCTGTCTCGTCGCCCACACTACCAGAAACCAGAGTGGAAAGATGTTGCTTCAGCGGATGTGAAAGTAATGTGTCAGATGTCCGTGGTATCTGGACCAAAGAATTCATTTCATGCCCGAGAGATTGACCACTTGGGAGCGTCAATGCATGCTGTTCCCCAGGCATTTTGCAACCTTTCCAGTTTGGATGTACAAAACTTACCCATGTTGTGTTCATCTGAGATATCCAAAGCACAACAGGAGGATCCCTGTATTCATGAGGTGTTTTCAGCTCTCCGTCTGGGTGATATTACACAGATCGACAAATCAAAACATCCTGACTGTCGTCTGCTCCTAAGAGAATGGGACCACTTGGAAATTAAAGAGGGAGTGTTGTGTAGAATCACTCACCCACCCACTAAACCATGTCATTCACAGTTGGTCCTGCCTGAAAAGTACAGGGAAATAGTGATGAAGTCTTTGCATGATGACGCAGGTCATCTGGGAGTAGATAAGACCTATGGGTTGGTCAAGGACAGATTCTATTGGCTGCGTATGAAGTCTGCGGTTGAGGAGTTCTGCAAGTCCTGTGCACGTTGTGTCCAGAGAAAGACTTTACCTAAAAGAGTTGCTCCTCTGTTTCACATGCAAAGTGATGGACCTCTAGACCTTGTCTGTATGGATTTTCTGTCCATCGAACCCGATTCCAGCAATACCGCAAATGTCTTGGTCATTACAGATCATTATACTCGCTACGCCCAAGCTTTTCCCACAAAGGATCAGAAAGCATCCACCGTTGCCAAAGTGTTGTGGGAGAAATACTTCATCCACTATGGACTGCCAAAGCGAATACACAGTGATCAAGGTAGACTTTGAAAGTAGACTTATACATGAGTTGTTGTCCATGCTCGGGATTGAGAAGTCAAGAACAACTCCATACCAGGGAGATCCTCAACCTGAGCGGTTTAACCGTACTTTGTTAGACATGCTTGGAACGCTGGATTCAAAGCGAAAGAACAAGTGGAGTCGGCACATTGGACATCTTGTTCATTCTTATAATTGTACCCGAAATGACGCTACTGGTTTTTCACCGTACTACTTCATGTTTGGACGTGAAGCGAGGATGCCGGTGGATTTGTGTTTCGGAGTATCCAGTGATGGCACATCACAGAGAACTTACCTCAAGTATGTATCTGACATGAGAAAGGAATTGCAAGCTGCTTATGAACTTGCTGAGTCTGTTTCTGCCAAACAGAATAAAGGAAATAAGCAGAGGTATGACCAGAAGATCCGTTTTTCCCAACTCATGCCTGGTGACCGAGTTCTCATACGGAACCTAGGACTTCAAGGGAAACATAAGTTAGCAGACCGCTGGGCTTCTACACCTTACATTGTTGAAAGTCAAATGTCACAACTACCTGTGTTTCGGCTAAAACCTGCAGGTGGGAATGGACCCATAAAAATACTGCACCGGAATCATATCCTGCCATTGGGACAGCAAGTGCGTCTGGATCCGCCAGCGGATAATGAGCCGACACCTAGTAGGAGAACCCTGCAGAGAAGAAGGAGGAAAAAAAACGAGAAACCAGGAAAACTTTGTTCCAGAAGACAGAAAACCCATGACACAGTGTGTGGATCATGAGGAACCTGATGAGTCGGAAGATGAAGAATGGGATCTATGGTACGACCTCCCAGAAAGACGCATAAGACAGAATCTGGATGAATTGTCTGAACCATTTAGCTCAGGCTTGGACATGGTCTGGGAAGAACCAGATGCTTCCGAGAAGGATATAAAAGAGACTGAAAGGCATGATAACAAAGGAACCAACGCCTCCAACGTAGTTGAAGGAACTGAAGACCGGGTATCCGAAATAAGGAGCTCACAGCGAGTTAAGAAGGTTCCGGAAAGATTGACATACAGTACACTAGGAGTGCCAAGTGTAATGATAGCCCCTACGGTTCGATATGTTACCTCCCTTTATACATGGTTGGGAAGCATGCAACCACTTATGTGTAAAGTTCATTAGTCATGGGGACATGCCTATATTTGGTAGGGGGGGGAGTGTAATACCCACTGGAAATGTTATGTACGCTAAGTATGGTTATCAATCTTTAACTTAGACACTGTATTATCATTGTTATAAATCCCTGGGTTAAAGTTGCCCATGTGAAGGTACGGCAAGAACTTTTAAGGACACAATGTGAGTAAGAGCCAGAATTCCATAATTCTGCACCAGTATCAACTGTTGCAGACAGTGAGGCTGCGCAGTCTCCAGGCAGAAACCCCAGGAGGAAGGGGTGGAGTCGGGTTTTCAAGCGGGAAAAAGGAGCGACTGGAAGAGAAGAGGGCAGGAGCTCTGAAAAGAGGGCTCAGGAGGCAAATGGCTGCCGCATCCCGTCCCGGGCTTCCAAACTCGGCCGCCGCCCTTCGTATTAGTAGCTCTGCATCCAGAACTCAAAGTGGGATTCAGTGATCGTGAAGAGAATTCAACGAAGGGGTTCGGAGTCGTAAGTCTTGCAGACATTATACATACCATGAGCTCCAACTTAAGCGCGCCAACAAAAGAGTGCACTCGAATTTGGACACAGGGACAGATTCTCCTTTGAATCCATGTAAATGGAGAATGTATGTTTATTATGTCTAGATTCATTCTAATGTATGCAAATGTCTAATTTAGTTCATTGACCTGTAATCTTCTTATACTGTCTGACGTTAAAACTATAAAGTAAGATAATTAGAATTAAGCCATTGTAGTAGTGATCTCCTTACTGGACTATAGAATACTGTCTACAACAGAGACCACATCTCACATATATCTAGAGAACCGTGAAGGGGTTACATAAGTATAATTTAATCGGACAGAGTCAGCATGGTTTTATGAAGGGGAAGTCATGTTTGACAAATTTTCTCGAATTCTTTGAGGACGTAACAAACAGGGTGGATAAAGGGGAACCAGTGGATGTGGTGTATTTGGACTTCCAAAAGGCATTTGACAAGGTGCCACACAAGATTACTGCACAAGATTAAAAAATCATGGGTGGAAGATTGGCTATCTAACAGAAAACAGAGTTGGGATAAATGGTTCATTCTCGGGTTGGCAATTAGTAACTAGTGTGTTCCACAGGGGTCAGTGCTGGGACCCCAACTCTTTACAATCTATATTAACGATTTGGAGGAGGGGACCAAGTGCAACATATCCAAGTTTGCCGACGATACAAAGATGGGAGGGAAAGCAGTGAGTGAGGAGGACATAAAAAACCTGCAAAAGGACATAGACAGGCTAAGTGAGTAGGCAGAAATTTGGCAGATGGAATATAATGTTGGAAAGTGTGAGGTTATGCACTTTGGCAGAAAAAATCAAAGAGCAATTTATTATCTAAATGGAGAGAAACTGCAAAGTGCTACAGTACAAAGGGATCTGGGGGTCCTGGTGCATGAAACACAGAAGGTTAGTATGTAGGTACAGCAGGTGATCAGGAAGGCCAATGGAATCTTGGCTTTTATTGCAAGGGGGATGGAGTATAAAAACAGGGAAGTCTTGCTGCAGTTATACAGGGTATTGGTGAGGCCACACCTGGAATACTGTGTACAGTTTTGGTTTCCATATTTAAGTAGAGATACACTTGCTCTTGAGGCAGTTCAGAGAAGGTTCACTCGGTTGATTCCGGAGATGAGGGGGTTGACTTATGAGGAAAGGTTGAGTAGGTTGGGCCTCTACTCATTGGAGTTCAGCAGAATGAGAGGCGATCTTATCGAAACATATAAGATTGTGAGGGGGCTTGATCAGGTGGATGCGGGGAGGATGTTTCCACTGATGGGTGAGACTAGAACTAGGGGGCACAATCTTAGAATAAGGGGCTGCCCTTTCAAAACTGAGATGAGGAGAAACTTCTTCACTCAGAGGGTAGTAAATCTATGGAATTTGCTACCTCAGAGAGCTGTGGAAGCTGCGACATTAAATAAATTTAAAACGGAGATAGACAGTTTCCTAGCTGATAAGGGAATTAGGGGTTACGGGGAGAGGGCAGGGAAGTGGATGTGAGTCTAGGTTCAGATCAGCCATGATCCTATTGAATGGCGGAGCAGGCCCGAGGGGCCGTATGGCCTACTCCTGCTCCTACTTCTTATGTTCTTATGTTTTCCATACCCTGGCGACTAAGCTCCTCCATGGCCGTAGCCATCCTCTCTACCGTAGCCATCCTCTCCTCTACCATAGCCATCCTTTCCTCTATGGTAGCCAGCCTTACCATGGAGGTAGCCATCCTTTCCACGGAGGTTGCCATCCTTTCCGTAATGATGCATTCATTCGCCAATGCCTCCACAAAGGCTCTGCTCATGTTAGCGATGGACTCCTCCATTCGCTCCACACTCGCAGCGACCCTGGAGACAAAACCTGCCAGACTCCTGCACCTCTTCCTGGAGTTCCAGCACCGCTCTCCTTCTGGATGGACCCGGAGGCACAGGGTCCACATGCAGCTGAGCAGAGCTAGGGGGGTCCTGTGACCTTCGACAAGGACTCTCCATTGCTGTCCCTGTCTCCACCATCTGCTGATGCTCACTTGTGAGCTGTGATACAGCAGGTGACAACATTACTCTATGTTCCGATGGTCCCACCGAGGTGTGCTGGTGCTGGATGCGCTGAATTCTGCTGACGCTGTGCCCTCAGAGGTTGCAGCTTCCTCTGAGGAGTCTTGAAGGTCAGGCTGTTCCTCCTGGATAGTGGGGACGGGAGCTCTCGATGGTCCTGTGGGGGAGTAAAGGAAAGAGTTAGAGCTGTGAGGGCAAGGTTACCTGCACATTGCATATTGCAGATGATCATAAGTCAATCTGTTAGAGCATCAGATTCATTATCAGTCACTCATGCAATGTCAATGAGAGAGATGCCAAACTATGCTGTCACCAGCTTGCTGTGATGCACCCCTCTGTCCGTCCCCCACTTGCGAATCCTCCTCGATCCCGGCGATTTCCAGGGCCGCCTCCTCCGAGGTAGTGAGCTGGGCTACTGAGGGTGGCCCTCCTCCTGGCCTCGCTCTTTCCCTCTTATTGTGGGCTCTCTTTTCCTGCAATGAGGGACACAAGTGGAGTTTGAGTGAGAATGAAGGAGTGAGTGTAGAGAATGCATAGCATAGATGTTTAGAAGGAGACAAAGGGCCCTCCCTGTGTGTTGTAGTTGTTGTCATTGCATCACAATGATAGGGAGTGTGAGGGCTGCATGGTTGAATAGTTAAGTGAATGTGAACATACAGAGAGAGGCAATGGGTAAGGGTGCAGGGATGTAAGTGTCAAGTGGGATGTGGAGGAAGAGGTTGGCAAAGCAGAGTGCTGGTGAGGAGAGGTGATGGGGATCAGATTGAGGGTGATGGGAAAGTCATACTCACTTTTCTCAAACCTCTTCTTGCACTGCAGCCAGATTCTGCGGCACATAGAGATTAACCAATCCTCTGTCCATGTTACTATATTACCCCCAACCTCATGAGCTCTTATCTTGTGTAATAACCTTTTATGTGGCACCTTATCAAATGCCTTTTGGAAATCCAAATATACTACATCCACTGGTTCCCCTTTATCTACCCTGCTAGTTACATCCTCAAAAATCTCTAATAAATTTGTCAAACACGATTTCCCTTTCATAAAACCATGTTGACTCTGCCGAATCATGTTATGATTTTCTAAGTGCCCTGACACCACTTCCTTAACAATGGATTCCAGCAGTTTCCCCGACGACTGGTGTCAGGCTAACTGGCCTGTAGTTCCCTGTTTTCTCTCCCTCCTTTCTTGAATAGCGGAGTTATATTTGCGACCTTCTAATCCGCTGGGACCATTCTAGAATCTAGGGAATTTTGGAAGATCAAAACCAATGCATCCACTATCTCTTCAGCCACCTCTTTTAGAACCCTAGGATGTAGGCCGTCAGGTCCAGGGGATTTGCCGGCTTTTAGTCCCATTAGTTTCTCTAGTACTTTTTCTCTACTTATATTAATTACGTTAAGTTCCTCACCCTCATTAGGCCCTTGGTTCCCCACCATTTCTGGTATGCTTTTTGTGTCTTCTACTGTGAAGACAGATACAAAATATTTGTTTAGCGTTTCTGCCATTTCCTTATTCTCCATAATAATTTCTCCTGTCTCAGCCTCTAAGGGACCAACGTTTACTTTTGCTACTCTCTTCCTTTTTACATACTTGTAGAAGCTCTTACAATCTGCTTTTATATTTCTTGCTGGTTTGCTCTCATTCTATTTTTCCATTTTAATCAATTTTTTGATCATCCTTTGCTGGATTCTGAAACTCTCCCAATCCTCAGGCTTACTATTATTCTTCACACATTATAAGCTTCTTCTTTCAATCTAATGCTATCCTTAACTTCTTTAGTTAGCCATGGATGGCTCACTTTTCCCGTGGAGTTTTTGTTTCTCAATGGAATGTATTTTTGTTGAGAATTATGAAATATTTCTTTAAATTCTAGCCACTGCTTATCTACCGCCATACCTTTTAATCTATTTTTTCAATCTACCTTAGCCAACTCGCCCCTCATACCTATGTAATTGGCTTTATTTAAGTTTAACAATCTAGTTTTGGACTTAGGCAAGTCACTCTCAAACTTAAGTCCAAAGATGTGCGGGTTAGGTTGATTGGCTATGATAAATTAACCCTTAGTGTTAGGGGGATTAAATACGTGGGGTTACGGGGATAGGGTGGGATATGTGTTGGTGTAGGGGTTACGGGGATCGGGTGGGATGTGTCGGTGCAGGCTCGATGGGCCGAAATGGCCTCTATCTGCACTGTGGGGTTTCTGTGATTAACGTGAAATTCTATCATATTATGATCACTCTGTCCCAGCGGATCCTTTACTATGAGATTGCTAATTAACCCTGTCTCATTACACAATACAAGATCTAAAATAGCCTGATCCCTGATGTATTGTTCTAGGAAACTGTCCCGAATACATTCCATAAACTCGTCCTCCAGGCTACCTTTGCCAACTTGATTTGTCCAGTCTATATGAAGATTAAAGTCCCCCAAGATTATTGCATTACCTTTGTTACAAGCTCCTACTATTTCTTGATTAATACTCTGTCCAACGGTATAGCTACTGTTAGGGGGCCTAAATACTACTGTCACCAGTTTTCTGCCCCTTGTTATTCCTTATCTCCACTCATACTGATTCTACTTCCTGATCTTCCAAACCAAGATCCTTTCTCGCTACTGTCCTTATGTCATCCTTTATTATCAGGGCTACCACACCACCCCCTCCTTTTCCATTCTGCCTGTCTTTTCGAAACGTCAAGTACCCTGGAACATTTCGTTCCCAACCTTGGCCACCTTGCAACCACGTTTCTGTAATGGCTATTAGATCAACCCCATTTATCTCTATTTGTGCCACTAGTTTGTCTATCTTGTTACGAATGCTTTGTGCATTCAGAGAAAGAGCCTTTAATTTAAATTTTTTACCATTATCCCTGCTTTGACCTTATTCTCTGCTGCTCTGCTACCGTTAAACGCCTGCAGGGGCCGCCGTGGCTGGAGGTCAGTGTTGACAATAACCGCCGGGCTGCAGGGGCCGCTGTGACCGGAGGTCACTGTCGAACAATAGCCGCCGGGACTGCTGTAGCCAGAGGTCAGTCATTGAGTCATAGAGTCATAACGGCACAGAAGGAGGCCATTCAGCCCATCGAGTCCGTGCCCGCTCTCTGTAGAACAATCCAGTCAGTCCCATTCCCCCGCTCTATCCCCGTAGCTCTGCAAGTTTATTTCCCTCAAGTGTCTATCCAGTCTCCCCCTGAAAACATTGAGTGTCTCCGCTTCCACCACTTCTGTCGGCAGCGAGTTCCAGGTCCTCACCACTCGCTGCGTAAAAATGTATTTCCTCACACCACCGCCCCCGCCCCATCTCTTGCCCAAAACCTTAAACCTGTGTCCCCTAGTCCTTGTACCATCAACTAGTGGGAACAGCCTTTCCCCGTCTAGCCTATCCAAACCCGTCATAATCTTGTACACCTCTATCAAATCACCCCTCAACCTCCTTTGCTCTAATGAAAACAAATCCAGCTTCTCCAACCTGTCCTTGTAGCTAAGATCCCCCATCCTCGGAACAATTCTGGTAAATCTCCTCTGCACCCTCTCAAGGGCCTTCACATCCTTCCTAAAGTGTGGTGACCAGAACTGGACACAATACTCCAGTTGTGGCCTAACCAGCGCTTTATAAAGGTTCAGCATAACTTCTCTACTTTTGTACTCAATACCTCTATTTATGAAGCCCAAGATCCCATATGCTTTGTTAACCACTCTCTCAATATGTCCTGCCACCTTCAGGGACCGATGCACATTAACTCCCAGGTCCCTCTGTCCCTGCACACTCTTTAAAACTGTGCCATTAAGTGTATATTGCCTCTCCCTGTTCCTTCTGCCAAAATGCATCACCTCACACTTCTCTGCATTAAACTCCATCTGCCACTTGTCTGCCCATTCTGCTAGCCTTTCTATGTCCTGTTGCAGTCGATTGGTATCATCACTGTATGCCACTCCCCCAAGTTTGGTGTCATCGGTAAATTTAGAAATTCTACTCTGTATTCCAATATCCAGGTCATTTATATATATCAAAAAAAGCAGTGGCCCCAGCACTGACCCTTGGGGAACACCACTGTCTACCATCCTCCAGTCTGAAAAACAGCCACTTAACACAACTCGCTGTTTTCTGTCCTTAAGCCAATTCCTTATCCAAGCTGCCACTGACCCACCTATTCCATGAGCCTCAATTTTGTTAACCAGCCTTCTATGTGGTACTTTGTCAAACGCATTCCGACAATCCATGTAGACAACATCCATTGCATTCCCTTCATCAATCCTGTTACTTCATCAAAAAATTCAATTAGATTAGTCAAACACAATCTGCCTTTTACAAATCCGTGTTGGCTCTCCTTAATTAGCTTAAACCTCTCCAAGTGCCCATTAATTTTTTCCTTGATTATTGTTTCTAAAACTTTGCCCACCACTGATGTTAAACTGACCGGCTTGTAGTTACTAGGATTGTCCTTACACCCTTTCTTGAACAATGGTGTCACATTTGCCACTTTCCAATCCTCAGCCACCTCCCCAGCATCTAGGGAAGATTGGAAAATTATGGCAAGCCCTTCCGCTATCTCCTCCCCCAATTCCCTTAGCAACCTGGAATGCAAGCCATCTGGACCAGGCGACTTGTCCATTCTAAGCATACCCAGCCTTTCAAGTACATTCTGTCTATCAATTTTCACCTCTTCCATTGCTTCTACCTTTTCCACTTCTACTGATATTTTGTCAGCATCCACCTCCTTAGTAAACACCGATACAAAGTACTCATTGAGTATTCTAACCTTGCCCTGCGCCTCTAAGCATATATCACCTTCTTTGTCTCCAATAGGTCCCACCCCTCCTCTTACTATCCACTTACTGTTTACATGCCGGTAGAAGATTTTTGGGTTCCCTTTTATGTTAACCGCCATTCTACTCTCATATTCTCTCTTTGCCAATCTTATTTTCATCTTCACTTCCCCTCTCAACTTATTGTATTTGGTCTGGTTCTCCCTTGAAGAATTCACCTGACATGCATCATACACCCTCTTTTTTGTTTCATCATCTTCTCTATCTCCCTCGTCATCCAAGGAGCCCTTGCTTTGGTTCCCTTACCCTTCCCTCTTGTTGGAATGTACCTAGCCTGTACTTGGAACATCTCCTCCTTAAAGATCACCCATTGTTCCGTTACAGTTTTTCCTGTCAGTCTTTGGTTCCATTTTACCCTGGCTAGATCCTTTCGCATCCCATTGAAGTTAGCCCTATTCCAGTTTAGAAGTTCCACTCTAGATTGTTCCTTGCTCCTCTCCATTGCTAATCTAAATCTTACGATACAATGATCACTCGTACCCAAGTGTTCTCCCACAGACACTTGTTCGACCTGGCCCACCTCATTCCCCAGCACCAGATCCAGCAATGCCTCCTTCCTAGTTGGGCCAAGAACAATAAGGTCAACGAAATTCTCCTGAACACATTTCAGAAATTCCTCCCCCTCCTTTCCCTTTACCCTAGCATTATCCCAATCGATATTTGGGTAATTAAAGTCCCCCAATATCACCACTCTATAGCTCTTGCATATCTCTGCGATTTCCCTGCAGATTTGCTCCTCTACCTCCCTCTCACTATTTGGAGGCCTATAGAATACCCCCAATAGCGTGATCATACCCTTTTTGCTCCTCAACTCTAACCAAATGGATTCTGTCCTTGTCCCCTCAAGAACATCCTCCCTTTCCAACACTACAATGTCTTCCTTAATCAGCACTGCCACCCCACCTCCCTTTTTTCCTTCCCTATCCTTTCTGAACACCTTGTACCCTTGAATATTAAGTGCACAGTCCTCACCGTTTTTAAGCCACGTTTCCGTTATTGCCACAACATCATATTACCACACGGCTAATTGTGCTTGTAGCTCACCAACCTTATTCCCCACACTTTGTGTGTTTATGTACATCCATTCTAAACCCATTTTTGAATTTTTCATAGTCTTTCTTAGTCTGCTCCTATCTAATATGGTACTACTACCGCCTCTAGTACTACTTTCTTCTCTAGTACTGTCCAACACACTCACTCTTTTATGCACCTTATTCCTCTTTTCTACTCCTATATGCTGGTGCCCATCCCCCTGCCAAACTAGTTTAAACCCTCCCCAACAGCACTAGCAAACCTCCCCGCAAGAATATTGGTCCCGGCTCTGTTGAGGTGTGACCCATCCGGCTTGTACAGGTCCCACCTTGCCCAGAAACGGTCCCAATGCCTCAGGAATCTTAAGCCCTCCCTCCTGCACCATCTCTCCAGCCACGCATTCATCTGTTCTATCCTCCTATTCCTGTACTCACTAGCCCGTGGCACCGGGAGTAATCCAGAGATTACTACATTTGAGGTCCTGCTTTTTAATCTCTCTCCTAGCTACCTAAACTCTGCCTGCAAGACCTCATCCCTCTTTCTGCCTATGTCGTTGGTACCGATATGGACAACGACCTCTGGCTCTTCACCCTCCTCCCTCAGAGTGTCTTGCAGCCGGTCAGTGACATCCTTGGCCCTGGTACCAGGGAGACAACATACCATCCTGGAGTCACGTCTACGGCCACAGAAACGCCTGTCTGCTCCCCTAACTATCGAATCCCCTACCACTATTGCTCTTCCATGCTTTTTCCTCCCCCCATGTACAGCTGAGCGACCCGTGGTGCTGTGGATTTGACTCTGGTTGCACTCCCCAGAGGAACCATCGCCCTCACCAGTACTGAGAACAGAATACTGGTTGGAGAGCGCGATGCACTCCGGGGACTCCTGCACTACCTGCCTGGTCCTCCTCTTCTGTCTGGTAGTCACCCATTCCCTCTGAGCCTGCACACTCTTAAGCTGTGGGGTGACCACCTCCAGAAACGTGCTCTCCATATAACTCTCAGCCTCGCGGATGCACCGCAGTGACTCCAGCCGCCGCTCAAGCTCCGAAGCCCGGAGCTCGAGTTGCTGTAGCTGCGACACTTTC